>NC_140296.1:100694675-101264675 GCF_964211825.1 Aythya ferina
ACTTTGTTTACATTCACCCATCTTTTTCTGCAACAATCTTTTTTTTTTTTTTTTTCGTTCATGAAAAATGACAGAAAAGAGTGTTTTTGTTTTCTCTTTAATCTCTAAATGCGACTCTTGAATAACAAAAGAGGAAAATGAGGATGCCACAAGGATGATTAAGGGAGTGTAGCATCTCCCTTATGAGGAAAGGCTAAGGGAGCTGTGTCTCTTTAGCTTGGAGAAGTGGAGATTGGGGGGTGACCTTATTATGTTTATAAATATGTAAAGGGTGACTGTCAGGAGGACGAAGCCAGGCTCTTCTCCGTGGCATCCAATGATTAGACAAGGAGTAATGGGTACAAGCTGGAACATAGGAGGTTCCACTTAAATATGAGACAAAACTTTTTTTACAGTGAGGGTGACAGAACACTGGAACAGGCTTCCCAGGAGGGTTGTGGAGTGTCCAGCTCTGGAGACATTCAAAACCTGCCTGGACACATTCCTGTGTGACATGATTTAGGTGTTCCTATTCTGGCAGGGGAATTGAACTAGATGATCTTTCAAGGTTCATTCCAATCCCTAACATTCTGTGATTCTGTGAAAAGAAAAAAGGAAAAAGGCAGATGTCAGATGTCCCTTAGATATTGCTGAACATCTAGCACAGATCTCTCAAAAGCATACTACTGTAGGAACTGAAAAAGAAAACAGTGATAGATAACAGGAAAAGTGTAGTTGTCTCTATGTTCTTCCAACCTGCAAGTATTTTAAAATGAAGCAGCTCACATTAAAAAAAAAAAAAAAAAAAAAAAGCCTATTTTTCTGCCTACTTTCATCATCAGGGGTCTCCACTAGAGCAGGGATCTCCCACTAGAAATAGGTAAAAGCAATTCAACTGATCCACATCTACACTAGTATCTACTACTACACAAGTCTATACTCTGCCAAACCTTTTACTAGCCAATAGTGGCATGTGTGCAGTCATGGACAGAGTACACTGGTGAGTATTAGGTACTCACAGCTATGCTAATATTGCTTCTTGTAGCAATTTGTTCCACTCTTCATTCAGGGTGATTGTGTGGCAATCAATGTAGGTTCTATTTGTGTTCTCTGTTTGTATAGTATATTCTTCTACTATTCTTCTCTTCTAATCATGAGATTAGGTAAAACTTGCAGGACAGAGAGGGACATTTTTCTTACCTTTTTGGATCAGTTGCTACTGCCCAAAGGAAAAACATTTTGGAGAGAATGAAGGATGTGGCAGGTAAAGGAGAGTCTTGGAAGCAAGGAACATACAGCTCGTCTGAGGATGGAGAAACTACTGAAAAGAGTGGGGAAGGAGATCCACAACTAAGCCTCTCAGGCTATAGAAAGAAAAGCTTCTCATGAACGAGAGGAAATAGTAAAGGGTTTTCAACAATTCCCAGAGGCACAGCTGAGTGAAACCAAGGCTGGAAACCAGGACTTTTCCAAAAGAATACCATGTGCAGAATGAGAATTTTGTATAAACCGCTTTTCAACTTTTCAATTTGACCCAGTTTTCTCCCTATAAATAGCCAAATATTATAGCCTACATTCTAACAACACTAGTTTTCTTTGAAGTTAAAAGCTCTTCTTGAGCTTTTAACGCACTACAGGATGTTTTTAGTAGATTCACGTCAAAGCTGTGGTTATCACATCATTCAAAGGTTGCAGAGATAACATATACATAGAAGAAGCTGTCCTAGCATAAAAAGTTTCATCACATCATGGTGAAATCAGTTTCACTAAAATCATTTCTAATTCTGGCTATGAGCCCCAGAAGTATTTCATGAGTACACTGGGGTGAGTTCATGACAGATCATCATACTCTTCTGCATCTTTCTGTTCAAATGAAGTAAAAGTGCATGCATGAGATAGAAAGGAGTCCATGGTACAGATCCAGACTCAATTTATCATACTCTCATTCTTAGTGGACCTCTACAGTACATGTGATCCAAACACCATGACTACTGCCTTTTTTATTTCATCTCTGATTTTTTTCTTCAGACTAAAAGAACCAGTTAGACTTTGTAGAAAGTAAATGTGATGGCTTTTCCTCAATGTAGCCTTTCTGCTGGATTACATAAAAGTGCATTCACTCTCCTATGGATAACATATCCGTAAGGTACTAAACACACTTTCACATGTTATCCATGTATCTACTTATGGATAAGCATCCTGTATAAACGTGTGTCTGTTCTCATCACTAGAAACAAGCATACTCACTACTACTAAAATAGATCAAAATTATGGCAGGAAGTGTTCTTCTGTAAAAGATAGCAAAGCTTCAATAAAATTTGCATTGCAGAGACATGCAGAAAGAACTCTAAAATGGTTTTAAACATTTAATGTGGTTCTTATAATAAAAAACTTCATCTAGTATGTATTTAACAGATATTGCCACATAACCATCATTGCCATTACTTCTAAACTGCACTAACGCTATTCACATTTCCAAAAATCTGATGGAGAAAATGCACATGGTCTTACTTTATGTGTGTCATTTTTTTCCCTTATCTTACTGATTACTGCTCCTATTATGATTCACTTGCATATTCCAGGTTACAGACTTCTCAATACTAACAGTGTTCCCAAAAATGCTGGTGAAGAAAAGAAGAAACTGGAAGACAAGAAGCCTTTTCCAAGGTGACTTTTAAAATCCCTGTAATAGTAATATAATAATAAAATATTTCAACATAGTATTTAATGTGTATCATCTAGTTGTAATACATCATTACAGAACTTTTGGCTTCGATAAAACTTGACGTAGCATTCTGCCTCCCATTTCCATTGAGTTTGACAATTTCTTTAGTATCTACTAGTTTTCTCTTATTCAAAACTTATCCCACTGTGACAAATGTATATCTTATATATGATAAGAAACATAAGAAATATGTGACATGCTTTCTTCATATATCAGAGAATAAGGACACACATATATGTAGACCAATGAAACACTCCACTGAAGGTAAGTACAATTTTTCTAATTTTACAACTGGACCAGTCTTATGGCAGTTTTTTACCAGAGGAGGGAAGTAAGCAGAAGAATGACCCGGGGCTTCAGGAGAATGAGCTTGCTCAGGGAACTGATAGGCAGGAAGCAGTGCAGGGTGAAGGGACCAGGAAAGCTGTCTGATCATGAAGGAAATGCTTTGTAATAATACTAATCCACTTTAAAGTGCAAGAGCATACAAGTGTAGAAGGTGGACAGTGTCACTGAAGAGGAAACTCCTGAGCTGAAGCACAAAAAAGGAGGAAGTACCAACAGAAAAAGTGTGGATAGGCTTGAGTTAGAGCATTATAGAAGCATTGTGTGTGTGGAGACATTAGGCATTAGGTGTTGAAAATGGTGAAAGATGTATTACCAATTCTTGTTATAGATAAAGGGGGTGCACCTTATGTATGGATTATGCTAAGAATGTACTGGTGTTCAAATAGAAGAGTCTAAAAAAATAAATCAAACAGATACTGTTAGCAAACCTTGAACTAGCAGAATTTGGTATTTTTAAAAGGTAAATGAAGGCTGTTAGATGAGATAGGTTAGATATCCTACCTTAGCCTGGTCCCTATAATTGAGTTATTTTGTGAGCCCTTGATTGTGTGATGAAGATCATACTCTATGCCTTGCAGTTCACACATAAAATGACACTATTAAACATGTATATGTTAAATAAAGGGATATTCTACCATTTAAACTCCAATTTTTTGCTCTTTTCATCCATGACTGAAAGAAAGCTGCTGTTTGCCTATAATCTTCAATGCTAGTGGTATTTTTTATACCTGATAGCTCACCATCTGTTAAAGTTATTATCTAGGACAGATTTTCAGGTTTCTATCAGCATATATCCATTAACTCCAACTTATCTGACTTTTACCAGTTGAGAAGCTGCACTCTTGCCTTTTCTTCATAAGACAAATGGTGATCCCAAGTCTCCCACTGATTAAAGTGTTGTATTAAAAACTATATATTTAGCCTTAATCATATAACAATGTATTCTAGTGTTCTAATGTTGATCTTTTGTTGTTGTTTTGTTTTATTTTTCCTTCTTGAAGCTATCAGTTAAACAGGATAGAAAGATTTATACATGTATGTGTTTATGTTTGCACGTGTACACACATACATACATATACTTTTAAGATGCTTATGCAAATATTTTGGATATCATAATTTAAATCTCACATAACACTATGTGGTTTGAAGTCTTTCCAAAGAGTCATGCATGCACACCCAAGATGTTAAATATATCACAACAAATACAGCACGGTCTATCATTTATGTCATTTTATCACTGGAGAATATTCAATTAAAAGCGATTTTTTTCTTTTTTTCTTTTTTTTCCTTTTTTTTCCAACTGTGCTAGATAAGAATGTTCCTGAGGTTTGAGCTGAGTAAAATTCAAGTGAGACCATGTAGGAACTTGCCTCTGGACATGCTACAGTGCCGAAAGCAATTTGACAGCAGTTCAGAACCCTGAATTGCAATTCTGCTTTTAAATTTGAAGCAAGAGAAATGAAATTGTATTGCAAATTTTTTTTTCAGTCAGTTTTCAGGACATTTTTGTTACTGGGAGAATTCATGCAGCTTGTCCCATAACTATGATGATAATACAAATAGGAAATAAAATAAAATTAAAAAAAATGTAGTTACATTTGACATGTTTCTGGAGAAAGACCAACTTCATTATTTTATTTATAAATTCAGTGTATAAGGCATAAACAGTTTACCAGGACCAAAAAAAAAAAGCACAATTCATAGGTTATTGACAGAAAATTATACTGTGTCATCCCTTTGTACATCTGAGTTCAATTAAATTGCCTGTTTGTTGATGTACTATTTTGCCATGAAGTAAAATTTAAAGGAATCATAGAGTCATTTGGGTTGGAAAAGGCCTCTAAGATCATCAAGTCCAACTTCCCTGGGCAGCCCATTCCAATGCCTCACAACCCTTAGAATGAAGAAATTCCAAATATCCAACCTAAACTTCCCCTGGTGCAACTTGAGGAAATTTCCTTTTGTCCTATCACTTGTTCCTTGGGAGAAGAGACTGAACCCCACCATACCACATGGCAAATAACTTCAGTGGGTAATAATTCTTTTTGTGATTTTTTTCCCTAATCCTGAAAGACCAAAAAATATTTTAAGTGGTCATTATATTTAAAGTGTATATCCCATAGGGATTAGTATTTATTTGTGGTTCTTCTCAATCTTCCTTCCCTTGGCTGGAAGCCATCATGCAGCAGGATAGCTATGACTTCGTTGCCATCGCTGGAATGTGGTGGAACCACTCCCATGACTGGAGTGCTGCAATGACTGGCTATAGGCTCTTCAGAAAAGTCAAGCAGCACAGGAGTGGTGGTGTGGCTCTCTATTTTAGAGAGTGTTTTGATATTGTGGAATTCAAGGCTGAGACTGGGAATGGTAAGGTTGAGTTAGGATGGGTTAGGATTGAGTTAGGATGGGTTAGGATTGGTGGGAAGGCCAACAAGGCAAGCATCCTGGTGGGGGTCTGTTACAGACCGCCAAACCAGGATGAGGAGACAGATGAGGAATTCTACAGGCAGCTGGCAAAAGTTGTGAAATTATCAGCTCTTGTCCTTGTGCGGGACTTCAACTTCCCACACATATACTGGACATGCAATACAGCTCAGAGGAAGCAGTCTAGGAGGTTTCTGGAGAGCGTGGAAGATAGTTTCCTGATGTAGCTGGTTAGTGAGCCTACTAGGGGAGGTGCCCTGCTGGACCTTCTGTTCACAGACAGAGAAGGACTGGTGGGAGATGTGGTGGCTGGGAGCTGTCTTTGGCAGAGTGACTATGAAATGGTGGAGTTCTCTATTCTGTGCAAAGCCAGAAGGGGGACCAGTAAAACTGCTGTCTTGGACTTCCAGAGGGCAGACTTTGAGCTGTTCAGGATGCTGGTTGGCAGGGTCCCTTGCGAGGCAGTCCTGAACGGCAGAGGAGTCCAGGAAGGTTGGGCACTCCTTAAGAAGGAAATCTTAATGGCTCAGGAGCGGTCTGTCCCCACGTGCCCAAAGACTAGATGACCTGGAAGAAGACTGGCCTGGCTGAACAGAGAGTTGTAGTTAGAGCTTAGGAAAAAAAAGAGAGCTTATGATCTTTGGAAAAGAGGGCAGGCCACTCAGAAGGATTATAAGGATGTTGTAAGGATGTGTAGGGACAAAATTAGAAAGGCCAAAGCTCATCTAGAGCTCGATCTGGCTACTGCTATTAAAGACAACAGAAAATCTTTTGATAAATACATTAAGACAAAAAGGAGGACTAAGGAGAATCTCCCTCCTTTACTGGATGCAGGGGGAAACTTAGTGACGAGAGATGAGGAAAAGGCTGAGGTGCTTAATGCCTTCTTTGCCTCAGTCTTTAGTGGCAAAACCAGTTATTCTCTTGATACCCAGTATCAAGAGAATATACTCTGAGCTGGTGGAAGGGGATGGGGAGCAGGATGTGGCCTTCACAATCCACGAGGAAATGGTTGGCAACCGGCTACAGCACTTAGATGTATGCAAGTCGATGGGGCTGGGTGAGATCCACCTGAGAGTACTGTGAGAACTGGCAGAGGAGCTGGCCAAGCCAATTTCCATCATTTATCAGCAGTCCAGGCTATCAGGGGAGGGACCAGTCGACTGGTGGCTAGCAAATGTGATGCACATCTACAAGAAGGGATGGAAGGTAGACCCGGGAAACTATAGGCCTGTTAGTTTGACCTCAGTGCCAGGGAAGCTCATGGAGCAGATTATCTTGATTGTCATCATGTGGCATTTGCAGGGCAAGCAGGTGATCAGGCCCAGTCAGCATGGGTTTATGAAAGGCAGGTCCTGCGTGATGAACCTGATCTCCTTCTATGATAAAGTGACGTGTTGGGTGGATGAGGGAAAGGCTGTAGTTGTGTTCTACCTTGACTTCAGTAAGGCTTTGGACACCGTTTCCCCCAGCATTCTCCTTGAGAAACTGTCTGCTCTTGGCTTGGACTGGCGCACACTTTGTTCGGTGAGAAACTGGCTGGGTAGCCGGGCCCAAAGAGTGGTGGTAAATGGAGTTAAATCCAGTTGGAGGCCAGTCATTAGTGGAGTCCCCCAGGGCTCAGTACTGGGGCCAGTTCTCTTTAACATCTTTATCAGTGATCTGGACGAGGGCATCGAGTGCACCCTCAGTAAGTTTGCAGATGACACCAAGTTAGGTGCGTGTGTCGATCTGCTCGAGGGTAGAAAGGCTCTGCAGGAGGATCTGGATAGGCTGCACCGATGGGCTGAGGCCAACTGCATGAAGTTCAACAAGGACAAATGCTGGGTCCTGCACCCGGGGCATAACAACCCCAAGCAGCACTACAGGCTGGGAGATGAGTGGCTGGAAAGCTGTCTGGCAGAGAAGGATCTGGGAGTGATGTTTGATAGTCAGCTGAATACATGTATGAGCCAACAGTGTGCTCAGGTGGCCAAAAAGGCCAACAGCATCCTGGCTTGTATAAGAAGCAGTGTGGCCAGCAGGTCTAGGGAAGTAATTGTCCCCCTGTACTTGGCTCTGGAGAGGCCGCACCTTGAGTACTGTGTTCAGTTTTGGGGCCCTCACTACAGGAAGGACATTGAGGTGCTCGAGCGAGTCCAGAGAAGGGCAACGAAGCTGGTGAGGAGTCTGGAGAACAAGTCTTACAAGGAGCAGCTGTGGGAGCTGGGCTTGTTCAGTCTGGAGAAGAGGAGGCTAGGGGGTGACCTTATCGCACTCTACAGGTACCTTAAAGGAGGCTGTAGTGAGGTGGGGGTTGGTCTATTCTCCCACGTGCCTGGTGACAGGGTGAGGGGGAATGGGCTGAAGTTGTGTCAGGGGAGGTTTAGGTTGGATATTAGGAAAAACTTCTTTACCGAAAGGGTTGTTAGGCATTGGAATGGGCTGCCCAGTGAAGTGGTGGTGTCACCATCCGTGGAGGTCTTTAAAAGACGTTTAGATGTAGAGCTTAGTGATATGGTTTAGTGGAGGACTTGTTAGTGTTTGCTCAGAGGTTGATCTCTAGGTGATCTTGGAGGTCTCTTCCAACCTAGATGATACCGTGATTCTGTGATTGCAAGTTCTTTGTCTTTCATATAAACAAGATTTTTTTCTGTTTTCCATAATCAAATGACAATTAGTTCTAGATGTAATTTGGCTATGTTGCATAGATCGGGTCTACATTTACATACTGGATAAAGAAAACTACATTTAATTTTGTAACTGTTCAGTTACTTTTAATGAAAATACAGCTATTGCAGCCACATATACTGGTTAAGCTAGCGATTTGGAAAGAACAGAGTATATATCATACCTTGAAGTTGAGGGTGTTAGATCCTTGTGTTATGTCCCAAAATAAGTTTTCTGTAAAATACAGGTTCCAATTTTTTCTTCACGTTAGTCTAGATTTTTCCCTAATTTTGGCGGGTAGCTGCAAGGAGGTTGGAAGCTCTAAGCAGTTGCTATTCTGACAGTCTCAGAACTTCTGCAGAACTCCTAACTTTCTTGAAAATCATATAACTCACTGATTTTTCATTCTCCTATACATGACCTACTGAGTCTAGCTATGAGTCATGTCCTGATTTCATCAAAACATTAACATACCTTATACTTCATGGCAAGCTTTGCTAAATACTCCTTACTTTTTGTATATATGAAAAATGTTTTCAAGCTTATATGAAACTATGGGAAATTTATATTTTAAATACTTGATTGTTCTGAATAATTTGACCATGAATTTCATCAGCATTATTGTGAGCTCTTAGTTAAGTTCTTTAGTAATTTACTCTTGATTTCTGTGAAGTCTGGTCATTAATTATTGAAGGATGCATTATTTTTTCATAGCTATATGTCTCATGAAAAACTGTGAAGAGTCAGAAGCTGCTCTCTACTGGGGATTCAAATTTTTAACTGAAAAAATATACATAAATCTTCCTAATAAAAACTGAATAGTTGCATATATCAACAGCTTCTGGCCACTTGACTAAGAGAAAAAAAAAAGTCAAGAACAGAGTCAGAGAAGGAGGAGACTGACACACCTTTTAAGCAGTAATCATGGACACTAATTAGGGATAACTGTCTATAAGGTTAAACTTAATTGTTCTGTGAAGGGATGGCTGAGATATCTTGGATAAAAACGTATCCTGTAATGCTTCCAGTGTATTGTGGGAAATCAGCTCATGGACTTGCGTGACCTTGCATAAGCAGCTAAGCAAGGGTATTAATTTGGTCTCCTTGTTCATTCGGGCCCAAATCAACCACTTTATATTTCACTCATTCTGCTTTCTAAGTGTTCACTTCTCTTCATTCCAACTTTCCAGTTTTCTCTCCCACAAGTATATTAACACAGTTATTTTAAAATAAATTATAAGCATTGCAAAGAAACAAAAATGTTGGTTTATACTTAGTAAACAATTTAAACATTGTAATTTGGGGAAGAGGAGAGGAGAAAGGAGGAAAACACAGAGAACAGAATGGCATTGGAAAGTTAGGAAGCAGTGATATGGTTGTGTCAATGTTGTCATTTGAGCTACGTCTTCCAGTTTTATTTAGTTCAGAAACTGTATGCTCTTCATTCAAAAAATAAAATAAAATAAAATAAAATCTTCATCCCTGTTTAAACACCAAAAAACAGCAAGTTCTCCCAGCACAGGCCTGTATGAACCAAATGAAAACTAAACAGTGTGTGGAACTGAGTAACTCACAAGTAATGGTGCAAGGTTCTTATAAATAATGTTTTTTATACAGATATGTATATATTTGTGGACCTACTTGCAAGAAATACATATATATAATAGATATATAGATATATTATATAGGTATATCTATATATATATTTCTTGCAAGTAGGTCCACAAATTCAGTCTAAATTCAAACTCAGGTCTTTTTCCAGTACAGTGCAAAAAGTATCACACATATCCATAGGTATTATTAAGACTGCAAATGCAAACATTTGAACATGAAAAAAATATTATTTATTTATTTATTTATTTTTTGTCTCCACAGAAACACAGTGAAGAGATAATATTGTTTTCACTGACATTCTGGTAGGAAGGTATAAGAGAAATTCTGGAATGAAAGTACCCTTTCAGCAGAGACTCCCAGAACCTGACGGTGCCTAAGAATGATCACCTCACATGTTGTACATACTCATGCTACTCCCAAGACTTCTGTCAGATTCTAGAGCCACCAGGTTTACTTCTGGAAAACTCTTTTATGTCAGTGGGTGATGTGTAGCCACCAGGGCAATGCAGTGCAGTGCCTCCCTCCCAGATCAGCCCTGTCCCACAGCCCCTTGGTAAGGTTAGCTGGGCTGAGCAAGGGATGGTGACTGCAGTCAGCCACAGCCTAGCTATCCCAGGTATTCAGTGTGGGGCCCAAGCCAGGGTCAGGGTGTTGCCCGGTTCATCGGGGCCCAGGGCCATGCAGAGGCAGCTCTGTGAAAGGGCCAAAGGTGGCATCACCCATTGTGTCAGCAGCTGCAAAGAAAATTACTCTCCACCTGCCCTCTTGCAGATGCCCATTTATGCCTGTTGCTGCAGGGCTGCCTTCCCTGGGTTTGGTGGCCTGGCTTGTGAGATGGGTTGGGGAGAGGAGGCTGGGCCATAGCGCCTACCTCTTCTGTTGTCCCTGCAGCATCTCCTTGCTGCGTCTCTTGCCTCTGGTTTCCTGTACCAGCACCATTTGTCTCTCAGAAGACAGAAACTCATTTCACATCTAGGTTACCCTTACGACCAAGTAGTTTCTGTTCCCATAACCCCTGGGCTTTCAGTCCTGCTACCCTAACTCTTAATGCAACCCTCTATGCTGTTTCCTCAGTGTTTTGGGAGGGCAAACTCAGTACTTGTTCCACACCCATTTCTTGTTAAAACTGGCTCTTTTTTTTTCCCTTCTGTCTTCCCTCATCACTCTTTGTTCTTCCATCTATTCAAATTTTCTGATTTCTTCTGCATTCCAAATGCACTTTATTTATTTTTTTACTTATTTTGTGCTGCCAGTTGGCATCTCAGTCTCTTCCTCTCCTCACCTCTCTCATCCTCATGCCTTACCACACGCCCCTGCAGGAGTGTTGATTTTCAGCCTGCTCTCCTAAGCCTCCCACCCAGCAGAGCCTAATTCATAGCATCCTGGCAGCATCTGTTCCAAGGAGCTTCCATCTCCCTTTCTCTTCCGTGTCATTAGTGAATTTACAGTCATTCAAAAGACAGAAGACTCTGACTTCTTGTTCCTTTTTGATACAAGGCTTACTGTATAATTTGTAGAACACAGGATGCTGCATTTTTCCTGTAACTACTGACCCATATCTTTCCCTTGTTACCAGAAAACAAAAAAATAAAGCAACAATAAAGCACTTGACATAATAGTGTTCTTGAATAGCTACTGGTAGTGTAAAAGGTTTGAGGTTAATTTTCTCAAAGGCATTTATTCCTTAAACGGAACCTCTCAATGCCTCGAAAATATATATACTGTATCACCTGAAATGTTTTACAGGAACAGTAAAGACAGCTTAAAAGAGAATATAAAAATGAAAGTAAAACATGATTTAAGGCTGCAGTTCTATCTCTGGATACATCTATGACTGCCATCATAGTTAGCTAATTGGAATTGTTCCTAGAAAGGGAAGAGGAAGTTTTTACCTTCAGGTATAAGAAGACAGTATAGTGAAAGCAACAGACACTTTATCAAACATACTCAATCTAGACAATTAAATTCCTTTCCCAAATAATTGTCTGCTACTGCATGTACTCTTAAGAAGAACAATTCTAAATATTTTTCAGTGTCTCCTGAAATACATGCACAGACTTTTATTTTATTTTATTTTTTATTTTGGGAATTCATAAATCACCATTGACACGATCAGTGATAAATGGATAAAAAAAAAATGTAGTTATCAACATTATTCAACTGCATCACATTAAAATACTCTCAGAAATACAACATTTTATACATCATTTTATACCAATACTGGAGTAAATTGTAGTATAAATTACTGGCACAACTGTAGTGTTACAGTGAGGAAAACAAGGAAACCTTGAAGAAAACAGGGAGACTGGTAACCTTGAGCTAGCAAAAACAAGGCAGATAAGGAATGAAAAATAGAAAACAAGGAGAAAAACAGCTGAAGGTAGATTCTAGACTGAACCTATAGTAACCTTTCACTCATTCATGGTCATTAACATATTAAAAACACACCCATCAAAATGCTAATAGTATTTGGTGGCCCACCCCACCTGTCCACTGTATTGCACAAACTCAGTATATTAGGTGAGCAGAAAAAGCCAATTAAAAGTAGCCAGAGAGATAGTTTCACAAGTTTGCTGTGAATAAATAATGTTGATTCAATCCAGAGGTATGCTTGCTTTGTGAAAGATTACCAAGCACCTGATTCTGCAGTTATATAATTAATTATTTAATTAAAAGACTTTGGTGTGGATTCTGACTCTGTGTTTATTGGAGGGGTGTACTGGGCAGGAACCTACAGATAACACATCTAAACAGTAATTCTATTGCCTTTCTTATTCAGATTACAGCAATAGCTTTAGGGCATTCTTGGCTATATTTATGTCAGATGTAGCTTCTTATAGGCAACCCCTAGGGAATGTAAGCAACCAGGAGTAAAGTGACCAGGACAGGCTAAAAGGGCATGGCACAGCATCTTACTCAGAAGTTTGTACTGGAGAGTACAGGTAGGGCACTGAAGCATGGCCAGCTTGACCAGCAGAAGGTCACAGCTCACCACCCACTACAATTGGTGCAGCTTCCCAACATACCGCTTCCCAAGTGTCAGGCTGCAAGGTGTGCCCTACTTTTACACCAGTACAGTGTGGTAGTAGTGAGCATACCTGTGGGAGGTGTACCCAGGTGGAGGCATGCTTCATCTTAATGACACAGATCCAGGAGGAGGTGAATAGTTTGAGGAGTATCAGGGAGTGACAGATGGAAATAGACTACTGGAATTGCTCCCTACCTTTCCTGAGACAGGCCCAACAGGCTGAAGAAGTACACAATATGGAGGATTCCCTGTCCTCTCTCCACCCAGCTGCACGCAGTGACCTAATGGGTAATGGTGAAAAGTTCCTGCCTGGTGCAACAGGTGCATCTCCTTAGTGACCACCCAACCTTCCCAGGTGCCCTTGTGCAATACATAGTAAGTGCTCTGCAAGTGGAACTGAACAATATTTAGGAGTATGGTTCATCTGGCTTGGAGGTGTCACCAAGGTTAAGTTGGCCTGTGCCCTGCATTGACACAGTTCCCACCAAACAAAAAAAATAGGCCATTATCATAGGAAACTCCCCTCTGAAGGGAACAGAAGACAATATGCAGCCTAGACCCACATCATAGGGAAGTCTGCTACCTCCCTGGGGCCTGGGTTAGAGATGTGAAGAGAAAGCTCCATTCCCTGGCACAATCCTCAGATTATTACCCATTATTGATTTTTCAGGTAGGCAATGGTGAAGTTCCACCAAGAAGTCTGAGGGCAATCAAGAGAGACTTCAGGGCCTTGGGACAACTAGTTCAGAGATCAGGAGCACAAGTAGTGTTTTCCTCTATCCCTCCAGTTGCAGGGAATGATGAGGGGACAAGTAGGAAGAGCCAGCATATCCATACCTGGCTCTGAGCCTGTTGTGACCAGCAGATTTTTATTTGTTTTTTTGTCTGTTTTTTTTTGTTGTTCATAGATCATTTTACATGACACCAGGCTTGCTGGCATTGATGGTGTTCACATGTCTCAAAAGGGGAAAAAGATCTTTTCTCAGAAATTAGCAGGGCTCAATGAAAGAGCTTTAAAATGGATTTGAAGGGTGAAAGGGATAAAACTAGGCTTGCTAGAAATAAGCCTAGGGGCAGTATGCCAATGTTTGTGGGATAGTGGACTAGCAAGATCACTTGGTTTGCCAGTTCAGTAGAGGTAGGAGAGCCATGCAACAGCAAAGGCACAAGGGATATTGATGGGTTAGAAATCATGGAAGTGCCTGAGAATGGTCACATAGCAATTAGAGCTTTTGCCCCCCAGAAGGTGACAGAATAACTAGCCCAACTGAAGTGCATCTACACCAATGCACATAGTGTGGGCAACAAGCAGGAGGAGCTGGATGTCATTTCGCAGCAGGAAAACTATGACATAGTTGCTATCACAGAAACATAGTGGGATGACTCACATGACTGGAGTTCTGCAGTGGATGGCTATAAACTCTTCAGAAGGGATAGGATAGGAAGGTGGGGTGGTGGGGTGGCTGTGTTTGTTAGGGAGTGTTTTAATTTTCTAGAGCTTAATAATGGCTACAACAGGGTTGAGAGTTTATGGGTAAGAATCAGGGGAAAGGCCAACAAGGAAGATGTCTTGGTGGGAGTCTCTTACAGACCACCCAACCAGGATAAAGAGGCAGATGAAGTATTCTATAAACAGCTTGGAGAGGTCTCACTATATCTTGCCCTTGTTCTTGTGGGGAACTTCAACTTACCAGATGTCTTCTGGAAATACAATGCAACAGAAAGTCTTTAGTAATAAAACCAGTTGTTCTCTGGGTAACCAGCCCTCTGAGCTGGTAGATAGGGATAGGGAGCAGAACAAAGCTCTCATAATCCAAGAGAAAATAGTGACCTGCTACACCACTTAGATGTGCACAAGTCTATGGGGGCAGATTGGATCTGTACAAGGGTAATGAAGGAGCTGGCTGAAGTGCTCACCAAGACAATTTTCCATCATTTATCAGTAGTCCTGGAGATATATCAGGGGAGGTGCCAGTTGACTTGCAGCTAGCAGATGTGAATCTACAGGAAAGGCTGGAAGGAGGACCCAGGCAACTACAGGCCTATCAGTCTGACCAGGGAAGGTTATGGAGCAGACTGTCTTGAATGTCATCACACAGCACATACGGGACAACCATGTGATCAGGCCCAGTCAGCATGGGTTTATGAAAGTCAGGTCCTGCTTGATTAACCTGATCTCTTTCTATGACAAGATGACATGTTTAGTGGATGAGGGAAAGGCTGTGCATGTTGTCTACCTAGACTTTAGTAAAACCTTTGACACTGTTTCCCACATCATTCTTCTGGAGAACCTGGCTGCTCATGGCTTGGATGGGCATACACTTCGTTGGGTTAAAAACTGGCTGGGTGGTTGGGCCCAAAGACTTGTGGTGAATGAAGTTAAATCCAGTTTGAGGCTGGTCAGAAGTGGTCTCCCCCAGGACTCAGTACTGGGGCCAGTTCTCTTCAATATCTTTATCAATGATCTGGATGAGGGGATCAAGTGCACCCTCAGTAAGTTTGCAGATGAAACCAAGTTAGGAGGGAGTGTTGATCTGCTTGAGTGTAGGAAGGCTCTACAAAGGGGTCTGGACCGATGGGCTGAGGCCAAGAGTACAAGATTCAACAAGTCTAAGTGACAGGTCTAGCACTTGGGGCACAACAACACCATCCAGTGCTAAAGACAGGGGGAAGACTGGCTGGAAAGCTAACCAGTGGACCTGGGGATATTGGTCAATAGGTTGCTGAATATGAGCCAACATTGTGCTCAGATGGCCAAGAAGGCCAACAACATCCTGGCTTCTCTCAGAAATACAGTGGTGAGCAGGACTAGGGAAGTGGTTGTCTCCCTGTACTTGCATACTGCATTCAGACGTGGGCCTCTCACTTAGAGGAAGGACACTGAGGTCTTGGAGCATGTCCAAGGAAGGGCAACAAAACTGGTGAAGGGTCTAGAGAACAAGTCTTATGATGAGAAATTAAGGGAACTGGGATTATTTAGCCTAGGGGAAAAAAAAAAAAAAAGGAGGGTAAGGGGAGACTTTATCGCTCTCTACAACTATCTCAACAGAGGTTGTAATGGGATGGGTGTCAATTTCTTCACCCAAGCAACAAGTGATAGAACAAGAGAAAATGGCCTCAAGTTGCACCAGAGGAGGTTTAGATTTGATAAATTGGATGAACTGGGTAGTTTCAGGGAAGTGGTGGAGTCCCTGGGGGTGTTTAAGAAAAAGTTGGACTTGGTGCTCTTGGTGCTTAGGGACATCGTTTATTGGGTGACATTAGTTGTAGGGTGATGGTTGGAACAGATGATCTTTGAGGACTTTTCCAACCTCAATGATTCTATGATTATATGATATTAGGAAAAAAATTCTTCACTGAAGGGGTTGTGAGGCATTGGAACTGTCTGCTCAGGAAAGTAATTGATTCACCCCCTCTGGAGCTATACAAAAGATATGTAAATGTGCTGCTTAGGGAAATGGTTTAGTGGTAAACTTGGCAGTCTACTTATAGATCATCAAAAATGCAATGCAGTTTTGTCTAATGTGTTCCTCCATTTTCTCACATAATTAGTTCTATTTCTAGTTTAAGAGTGATTATTATGACAGAAATGAGGCTATGTCATCAATTCCTTCAATCCCTTTAGCTTTCCATTGGTCTAGATTTTGTGCTGTCACCTAATAACTCTCTTTTTTTTTTTTGTGTCTGCCCATTTGTCTGTATTCAAAACACTTACTATCACACACAAATTAATTTAAAACTTGGTTGCTTCTTTGCAGGTGAAGACTTGCAGAAATTCTAGAAGAATTTACTAAATCAGCATTGATTTTCTTACACTTTAAAATATTACTTTGATCCATTGTTAACTCTATGCAAAGACCACCACCATGTTGGGTGTGAAGCCTATGATAAATTGACTAGGAAGAAGCTGTGTCTTTTTTTTTTATTTATTTATTTTTTATTATTAATATGATTCAAATAAGTTTATTAGTGTGGCTTCATGTGGAGTCCTTTCTCAGGCACCATTGCACTATTTAATGAACTCAGGTGCACTGCTTTCCAGGCAACAAAACCTTCCCTGTATTTAATGCACATGGGATTCAGATTTGTGGTGCAGTCCTAAACAGATTTGAGAAGAACATAGTTTAAGGGCATTTGTTCACTTTCTTCTCAGTTGTTTATAGTTCTCTTATCTAGATTTATGTTTAATGCCTGTTAAGGAAGGTAATGAAACTGAACCATGCCTGTTTCATCAGACTTGTAACTTATAACTAATCATGACAACAGTGATTTAGGTGTCCCCAAAAAAGGAACAAAACACCAGTGTGTGTATTTCTATTTCAGTAAAATTTTTTAAAATATTTCTTCATGAGAACACGCTCAAGGCTACCTTCTTGTGAATGAAGTGTGTAGACTTTAATGCAAGCCAAATGTCATTGTGAAAATTATTATTGTTATTCCAGAATAGCTATTATGGGACTGGGACTTAAACTATGTCCACTGACAATATTTTCTCCCCAGACTGAAGCAAGGTAAAAAAAGAAGAAAAAAAAAAAAAAAAAAAGGAAAGAAAAAATTTTAGTTTACTTCACACCAGTAAGTGGGATGTGGTATGAAGGAAGTATGAAATTAGTATCCATTAAGACAATTATAGCAGCCTAGAAGCTCCTACCAAGACTGATTATTGCCCTGTATACTTTAAGAACGTAGGAAGAGATTAAATAAGAAACTCTTTTCTGTCATACTTTTTGACAACAGATTCTATCCTATGATTCAGTAGAGTACTCTTGACATTCTTACAAAGGCTTTAACATTTCCAAGGGGCTGTTTTTAAAAGTCATTCAGGAAACCCATATTCATATGATGGAAGGTAAAATTACTTCAAAGGTAATTAAAATCTTGTCAAAATCTGAAAATATAATATTTTTATTTTTAATGTCCAATGAGTCATAAGATTCTTCTGGGTGCTAGGTATATAGTACACTCTATTAAGCTTAGATTAGAGGTGATAATTGTAATGCAGCCAGCTACACAGTCCCAGAGTTAGTTCCAAGTACAAAAACTTTGGCAACTAGGGCCAGGGTTGGGTTAAAGAACAACCTACATTCTGAACTATTCAAGACTAGATTTGAGATTTGATTCAGAACAGCAACATTAAGTGTCATGCCCTTGAACTAATAGTAATAGCTGATAAGGAAGCAGGCCAGCAAATCCACTTTCATTCTTCAAACTTTCTGTCTCTTTTCTCCAACTTCTAGGGTCAAGCAAATATTTCTGAAGATCACATATAGTCTCATTTGGTGAACTGTATTTTTTTGTTTGTTTGTTTGGTTGGTTGGTTGGTTGGTTGGTTTTCTCTCTTTCTTTCTTTAGAGGGTGGAAAAAATTAAGACATGCATGCATGCTTGGCTGCCTTGTTTCCTAACTGAGAATTGTTAGCTGTTATGAATCCAAATCACAGAGCAGAGAACCCCCAGATAGGAAATTCTTCCCCAGGGACTAAAAGAATCTCTTGCATATGGTCAAGTCTTTTACTGGCTCTAGATATTACTAAATAAAGAAATATGTTCACAGAATCACAGAATGGCTTGGGTTGGAAGGGACCTTAAAGATCATATAGTTCCAAGCGCCCTGCCATAGACAGGTGTGGTGTAAATGCCTGAAGTAACTAGGAAAATAAAACTAACATTCACATTTTTAAGGAAAAGGTACAGCATTGAAGAGGCTTTCAGGGTAGGGCATAACTGCATTATCTGAGCGTTCCCTAGGCTCCCAACCTTTGATGCTATCGCGCTGGGGAAACTTGGTGTGCTAGCTTTAAGGAACAGCACGGAGCGTAGAGTGGAGTGGAGACACCACGGCTAGGCTCTGTAATCAGATGGGGCCTCGATTGTTCTTGTGCACAAAGCTGCACTTTTTGCCACCCTAAGCCAAAGACCTGTCATGTTTTGACAAATGCTGTACCCTAGTGTACTTTTTGCTCATTATAATATCATTATAATACCAAAACACACCTCCATCCCAAAAGCTACCCGCCTCCAAGGTGCAACCACCCCTCACTGAGCATGCGCTCTGAATTCCTCGGAGCCTATCACTTTAAACGGAGACGGGAAAACTTTACACCAATCATAACTAAGATATGCTTGACTAGAGCCACTCAAGCTCCACCTAAAAGATAGAAAATAATATAAATTGGCCCAAGAGAAAGGGGATGTTAGGGAAGATACCACCATCAGGGGAGATACCATCCCGAGGACAACATCCTTAGGACCTCCTGACTCCTGGGATCAGTCGACGGGCTGAGCCTCTCTTCCCCCCCCATTGGGACGCCTTTGGGTGAGATCTGAATACTTGCTTATAAATCTCTATAGAGTCTTTGATCCTTTTAACGCGTTTATTTCTAGGCTGCGCACCTGTAACACCTGCAACACCTGCAACATCTATAACATCTGTAACATCTATAAACATCTATAACATCTGTAACACCTGTAACACCTACAACACCTATAACACCTGTGTATTTTATGCATACTAGCTTGCTTTTGCAGACAGTCACTATCGCCGGCAATCCAAAAGAACCTGATTATCTGTTGCTGTAATAAACCATACTTGATTGCATTGTGATAACTCTCATTGAGTGCAACGAGGGTGAGGGTGGTTATCCGTGATAGTTCAGTGTTCTGAATCTAACCAGACCCCCAGGCGGTTAATGCATTTTTGGTGAATGTCCGAACGGACCCCCAGATGGTTAATGCGTTTTTGGTGAATGTCTGAACGGACCCCCAGGCCGTTAATGCGTTGATGGTGAATGTCTGACTGGACCCCCAGACGGTTAATGTGGTTTTGGTGAATGTCCGACTGGTTCAGTATCCTGAATCTGACCGGGCCCATAACGGTTAATCAGCTACACCCCTTAACGCGACAACAGGGATGCCACCCACTAGATCAGGTTGCTCAGGACCTCATCTAACCGGGTCTTGAACACCTCCAGGGATGGGCCATCCAAAACCTCTCTGGGCAACTTGTTCCAGTGCCTCGCCACCCTCTGAGTGAAGAATTTTCTCCTAACGTCTACCATAAATCTCCCCGCTTTTAGTTTAAAACCACCCCTCCCCCCCTTGTCCTGTCATTATCTGCCCAGCTCTCTCAGCCTTTCTATATAGGAGATGTGCTCCAGCCCTCTGATCATCTTCGTGGCCCTCCTCTGGACCCATTCTAACAGAACAACATCCTTGTGCTGGGGTCCCCAGACCTGGACTAAGTACTCCAAGTACACAAGGGCAGAGTAGAGGGAGACAATCACCTCCCTTGACCTGCTGGTCACACTTCTTTTGATGCAGCTAGGATGCAGTTGGCCTTCTGGGCTGCAAGCATGGACTGTCGGCTCATGAGCCTGTCTGAATTTAAGAAGAGATTGGACTGTGCACTTAGTCACATGGTCTGAACTTTTGGGTAGACCTGTGCGGTGTCAAGAGTTGGACTTGATGATCCTTAAGGGTCCCTTCCAACTCAGGATATTCTATGATTCTATGATTCTATGTTGAGTTTTTTGTCTGCCAGAACCCCAAAGTCCTTCTCTGCAGGATTTCTGTCAAAGAGATCCTCTCCCAGTCTGTACTCCTGTCTGGGATTGCCCTGACCCAGGTGCAGCACCTTTCACTTGGACTTGTTGAACGTCATTTAGTTCACGTGTGCCCAATTCTCAGTCCTTTCCGGGTCCTTTTGGATGGCATCCCTTCCTTCTGTACTACTCATCTTGGTGTTATCGAGGTCTTCAGAAACAAAGTGATAGAATCTCTTACTCTACGCCCTACCCTCCACTCATGCTCATTCTTTGCAATCTTTGTCCCATTAAATTCTGGTACAGATGAAAGGAAATCAGAGTTAAAGTAGCACATTTGGATTTTCATAGCATTACTAAGTGGAAAGTAGAACTTTACATGTCAGAGTGAATATATACTGATTGTATAATAGTGGCATTTTCATACCTTGCCTGTTTTGGCAGCCATACATGTATATGAATACTTCACATGTATGCCTTTATAAAATTAGAATAATTAATAGCATATAAACTGAATTATCTTAATGTGATTGAAAACACAGACACCTCCTCCCAAGCTATAACATGAACACTACTTTAGCTATGTATTACTATTCTGTTAATGAAGTTTAATCAGTAAGAAATACAGCTGGAGAATTATTCATTACTGCCGATTGTTACTAATTGTCACTAAGGTTTCCTAATTATTCACTTTTGCTGGAAGCTGATTAGTTTCATGTCTTACTTGTTAGTTAGCAGACAAATACATTTTCACTCATATACATCAAGGGGAAGCAAGAAAAATGCTTATTTGCAATCAAAATACAGTTTTGATGGAAGATTTTTTTCTATCAGATATTGCAAAATTTTTGCTGGTTAAAAAAATAAACTCCTGGTGGTGTGTCATGAAGGGGGGAAAGGCTTTGTCAGTTCTCTTCATTTTAATCTTGAAGATAATCTTCTCTTATGCAAATCATAAAACCTTATCTACTGTCTCACCTTGAGTGCATCAGTTACCTGAAGAGGAATTTGCTGTACCAGCGTCTTTGGATCATGCTGCTGTCCTTCATTTCATGTAGCAGTAACCACACTTGATATTTTCCTAATTTCATTTTCTTTTTGCATATGGATTAGTCCCTGTTGAATCAATAGCTGACCACTTAGATAAGTTCAAACTAGCTAACTATTTTAGAATTTTAAGTTCAAAAAAAAATTTAAGTTCATTTTGCAGGCTTTCATGTTCCATTCCATGTTCAGGGTACATCTGTCATAGTGACTTAGCTCAGAGAAAAAATATTTTTGATGAGAAATCTCTGATGACATTTCATTTGCTTTCTACCTTATTTATTTATTTTCTCTCAAAGTGATTTTGGTGCATTCGATCTAAATTCCTCTTGGAGGAAACTATCTGTGTGGATTCTAGAAAGTCCCTCAACATGTGCCTAGTATCTCCACATTACCCGTTTACCTAGCAGTCTCTGGGATCCTCAGGGTATCCCACATACCTCATGTGGTTCTCATGTTACGAAAGCATTAAAGTGCTGCATCTTGTCTTTGTTTTCAGCTGCCAGATCCTCAAAAACCTCCATTTCTGTGTTATTCTGACCAGAGGTCCCTTCCAACCTCAACCATTTTGTGATTCTATATTTAGTTCAAATTTAGTATTCTGAAGGCCATCCTTTTGAGAAAGAGTTCAACAGTCACTGATAGTATCAATACTGCAAACTTATTTCAGTGATCTTGATTAAATATTTGGGCAAGTGGATACTGTTCTTCACTTCAGGGCATGCATAGGAGAGACTTTCTGAGGAGAGGTTTTGTGCTCTGTTATGTATTGCATCCATGGACTCTGTCAATAACTTACGAAGAATTGCACTAAATTCTAAATCATTTTACCCTTCACTACAGTTGTCATAAATAGCTTTATGTGTTGCACTTTCTGCCAACACAACAATTTTAAACTCCAATAAGCATCTGGCTTTGATATTTATTTCTCTTGGCAGATAAGGTAGGGGGATTTGTATTAATATGATGGCTTCCTAAGTTTGAAGAACTGCTATACATTACAAATCACACAGCATGGCTACTGTGTCACTAATAGTACTTTTGCAGGAGCCAGAAGCTGCAGGATAAACTTAATTTAGCTATTGTCAGAAATCTGTCTATTCCTTACCTTCTATGAGCACGTGGTCCAAGTGATCTGCACAGGTGACATGACATGATACTAGACCCATCTTTTGCACTTCATAAAGTAGTACGTTGTAGCTCACATCTGTAGAAGTGCAGTTTCAAAAATATATGTATTATAACATGTTAATTGATGTTAATAGGTTGTCCTATAGGTGTAGCATACTGTACTATCACTTTATACTTGATGTGGCAGAAGATGAGAAATGCTTCTTGGTGATCATAGTTATCCTCTGTCATACTTATTAAGGCTGTCTTGTGTTCTTTGTAGAAATTAAATATGAGAAGTGCCATGGCCAGATGCACACCATCACCCAGAAGCTGCATAGATAAGTAAATAAATTAAACAATTATTTCCTCATCATACCCACTGCCATGGGAGTGTAACAGCAACCAAGCTGTAAGCGTAAGTCAGGGACAGTTTCCTTAATGTTTCATGTTAATGGTTGGCAGCTCAGGCTTCAAAAGGTATTCTAGTGAAAACAGGTGTATGAGTAACTCCATCTAAATTCATCTTGTCTGTGAGGGGCTCATATATGTCAGAAGCTCCAGCAACATGCTACTTCAACCAAGTTTTACTATCGTGTGGTAAGGTATAAAGTGATCAGCTTTCAGTCACCCAGGTGGCTACTTCATAGAAGACAAAGAAGCAATGAATAGAGGTTAATTAGGTCTCTCTTCTACCAGAACTCAAGGGCGCTGTTTGACTTACAGAGAGCAGCAATTTCTGATAGCCTGAGAGCTTGAGTCCACCTCTTTGTTTTCAAAGTCCTGTCAACAAAGTGTCAGGAATTAAGATCTGTGTCATAAGGCTCAGTGCTAACTGTTATTAGCAGCCCTGTTACTAGCCAAAATGATGCGTGACTCAGATGTAAAATTTCTAAGCACATCTTGTCAAATTAAAAAATTAGGTGAACTATACAGTTAATGGAAAACACACACCTGCCACCAAATAAACTAGTCCCAATACAGGAGAATTCTAGATGTCCCTGATCCCCGTTTAGCAGCAGCACCCTCCTAATTCTTTCTGTGAGACCTCTACAACTAACTGTGCCTCTGAAGCCATAGTGATTCAGACACACTCTGCTTGAGAGGCGAGGATCTCTTTTTGTGTTGGAAATCTTATATAATTTTGCCAGATGGCAATCAGATCCACAGACTGTTCTCAGCTGCTGAAGAGCCCATATTCTGTATTACAACACATGCCTGAAAATTGACAAAATATTTTCTATTCATTTGGAGACTGATGTTTTTCAAAATTAACATTTAAAACAGCAGCAAATATGTTTAAGCTACTGGTTCTATCAGCCTTATCTGTTTACATTGTTATAATCAACTACCTGAAAACAAGTTTATAGACTGGTTGCATTCAGATTTGGGTGAAATTTAATATATTTTCATCCTACCTATTTTATCCAAACACTTACAGATTTTAAAATCTCCTAACTTTTTAACAAAATACTTTAATGACTTTTTCCTTTTAGAGCCTCTTAAACTACTTATTCAAATATCTCGTGTTGCATGTTTAAATACAGAATTAAAAGTACTGAGAAATAAAAATAAAAAGATAAAACTGTGTCTTTATGTATTTACCCAGTTCAATGTGTGCCAAGAAGCCTTTTCAATTCAGGTTCACTTCATTTGTTGTAATTATTTTCCTCTCTTCTCTTCTTTCCTCCTCTCCATTCCCCTCTGAACCACCCCTTAAAGGACTTTTACAGTCTCTTCCATGGTTCTACCAGATGGGGATCAATAAAATTTAGAGAATTACAGCTCTGGACCAAACATCTGTGCAAGAAATCAGTCTCTGTTTGAAAGTGAATTAAATCTATGCATTAAGAAGTAGTTCTGAGGCAATGATACATCCACCATAAACTTCTACAGGTATTCTTAGAAAAATGGAAGAATCAAAAAAAAAAAAGTTGTCATTCTGATTGGAGACTGGGAAGAAAGTGAAGCAGGGGCAGATTATCAAGAAATAATGAGTGCAGTAAGCATTAACATTCTACATTTTCTTTAGTGTAATAGCTCAGGGTGTCATTCAACCCTTACCTAGTACAGGCATATATGAACATTAGAGGAGGGTTCTCTATAAGTGGTTGTCCATGTGTATGAATTTCAGTTTTGTCTCCTAGACACTTCTCTTTTAATCACAACTGTCATATTTGCAGTATTAAATATGGATGAGAGTCTGTATAGATTTAAAAACAAACAAAAAATTTATTGAGTACTTAGGGAATTTTTTTTCTCCTTTGCAAAAAAGTCCTTTGTTAATCTTATTTTTATAGTTTCATTTTTAAACACCTTATCATAGTAATGCTAGACAGTTTAACTCATGGGTATTCTCAGCGATTGCAGCCCATTAAAGAAAGTGTACAAGATTGACTGTCAAGGAATACCTTTAAAGACAATACAAAGCATTGGTACTCTTTACATTTGTTTGAGAGGGGGGACAAATTATATTTGTTTTCATCTATATCACTAGCTGTTCAATGGAATGTGAAAATTTATTCATTTTAACATGATCAAATTGATTACAGAAAAATGAGATATTGCATAACATTATACAAATTTTGTTGTTATATAGGAAGAGAAATCACAGGGGAAACAAACAAACAAACCACCAAAAGAACATTAGTTTCTTTGAAAGCTACTTTTTTAGATTTCAGCCCCAACTGAATAGTAATATTTAATAAACACAATAGCACAATAGTTATGAATGTCCAAAAGAAGACTAATATAAAAGTATTTGGATAAATGAATGTAAACAGGTTCAATTATATTCTCCTTAATAATCCTTATACTCCTACCTAGTTTTGGTCTTCAGTTACTCTAATTATTTCTCTGCTTTATCACTACTGAACATACATCTGAAATTTATTTTCTGATGTAATTAAAGACAAGAAAAAGGCAGTGGAACTGTAGAATAGGACTTCAAGTCATGCCTTCCAAATTCTAATTCCTATCATTGATTTTAAATTTGAACATCTGATTAAAAACCCACCTGAGTAATCTAAAAGCTTTTCATCAGCTTTAGCTGCAGAGGTTGCTTTATGCATACAGATTCCCAAAATTGGGAATGTTATAGTAATTCTGTAAAAGATCCAAGACAAAAAATAAGGAAGAAAAAATGATGACAAAGGAAAATAAAATTATGATAAACTACATTCTTGAAAGCAATGCCATAATAAGAATGAAAAAAAAAAAAAAAGAACAAATACAAAAACTGCAGCCAAACTGCAACCAAACTATTAAAGCATCACTTGACTCTGCAATGTTGATTCACTCTTTCCTTCTTCTAATTTATTTGTCCTTTTAATCACATTTTCATTATCTCCTCCCCCCCCTCCCTCCCCACTCCATTTTATTCAATTCTTGTGGGTTTTTTTTGGTAGTTTTCTTTTTCAGCAAAGATGAACTCTAGCTCTTCTATATTTTACCATTCTTACCATGTTCTGTTCCGAGGCGATCGGCTCCGGGGCAGACGCGTTCTGCAGCGGAGCGGGGGATCGGGCCAGGCAGGGCTAATTTTTCCGGCATCGAGCCTACTTGAGGGAGCCACCAGGACCCGGCAGCCCTCGTGAGGGAGGCTGACGAGGCGAAGGCGGAGCCAGCAGCGTCCCCTCCCCAGACGTTCAAAAGCTGCCCCTAGGGAGCGCGAGCGACCAGGAGCGCGGCGAACAGGGCGTGGCGCGTCAGAAGGGAGTGGCGCGTCAGTTCGCGCAGGCAGGGCAGAGCGCTCCCCCTGCCCACACGAACACCTCCTTAACAGCAGCCGTTAGCTAGGTGATAATGGTCTCCACCAGGCACGGTGCGCTTTCCAGGAAGTCGGTACACACCCAGACCGACTACCCATTAAAAAATGCCGCAGTTCAGGTCACCGGATGCAAGGAGTGTCTGAGCCTGTTGCTACCACCTGCGGGGGGCAGAGAGACTGTGTGCGTGAGGTGCGAGCAGGTGGATGACCTGGTCCGCATGGTGGCAGAGCTCAAGGAGGAGGTGGAGAGGTTGAGGGCCATCAGGGAGTGTGAGCGAGAGATAGACTTGTGGAGTAACTCCCTGCAGGGCCTCAAGGGGAGGTACCGAGGTGAGACTCCTCAAATGGGGGTGGACCCCTGCCCTGTAGCCATCGGGCAGAGGGAGGGGATCTGGGAGTTCAGGAGGAATGGAAACAGGTCCCTGCTCGACATCGCAGGCGATGCCCTCCCCTTCCGGCCCCACCTTCCCAGGTGCCCTTACGCAACAGGTTTGAGGCCCTAGAGATTGAGAGGCCGGTGGGTGAGGAAGAGGTAGCAAGTGTTCCCAGGAGGATGCCTAGGGCGAGGAGGTCGACTCCACGCCTCAGGACTGCCTCCACCAAGAAAGACAATAGAGGGTTATTGTTGTTGGAGACTCGATTCTTCAGGGAACAGAGGGCCCTATTTGTCGGCCTGACCCTACCCGTAGGGAAGTCTGCTGCCTCCCTGGGGCCAGGGTCAGGGACGTTGCCAGGAAGCTTCCCAACCTGGTACGCCCCTCTGACTATTACCATCTTTTGATAGTCCAGGCGGGCAGTGACACCATTGAAGAGAGAAGCCTGAAGGCTATCAAAAGAGACTTTAGGGGGCTGGGTCAGTTAGTGGATGGAGCGGGAGTGCAGGTGGTGTTTTTGTCCATCCCTATGTTGGCAGGGAGGGGTTCAGAGAGGACACGGAAAGCCCACCTGTTAAACACGTGGCTCCGGGGCTGGTGCCAATGCAGAAATCTTGGGTTTTTTGATCACGGGGCACTTTACTCAGCACCTGGCCTGATGGCCACAGACGGGTCCCTATCTTTTAGGGGAAAAAGGATCCTGGGCCAGGAGCTGGCAGGGCTCATTGAGAGGGCTTTAAACTAGGTAGGAAGGGGGATGGGGCTGAAGCTAGGATTATTGGGGCTGTGCCAGGGGGAACAATGGCAAGGCCGGAGGATAAGGCAATGGCCCAGCTGAAGTGCATCTACACCAATGCACGCAGCATGGGTAACAAACAGGAGGATCTGGAAGCCATCGTGCAGCAGGCAGGCTACGACTTGGTTGCCATCACGGAGACGTGGTGGGACCAGTCTCATGTCTGGAGTACTGCAATGCCTGGCTATAAGCTCTTTAGAAGGGACAGGCAGCACAGAAGGTGTAGTGGAGTGGCTCTCTATATTAGAAAGTCTTTCGAGGTTGTAGAACTCGAGGCTGGGAATGACAAGGTCGAGTCCCTTTGGGTTAGGATCGGCAGGGACAACAAGGCTAGTGTCCTGGTCGGGGTCTGCTATAGACCGCCAAACCAGGATGAGGAGACGGATGAGGAGTTCTACAGGCAGCTGACAGAAGTTGCAAAATCGTCAGCTCTTGTACTCGTGGGGGACTTCAACTTCCCTGACATATCCTGGAAGCACAACACAGCCCTGAGAAAGCAGTCTAGGAGGTTTCTGGAGAGCGTGGAAGATAGCTTCCTGATGCAGCTGGTTAGTGAACCTACCAGGGGTGGTGCCCCGCTAGACCTTCTCTTCACAAACAGAGAAGGACTGGCGGAGGATGTGATTGTCAGGAGCTGGCTTGGGCAGAGTGACCACGCAATGGTGGAGTTCACTATTCTTGGCGAGGCCAGGAAGGGGACCAGTAAAACTGTTGTATTGGACTTCCGGAGGGCTGACTTTGAGCTGCTCAGGACACTGGTTGGTGGAGTCCTTTGGGAGGCAGTTCTGAAGGGCAGAGGGGTCCAGGAAGGCTGGGCGCTCTTCAAGAGGGAAATCTTAATGGCGCAGGAAAGGTCTGTCCCCACGTGCCCAAAGACGAGCTGGCGGGGAAGAAGACCAGCCTGGCTCAACAGAGAATTGTGGCTTGATCTTAGGAGAAAAAAGAGGGTTTATAATCTTTGGAAAAGTGAGCAGGCCACTAAGGAGGACTTTAAGGATGTAGCGAGGCTGTGCAGGGACAAAATTAGGAAGGCCAAAGCTCATCTGGAGCTCAATCTGGCTACTGCCGTTAAAGATAACAAAAAACGTTTCTATAAATACATCAACACAAAAAGTAGGACTAAGGAGAATCTCCATCCTTTACTGGATGCAGGGGGAAACCTAGTTACAAAAGATGAAGAAAAGGCGGAGGTGCTTAATGCCTTCTCTGCCTCAGTCTTTAGCGGGAATACCGGATGTTCTCTGGATACTCAGTACCCTGAGCTGGTGGAAGGGGATGGGGAGCAGGATGTGGCCCTCACTATCCATGAAGAACTGGTTGGTGACCTGCTACGGCACTTGGATGTGCACAAGTCGATGGGGCCGGATGGGATCCACCCAAGGGTACTGAGAGAACTGGCAGAGGAGCTGGCCAAGCCACTGTCCATCATTTATCAGCAGTCCTGGCTATCGGGGGAGGTCCCAGTTGACTGGCGGCTAGCAAACGTGACGCCAATCTACAAGAAGGGCCGGAAGGCAGACCCAGGAAACTACAGGACTGTCAGTTTGACCTCAGTGCCAGGGAAGCTCATGGAGCAGGTCCTCCTGAGAGTCATCACGCAGCATTTTCAGGGCAAGCAGGCGATCAGGCCCAGTCAGCATGGGTTTATGAAAGGCAGATCCTGCTTCACGAACCTGATCTCCTTCTATGACAAAGTGACGCGCTGGGTGGATGAGGGAAAGGCTGTGGATGTGGTCTACCTTGACTTCAGCAAGGCTTTTGACACCGTCTCCCACAGCATTCTCCTCAAGAAACTGGCTGCTCTTGGCCTTGACTGGCGCACGCTTCGTTGGGTTAGAAACTGGCTGGATAGCCGGGCCCAAAGAGTCGTGGTAAATGGAGCCAAGTCCAGTTGGAGGCCAGTCACTAGTGGCGTCCCCCAGGGCTTGGTGCTGGGGCCGGTCCTCTTTAATATTTTCATCAATGATCTGGACGAGGGGATTGAGTGCACCCTCAGTAAGTTTGCAGATGACACCAAGTTAGGTGCATGTGTCGATCTGCTTGAGGGTAGGAAAGCTCTGCAGGAGGATCTGGATAGGCTGCACCGATGGGCTGAGGTCAACTGCATGAAGTTCAACAAGGCCAAGTGCCGGGTCCTGCACCTGGGGCGCAATAACCCCAAGCAGAGCTACAGGCTGGGAGAGGAATGGTTGGAGAGCTGCCAGGCAGAGAAGGACCTGGGAGTGATGGTGGATAGTCGGCTGAATATGAGCCAGCAGTGTGCTCAGGTGGCCAAGAAGGCCAACGGCATCCTGGCTTGTATCAGGAACCAGTGTGACCAGCAGGGCTAGGGAGGTGATCGTCTCCCTGTACTCAGCTCTGGTGAGGCCGCACCTCGAGTACTGTGTTCAGGTTTGGGCCCCTCGCTACAAGAAGGATATCAAGGTGCTTGAGCGAGTGCAGAGAAGGGCGACAAAGCTGGTGAGGGGCCTGGAGAACAAGTCCTACGAGGAGCGGCTGAGGGAGCTGGGCTTGTTCAGCCTGGAGAAGAGGAGGCTCAGGGGCGACCTTATCGCTCTCTACAGGTACCTCAAGGGAGGCTGTAGTGAGGTGGGGGATTGGTCTATTCTCCCACGTGCCTGGTGACAGGATGAGGGGGAATGGGCTTAAGTTGAGCCAGGGGAGTTTTAGGTTAGATGTTAGGAAGATCTTCTTTACCGAAAGGGTTGTTGGACACTGGAACAGGCTGCCCAGGGAAGTGGTGGAGTCACCATCCCTGGAAGTCTTTAAAAGACGTTTAGATGTAGAGCTTAGGGATATGGTTTAGTGGGGACTGCTAGCGTTAGGTCAGAGGTTGGACTCGATGATCTTGAGGTCTCTTCCAACCTAGAAATTCTGTGTTTCCTCTTCCAAATACTTATCCCGATTTAGTAATATCTGTTTATCCACATATGAGGTAGGCAATTAGGAAGTGGAAGTACAATGTCAGATTTAAAAAGATTATAAGCACCAAGTACTTTATTTTCCCCATCTAGTTATAAATTCTCTATTTTATATATATGTATTTTGTCTCACACTCTTCCTCTGAACATTATCAAATCCTTACAGGTTAAAATTCTGGTAATATGGAAGTTACTGAGTTCTGCTATTGGGTTCTATGAATTGTAATTTTATCTACAGATTTTCAGCAGGTTTATTTCCCATAGTATTGCCTGAGGACAATAGTTTGTTTCTCTTAAAAAACTTAATAGACAACCTTAGAAATAAATCCTGCCATGACTTTGAGGCTTCGGAAAATACTCTAACAAATTTTTTCTCCTTTTAAACACAATATTATCAACATTACCAAAACCACTTCTGTGTCTTTCCATGTAGCTCATTTTTTTTGTTTGTTTGTTTTGTTTTGTTTTGTTTATTAATAGATCCTACATGCCTAATTTGACAGTATGCCATTGGGGTCTGTGTACACTCAAAGACAGACAAATCATAGGAACCCAAAAAGCATAGCTCTGGGAGCTTGTATACTTTAACTTCTTGGGAGCTTTATTCAGCAACATAATGTAATACCTTAGAACTTGAGTTGAAATGATATTTCAGGTAGAAATAGGTCTAGTACATTAACTGTTAAAGCCGATAGTGTTGCTATAATAAATATGCATACAATGCTTGAATCAGAACAGAACTCAAAATACATCTTTCCATCAAACCTCACTCAGTGAAACTACCTGTATAAGAGTACTTGCTTAAAATAAATAAATAAAATATTGGGTTAACGTTATAAAGGAGTAAGATAATATTAGAAAACTACCTCAAAATTAAAAGAAAATAGTTAAATCAATATACTTGCTGAAAAATTGATTCTGCTCCAATTTACATAGAATCCTACACAGAATCCTGAAATGTCTTAGATGAAATCTTTGTACACTACAGTAGTGTTATAAATGAAGATACAACTCAATCTGAATTTAGTAATATTTATAAAAGGCAAGTAAAGAGCTGGGTGTGTGGGGAGTCCACGCTCTACCAACATGCACACAAACGTTGAACTTTCTAAATATACAGAACATTGCTTTTATATATTAAACCTGAGTATGCCTATACATATGTACAATCAGAAAAGGTATCAATTGAAATATAAACATGGCAAAGTTCTAAAAGGCAAGTGTTTAACAAACAATCCTTTAACTCTATTACTATTAATGTCCACGACTGGGGGGGCATAGTTGGAGTTGGTAATCCAGATGAAGTGCTCCCATGTCTTCCATGACTTCATTACTTTTTCTCAGATCATATAGAAGTCTCTATTTTCCATTCATTTTCTTGATTACATACAACGGAGAATTCCAGGGCTAGTCGTGGGAACAATATGTCCTCGCTTTAAGCTGTTAAGCAACTCGGCCTTCAGGTCCTATGTATCCCATTCTTCCTGGATCGAAGGGAAACAGATCTGGCTCCTTTTCAAGGCCAAATAGGGCCTGGATCAAAAGGCACGTCCAGGTCACCAGGACAGGAACAGGTCACAGGGTAGAACAGCAAAGGCCTGCGATGGCAGTAGCGGTGGGGGAGCCAATGGTGTAGCAGAAGGATCGGTGGATGAGCCCACAGCTCGCAAAACCACACGTTTCTGATTGTGGCCCCACTTGGCTGTTTAAGGCCTCAAAGACTGCTTGCCAGGTGCTGAGCAATCCTGCCACAACCTTGTCGGTTTTTAATTGCAGAGTCCCACACCTTGACCTCAATTTGGTCCCATGTTTCAGGGTCATTAATAAGGGGAATAAGCTGTAAGGTTACCAGGACAGTCTTTGTTCCTAAGGATGTATGATTCCCCATAATGTGCAACTGCTTAATGTCGGCCAGCGAGAGGCAGTTGTGTGCACAGGTCCGCTTCTCTCAGCTTGATCTTCTTTCCACCTCTGGTGCGCCTATTTCCAGCAACTTTCTGTACGAGCTTCTTTGAGCAGTTTGCTGAGTTTGGCCAAATCTATCTTCATGAGGTGATCAATGTGCCTGTTCCTGTCCTGGTCCCTGTTCTGCTAGCCTGTCCCCATTCATTCCTTTTTTCTACTTCTTTATTGATGACATAATTTCATCATGTTGCCGTTTTTATCTTGAGGACAGGCTCCCCTCTTATACCCTTCACCCCACAGCAGTCCTTTTCAAACAACTTTTCATTGGTCAAACAACTTTGCCCAGCAACCAGCAAACACCCAGCAACTTCCATGCCTTAAGGTCTTTAGAACAAGCAACCCAAGAGGGCATGGTGTCTCCTGAATCTCCCTTCTTTGTTCCTTCTAAACTCTTTGCATTCCTAATGGCCTCATTGTTAAGAGTCTGACATTATCACCAACCATGGGGCTTGCTGACCACCATGGCCAGGCTCCCACATCTCCCCCTTCTTTATTAACAACAAATATCTTCTTGACACGAATTGTTACACCATATACCACAGTAGCATAGTGAAATAAAGAATCAACATCAGTATAACTGAAAAAAATTACTTCTATATACATAGAAAATATATGTATTGCTAAGTTAATGATTTTTTTAAAGATTATTGCTAAGATAAAGATTAAGATAAGATAAAGACTGGAAAGTACTAGTACTCCAAACTATCTTTACAAGAATATAGTAAAGCCATTTGTAAAGCCACATTCAGCTTATACTGGGACTCCTTTAGCCCTTTCACAGCTAGGAATGCCTTTGACCTCACGTGCCTATTGGTGTAATCCTCTGTGCACGTCTTGTAGGGAATGAGAAAGCAGCTCTGTGTGTCACTAGTTTTATTGTTATGTGTACTATTTCGTTATGAACTGTACATTTCCATCAGATAAAGAATTATAGGTAAAAACATTTGTGAATGAGTTAATGCTATAATACAGTTGCCATCTCCTTTGTTTTTTCTCTCTACATAGACAAATAAAATTATCCAATATGGTTTCACAATTCATCTCCATGTACAGAAAACCCAAGCTGCTCCTTGAGAATTATCCTTTTCTTATACAGAGTAATTTACACATTATTGCAGTGTTTTAAGAGAAAACAGCAGGCTTTTAACTTGCAATCACTTTTCACAGCTACTTAAAATTTCAGATACCTTTAACTTTTGTTGGCTTGCTCAGCGGGGGCTCCAATACTCATTTTGTTTCTGTTCCATTAAGAATTGGGATCTGCATTAGCCCTAAAGCCTGAGCAAGAGGATGGCACACATTTGGATGTAAAAGTTTAAAAATCCTTTATTCCCCCAACCCACAAAGTGGTGAAATCTTTCTTGGAAAAGAAAAAAAGAAAAAAAAAATAGAAAAAAAAAAAAAAACACAAAACATATAAGTTGTAATATCTTCAATACAGAGTCTGAAAATAAAACATTTAAAAACCAAAATTAGTTATGACAAATCCTAGGAGCATTTTTTCTTCTTTGCAATTTGTTCACAAGTCATTAAATCCATTACATTGATTTTCTCTAGATTTAGTATTATAAATGATTACTGCATCCTCAGAAAATGCCTTTTAAACTCATTAAACTCAACATGGTTGCTTTTATGCTTGTTTTAATAGTATGGTGCACTTTGCACTTCATTTTAAAATATTTGCAAGAGTAATTAATTAAATATTCTAAAGTTAAATAAGGTGGTCATTTTTCTGGGAATGTGCCTGTCAGTCAAAAGGAATTCAGCATTTCAATGAATGCACTTAGTAACTGAAGGCTTTTATAAATGCTTATTTATTAATTTGCATTTTTGCAATGTTAGGCATCAGAGGTGCTTAGAGCAGGGATTTGCTCCAATGGAGAGTCAATGACAAAGCTCAGCAGCTTCCACTAAAGGAGATTATCGGAGGTAATGGCAGTTTCTTTTCAATCTATAAATTATTTCATTCTAAATCCTAAGTGAATAAGTCAATAATTACATGGCAAATGCATCTTGATATTTTCTTTCGTAAATATGCCTATTATACAGGCCTGTCTTTTGATGGGTACCCATGACTTTGTCCTGTTTTCCACAGCAGTCCAAACAAGCCAGACCTGAATTTCTTCTGACCTAAGAATATTTGCCACTGATGTGAAAGAAAGTTTGATTAAGTCTGTAATAATTAGCTTAGATGTACATCTAAAAATAGCATGGGAACTACACTTGTTTAGAAACCTGTAATTGCCTCTTTTGCTTGGGACATCTTTTTATATTTTTGTTTATTTGTTTGTTTGTTTTTGTTTTTACTAAATCAAATTTTACATGAATCTGTTATATATGGAGTGGTAATTCGTGTTGAGAAAATGGTTGATGTTAATAAAGAAGGGGGAGATTTGGGAGTGTGGCCATGGGGGTCGGAAAGCCCCATGGTTGGTGGTAAGATCAGACTCTTAACGATGAGGCCATTAGGAATGTAAGAGTTTAGAGGGAACAAAGAAAGGTGATTCAGGAGACACCTTCTCAGGTTGCTTGTTCTCCAGCCATTAAGGCATGGAAGTTTCTGGGTGTTTGCTGTTGCTGTTATATGCAAAGTTGTTTGACCAATGAAAAGTTGTTTGAAAAGGACTGCTGTGGGGTGAAGGGTATAAGAGGGGAGCCTATCCTCGAGATAAAAACGGCAACATGATGAAATTATGTCATCAATAAAGAAGTAGAAAGAAAGAATAAAAAGGAACAGGCTAGCAGAACAGGGACCAGGACAGGAACAGGCACATTGATCGCCTCATGAAGATGGGTTCAGCCAAACTCAGCAAACTGCTCAAAGAAGCTCATACAGAAAGTTGCTGGAAATAGGCACACCGGAGCTTGGAAGAAGCTCGAGCTGAGAGAAGCGGACCCGCGCACACAACTGCCTCTCGCTGGTAAGCAGTTGTGCGTTATGGGGAATCATACGTCCTTAGGAACAAAGACTGTCCTGGTCACCTTACAGCTTATTCTCCTCATTAACGATCAAGCAGCTTATGATCCTGAAACATGGGACCAAATTGAGGTCAAGGTGTGGGACCGGGCAACTAAAAACGACAAAGTTGCAGTGGGATTGCTCGGCACCTGGCAAGCAGTCTCTGAGGCCTTAAAGAGCCATGTGGGACCACAGTCAGAAATGTGTGGTTTGCCAGATAGTGAGGGAGCTGTGGGGTCCTTCACTGATCCGATTCTACACCATCGGCCCCTCTGCTGCTACAGCCATCGAAGGCTTTTGCTGTTACACCCCCTTGGTGACCTGGACGTGCCTTTTGACCCAGGCCCTATTTGGCCTTGAAAAGGAGACGGATAAGCTTTTCTTCTATCTGGGAAGAAAGAGATACCTAGGGCCCGAAGGCCAAGTTGCTTGACAACATAAAGCAAGACATATTGTTCAAAAAGAATGGAAAATGGAGACTGTTAAGTCATGGAACTTAAAGGATTGTTCTTTCCTGATTGTACGTGTGTATAGGCATACTTGCGTTTAGTATGTAAAGCAATGTTCTATATATTTAGAATGCTTGATGTTCGTGTGTGTGTGTTGGTGGAGCGTAGACTCCCCGCACACCCAGCGCTCTTTACTTGCCTTTTATACCTTTTATAGCTTTTATATTTTTTATAAATATTCCTTTTATAAATATTACTAAATTCAGATTGAGTTGAGACTTCATTTATAACAGTAAGAACTGGAGAATATCTTCATTAGTGGCATCTCTGTTCTAATATGTGTGTGAAGCAGCCCTTGCTTCATCAGTGTGTCACTTGGATTGAAGTGCAATTCTGAATGTTCTTCCTGATTTCTTCCTCTACAGCCTATTTCTTCTATCTTGTATAAAAGGTATAAAAGGCAAGTAAAGGCATAGTGATGCTGGAGGCCCCAAATTTTGGCCTTGGCTCCACAACTATTAAAACTGAACCACCTGGGTTTTTCATCAAGAGTAGGAAATCTGAGAAGTGGTATATAACTAAATTGACTTTCATTTAAAGCCAGTATTATACTAGCAGATGAGAGATTCTGACTCATCTGTCAATACTAATATTGACAGGACAATTTTCTTTTGTAAGCTTTTTAGAACTGCACAATTTTACATGGTGAAATTTCTGTTATGCAAAACAGAATTTGAAGGAGAGTCCTTAGAATAAAAGTAAAAGTACATTAGATAAAAAGATACCAATCAACCCTTCCATGTTTTCCAGAAAACAAACAAACAAACAAACAAACAAAAAACAGCAGTGAAAACAGCACTCTGGAATAATGTCCATTTCTCCTTTCAAGAAAAATGTACTAGCCAATCTACCCTGACCCATAGACCATATATCTTTGAAATTTGTAGGTGAATAGACTCTTTGAATTGTTTACCTCCTTTATATCTAGGGCTCAGATGTACACCAAGGTGATACGGACTGCATGAAATCATTCCCATATGCACAGGCTAGAAGATCTGGGGTCTTATAATTTTTCTGTTTCTAAGACCAATGAGCTGTTGTTACCCTGTCATGCTGTGCTCTCCCACTCCCATCCCATATGTGTTGCAGAAATCATAGAGTCATGATATCGAGTGGTTCCAGTGCCTCACTACCCTCATAGTAAATAATTTCTTTCTGTTATAAATGAAGTCTCAACTCTGAATTTAGTAACATAAAAGAATATTTATAAAAGGCAAGTAAACAACGCTGGGCGCGCGGGGAGTCTATGCTCTACCAACACGCACACACAACCGTCGAACTTTCCAAATATATATAGGACATTGCTGTTACATATTTACAAGAAACCTGAGTATGCCTATACATATGGATATCCTATCCCCGCTTCATATTATAATTCTCTTTGTGGTGGTCATTGTGGGTGAAAGGCTCACAGTTTCCCCATCACCATTAGCAACCTTTTGTTCCAGACTGCAGGAGCGGCTTCGACTGTCTCCCTCTTCTTCTGCACATGCTCTGCCCACCGCAAGGTTCCCGAAAGCAACAAAATGTGATTGCTTTTCCTGTGTTTCGTTAACACTTGAAACCACACTAAACAATAACTGTTAACAGTTCTAACCAACAACCTCCCCCCCCCCCCCCCCCCCAACTTCTGTGCCTTAACAGAGGAGAAAACAAGCAATCCCAGATGGCAGGGCGTTGCCTCAATCACCCTTCTTTATTTCCTCTAAACTCTTTACATTTCTTTACATTCCTGATGACCTCATTGTTAGAGAGTTTGATGTTATCACCAACCATGAGGCTTTCAGACCCCCATTGCCACATTCCCAAATCTCCCCCTTCTTTATTAATATCAACCAATTTTCTGACACGAATTACTACTCCATATATAACATTCCTAATATCTAATCTAAATCTGACCTCTTTTAGTTTAAAGCCATTCCTCCTTGTCCTATGATACAGTCCCTGATAGAGTCTCTTGTGTAATGCTAACAATGGTAAGTGTTTGCCTGTTGGGTGTTCATTTTCTAGCTAAGACCAAATGTATCTAAAAAGTCAGAACCGGGTAGGTCTGGTTAGTTGTGATCTCATCTCACCCATGCACAGGCTATGCTCACTGTATACAGAGTGGCACCATTTAGGTAAGACACAGGGCATCCTACAGTATTGCAGCCAATATTCAGTGTACCAAACTTCAGCAGTGTACCAAAGCAAAGTCATTGTAATGAAATAATTCAATTTTCATTTTGTTGATATGATTTCAAAGAAAAACTGCAAACGAATAAAACAACAGTACACCAGGAAAATAGCTAGTGTTATAATCAGAAAAAAAAATAAGAATTCATTGTTTTGTTTGGCAAATTTATGCTATTCAGGATTTATGAGCATAAACTAGTGTTGCAAAAACTGATTACAGTTTAAACATATTTGCTTGTGTATTTGTAAATTAAACATAAAATTACTTTGTAGTCATTTGACAAGGCTATGATTTTACAAAAGAGGTTGAAGAGGTATTTTTGTTCTTTGAAGAGGTAATTGTTCTTAGTGTTAACAACAAAATAATATGTTCATCTGCATTCTATTTGAATCAATTATTTTTTATATCACATTTTATAGCTACTGACTTTAATAGGAATTCTGAATAAGATTATTAATGTTGCCATACACCTCACAGTTTTATTTTAATTCTACTTGAGTATTGTAAGAGAATTTCCTCTTCATATAAGTAATAAAAGTTAAAAGTTCCCTAAATTTTAAATGCATGTGTATGTCTGTATGGGTACGTATGATACAAAATTGCAAAAGTGCATATAAAGCTCTGGAATAAATGTCACTTGGCTTTCAAAAAATTACATTCTAAGTATTTGTGCATAGTGCATTAAGTACAATGTTTTAGTACTTAGTAGTAAATCAATTGTTAACATACAAGGCCCATTAGTATTGAAATTGTCAGCAGAAAGTAAGAACTGTGCATATTCATAGCTATAAAAATATGTTTAGATATAGAAAAATGGAATTACAATTATTAATTTGGAATATAATTAACTCATATGGTATCTCATCAATAAAATGTGTAATTGACATTGTTAAAAAGTAGTGTGATTAGGAAATTTCACACAACTTGAAGAGACTCAACAAAATTAAATAATTTGGCCGTATTCTAAGAAATTCAATAGTTAACATACAAAAGGTAGTTTATGATATTATCAAGTCTTAGCTGATAGATATGATGTGCAATGCAGACCGTCTCGTGCCAATGACACTTTTCATGATAGAGAAAATTTCAACAAGACTCTCACTCCCTTAATTTCCCTCTACCTTATTAAGGTACTGAGCAACTGACTTTGTCTCACACTTAGAAAAATATGGTGAGCTCCCAGTCAAAATATGTTGCTAGCTGCATTTTCCAAGCAAATTAGCCAAGCCAATTTGCCAACAGTGTCCTTTCCAGGATAGCAGTACTTTTTTTTTTTTTTTTCTTTTCAGTTTTTGCTTCTCTTTCTTGGCAGTAGACCTCCAAGTAAGCCATTCTTTGGCAATACTCAACAAGGCATGTAATACAATCCTTCAAAGATTATAGGATTGTTTATATTTTTCACCTCTTCTATATAGACAATATATATTAATTCTTACTTCTATTTGTACAGTTATTTTCCTTCTTTACAAATACTGGATGCAGAGGGGGTTTTGCTGGTCCTGCCTGAACCAAGGTGGTATGGAGTCTCCATAACAGAGACCGTAGAGATGGTCAAAAGTTAGTTTTGTATCTCCTGTGTATTTGCTATCTGGGGATCATAGAACAGGTCTGAATGATGGTACAAGGATCCACATAGGAGATAAAGCAAGTTAATAACATAAGTTTATTTACTTCATTTAAATATTCATTCTTATTTTTTCAGTGCTTCTATAAAGAACAATGTCCCAAAATAATAGTTTTGTAGGCAGTTAAATGATAATGATTTAAAGGCAGATAATTTGACACTTTCCATTACAAGCTCTTGTTTTCAGATGATTACAACTATAGAAAATGTAAAGCACTGCAGCTGATGTTTTCCATTTCATGTCTGTTTGTTTGTTTGTTTGAGACAATATATTTATTCTTCTCAAAAGAAAATCGGAAAAAAAAAAAAAAAGTAAAGAAAAAAAAGCTTTACTTTGTTCATATCAATCAATAAATAAATCTTACAGACATCACTGAAAACTCTGAGACGCTCCATGTTCTGTCATTGAGATTTGAACTTGGGAGATGTAGTCTTGTTGAGTCCTCCTACAAGCTTACCTTGTTGATGTCTGCTAAAAGATATCCTCATGCAGAGTCTCAGAAAGATTTAAAGATTATTTCATTAGAGATTTATCAGTTTACTGTACAACTGCACATTTGCCATTTTCACAAAGCCATTAAACATGAATGATTTCAGATGCTTAGCAGAACTTGTTTTTATGAGTTTGTTTTGTCTGCTGTTCACAGCAACTCATTCTAAAGAATCAGTCCATATTTCTATGTTTTAAATAACCTCGGGCTTTAACTACACTACCACTGGGGAAAACTAGTGAGAACTTAGCACAGATCCCAACCTGTGCAGGTCACTCATATCTGTAGGGATTATCTTAGTTTTATGTCTCAGTGGGCCAGAGTGAAGGAATCTGTAATGGCCAAGTGGCCTTATTGAATATGATCTGCTGTATCATAGAATCAAAATCACAGAATGGCTAGGGTTGGTAAGAGACTTTAAAGGTCATGTAGTTCCAAGTTCCCTGCCATGGGCAGGAGTTCTACCCACTAGATCAGGTGGTCCATGGCCACATGCAGCCCAGCCTTGAACACCTTCAGTGATGGGGCACCTACAACATCTCTGGGCAACCTGTTCCAGTGCCTTGCCACCCTCTTAGTGAAGAATTTCCTCCTAACATCAAATCTAAACCTTCCTTCTTTTATTTTAAAACCATTCCCCCTTGTCCTGTCATTGTGTAAAATTTCCTGTGTAAAATGTCACTCCATCTTTTTTTATAGGCCCCCTTTAAGTACACAATGAGGTTTCCTCAGAGCCTTTTCTTCTTCAGGCTGAACAACCCCACCCTCTCAGCCTTTCTTCATTCAAGAAGTGTTTCAGCCTTCTAAACATCTCCGTGGCCCTCCTCTGGACTTGCTCTAACAGGTCTATGTCTTTCATGTCCTGGGGATCTCAGGCCTGGAAGCAGTACTCCAGGTAATATCTCATGAGAGGAGAGCAGAGATGGATAATCACATCCCTTGACTGAACAACCTGTGTTGATGCAGTCCAGGATTCTGTTGGCCTTCTGGGCTGCAAGCATACATTGCTGGCTCATTTAGAGCTTTTCATCTACCAGAAACCCCAAGTCCTTCTCTGCAGGGCTGTTCTCAATGAGTTCTTTTCCCAGTCTGGGATTGCCCTGAGCCAGGTGCAGCACCTTTCTTGTTGAACTTCACTTGTTGAACCTCTCTAGGCTCACACAGGCCCACTTCTAAATCACAGAATGGCAGAGGTTGGAAGGGACCTCTGAAGATCATCCTGTCCAATCTCCCTGATGAGCAAGATTACCTAGAGCACATTGTACAGGATGGCATCCAGGTGGGTTTTGCATATCTTTAGAGAAGGAGACTCCACAACCTCTCCAGGCAACCTGCTCCAGAGTTCTGTCTCCTTCACAGTAAAAAAGTGCCCTCCCATATTCAGAAGAATATCCAGTGCTTCAATTTGTGCCTGTTGCCTCTCATCCTCTCTCTGGGCACAACTGAAAAGAGACTGGCTCCACCCTCTTGACACCTTCCCCTCAGATATTTATATACATTAATGTGGTCTCCCCTTAGTCTTCTCTTTTTCTTCTTCTTCTTTTTTTTTTTTTTCTGGGCTAAACAGGCCCAGTACTCTCAGCCTGTCCTTGTACAACAGGTGCTCCAGTCATCTAATTATCTTCGTAGTCCTCCTCTGGACCTGCTCCAGAAGTTCTATGTCCTTCTTGTGCTGGGGAGCCCAGAACCACAATAGTCCAGGTGTGGTGTCACCAGGGCTGAGTAGAGAGGAAGGATCACCTCCCTTAACCTGCTGGCAACCCTCTTCCAAATATACCCCAGGTTACCATTGACCAATGTCCAAATCCATTGTCCAAATCCCTTTGGATGGCATCCTTCCTTCCATTGTATCAACTACTCTACTTAGCTTGGTGTTGTCCACAAAATTGCTGAGGGTGCTCTCGATCCCACTATCTATGTCGTTGATAAAGTTATTAAAGGGCACCAGTCACAAGATGGACCCCTGAGAGACACCACTCATCACTGGCCTTGACCTGGACATAGAGCCATCAACTGCAATACTCTGTCTGCAGCTATGCAGGCAATTCCTTATCTAACAAATAGTTTACCATTCAAATCTGTACCTCTCCAATTTAGAGACCAGGATGTCATGTGAGACTATGTCAAAGGCTTTACAGAAATCCAGGTAGATACCATCAGGTGGTGTTCCCTTGTCAACTGATGCAGTTATTCCACTATAGAAGGCCACCAGATTGGTCAAACACAATTTGCCCTGTTGAAACTGTGCTGGCTGTCTTGCATCACCTCCTTGTCTTGTATGTGTCTTAACACTGCTTCCAGAAGAATCTCTTCCATGGTCTTACCAGGCACAGAGATGAGGCTCACTGGTCTGCAGTTTCCTGGGTTTTCCGTTCAACCCTAAGAATGGGAGTAATGCTTCCCTTTTTCCTATCACTGGGGACTTTGTCTAACTGCCAGGACTTTTCAGCTATGATACAAAGAGGCTTGGCAACTCCATCAGGCAGTTCCCTCAGGACCATGGGATTTATGTCATCAAGCATCTTAGGCTTGAACCTGTAGCATGGGAGCCTTGTAGAAAATAAAGGATGTGAGAACGTAACTAGAGCATGTGTAATTATGGGTATGCACAGGGGATCCTCAATTTTATATTTCCTAACATTCAGTCACTTCACTATGCAACCTTAATATTCTTTGAAAATCTTATTTATTTGTTTGTAAATTATTGAGGGATGATAGGGAAGCATGCACATCTGATCACATTTGTGCAAGGAGGTAAATTTTACTCTTCATTAGTTGAAAAAATAAATCTTTCCCAGCTTTTATATTGTGTAGAAGTATAGCCTCATGAAATGTGAATTATCAAGCATGTGAAATTAATAGATATTTTTAATGGGTACCAATATTTTTAGATAATTTCAGCTAGGACAATATCTCCGAGCCTTACTTTTAAAATCACTTGAAACTTTTATTAAAAAAAATAAATTCAGTGTCCTGCTATTTTTTTTTTCTGATTATGGTTCAATTCTTCATATTAATTTAGTCATGAATCTTCTGTTGAAGTGTATGTTTCCTGTATTTCTGTTAAGATATAAGTTTTGTATTAGTTTGACAATGTAGTTCTGAATATGTTTTTCTCATTTTGTTGTGGAACATAGTATAAAGATCATTTATCTGAGGTAACAAAACATTCTGTAAGTGCTCCTTGAGGGAAAGTATTGTGCTTAAATGACCATTTTGTTTTCACAAGACAATAATATTGATAATGCTCAATAAATCATTCATAGCTTCCTCTGTGAACCAAAAACTATTCTTCTACAACCATTAAATACTAATATCATGGTTCCTAGTCTTCAGATTGAATTTCTACTGCAATCACTATTTTCCACCTTGCTTGTCACATTTTTTTCTTCATTGGAGTATTAGCTTCCAAAGTACCAAATTGTCATGTTCCTGAAGTCTCCAGACACCAGAATGTCAACTATCAATGCAAAAATCTTTTTATTGCTATAAGGAAGGTGCATTTTTTCACAGAATCTCAGAATTGTAGGGGTTGGAAGGGATCTCAAGAGATCATGGGGTCCAACCCCCCTGCCAAAGCAGGTTCCTTAAAGCAGGTTGCCAAGGTAGGCCTCCAGATGGGCCTTGAATATCTCCAGAGGAGACAACCTTCCTGGGCAGCCTGTCCCAGTGCTCCATCACTCTCACCATGAAGAAGTTCTTTCTCATGTTGGTGTGGAATTTCTTGTGCTGCATTTTTTGACCATTGCCCCTTGTCCTATCCCCACAAACCACTGAAAAGAGGTTGGCTAAATCCCTCTGTCTCCCAAAGTTCTGTTATTTGTAAACATTAAGATCCCCTTTCAGTCGTCTCGTCTCAAGGCTGAACAGACATAGGCCTCTCACTCAGCCTTTCATCATAGGGAAGATGCTCCAGGCCCCATATCATCTTTGTGGCCCTCTGCTGGACTCTTTTCAGAAAATTCCCATCTTTCTTGTACTGGGGAGCCCTGAACTGGACACAGTACTCCAGGTAAGGCCTGACCAGGGTAGAGTAGAGTGGGAGGTGTAGTGGGTTTACGTGGCAAGGTTTTGGTAGCAGGGGGCCATAGGGGTGGTTTCTGTGAGAAAGATCTAGAAGCTGCCCCATGTTTGGGAAGGGCCCCATTGTTTTCCAGAGCTGAGCCAATAAGCGATGTTGTTTTGCGCCTCTGTGAGAGCATATTTAAGACAGGGAAAAAAACGCTGCGCCACACAGCAGCTGGGAGAGTGAGAGGAGTGAGGAACAGCCTTGCAGGTGCCAAGGTCAGTGAAGAAGGAGGGGGAGAGGTGCTCCAGGCGCCGGAGCAGAAGTCCCCTGCGGCCTGTGGTGAGGACCATGGTGAAGCAGGCTGTCCCCCTGCAGCCCATGGAGTACCACGGTGGAGCAGGGTTCCATGCTGCAGCCCGTGGAGGAGACCACGGTGGAGCAGGTGGCCCTGCACCGACGGAGGCTGCTGCCTGTGGAAGACCCCTGCCGGAGCAGATTCCAGGCTGGACGTGTAGCCCGTGGAGAGGAGCCCACGCAGGAGCAGGTGACCTGGCAGGAGCTGCTGCCCGTGGGGGAGCCAGGTTGGAGCAGTTTTCTCCTGAGGGATGGACCCCGTGGTACGGACCCATATCTGGAGCAGTTCTGGAAGAGCTGCTGCCTGTGGGAAGCCCACGCCGGATCAGTTCATCAGGGACTGTATCCTGTGGGTGGGACCCCACAGCACAGGGGACGAGAGTGACCGAGAAGGAGCAGCAGAGAAGAAGTGCTGTAGACTGACCATAACCCCCATTCCCCCGTTCCCGTGCGCCGCTCGGAGGGAAGAAGGTGGAAGAGGGTGGATGGGGGGGGAAGGTGCTTTTGGTTTCTTTCCTTTGTTTCTCACTTCTCTAGCTTGTCAGTAATGAACAGTAAATCTTACTATCTCCTTATGCCGAGTCTGTTTTGCCCGTTACAATAATTATTGCGTGATTTTCTCGTCCTTATCTCAACCCTTGAGCCCTTTTCACATATTTTCTCCCCATTCCTCTTTGAGGAGGGGGAGTGAGAGAGGGGCTGTGGTGGAGCTCGGCTGCCCACTCGAGCGGAACCACGACAGGAGGATAACCTCCCTTGACCTGCTGGCCCGTCTCCTTTTAATGCACGCCAGGATCCCATTGGCCTTCTTGGCCACCAGGGCACACTGCTGGCTCATGGCCATCCTGTCGTCCACCAGGACCCCCAGGTCCTTCTCCTCAGAGCTCCTCTCCAGCAGGTCATCCCCTAGCCTGTACTGATACATGCGGTTGCTCCTTCCCAGGTGCAGGACCATACACTTGCTCTTATTAAACCTCATTTGGTTTCTTCCTGCCCAGCTCTCCAGCCTGTCCAGGTCTCACTGAATGGCAGCACAGTCTTCTGGTGTGTCAGCCACTCCTCCCAGCTTTGTGTCATCCGCATACTTACTGAGGGTAGACACTATTCCCTCATCAAGGTCATCGATGAAGATGTTGAAAAAGACTGGACCCTGGGGAACACTGCTAGTCACAGGTCTCCAGCTGGACTCTGTGCTGCTGATCACCACCCTCTGAGCTTGGCCAGTCAGCCAGTTCTCAACCCACCTTACTGTTCACTCCTCTATCCCACACTTTTTCAGCTTTGTTAGTAGGATGTCGTAGGACATCAAAAAGCCTTCAAAAAAAGTATCAAAAGTATCAAAAAAGTATCAAAAGCCTTGCAAAAGTCAAGGTAGAGGACATCCACTGCTCTCCCCCCATCTACCCAGTTGATGATGCCATCATAGAAGGCAATGAGGTTGGTTGAACACAATTTCCCCTTGGTGAATCCATGCCTCATATATTTATTCTCTTCCAATTTCTTGGAGATGGCATCCAGAACAAATTGTTCCAACACCTTTGCAGGGACAGACGTGAGACTGACTGTCCTGTAGTTTTCCAGATCCTCCTTCTTGCCCTTCTTGAAGACCGGCATGACATTGTCTATCCCCAAGTCTTCAGACAACTCTCACGTTCTCCAGGACCTTTCAAAGATGATAGAGAGCAGTTTGGCGATCACCTCCACTAACTCCCTCAGCACATGTGGATGCATCCCATCGGGACCCATGGATCTGTGTGTGTTTTGAAACCTAATTTCAAAAAGAATCAGGTTCTGCAAGAAATAGTACTAAATATTGACTAAAATAAAATTGTAACAAAAAACTGGATTTTATTAATGACTATAACTCATATCTACTGTACTAAATAAGCCAGAATTAGTAGTAATTTCAAAAAAATCCTCCATTACTACTATCTGAATATTTAAATTACATTACATGATTTATAGTCATGTATTTTTTGTTGATATTTATAGAAATTGTAGTCTTTAATTTGAGAATCTAAATAATTACAGCTATCTATCTGACTTTTAGACAGTATAGAATAAACAAACATGTCTGTGTTTGAGAAGATAGTATATACCACATTTAGCATACGTAATTCTATCATATGTATGTCCTGGTTTCAGTTAGAACAGAGTTGATTTTCTTCCTAGTGGCTGGTAGAATGCTGTGTTTTGGCTTAGGATGAGAAGAGTGCTGATAACACCCGATGTTTTAATTGTTGCAGAGCAGTGCTTATACTAAGCCAAGGACGTCTCAGCCTCTTGCTCTGTCCTGCCAACAGGCAGGCTGGGGGTGCAGCAAGAGCTGGGAGGGGACAGACCCAGGACAGGTGACCCGAACTAGCCAAAGGGGTATTCCATACCATCTGACGTCATGCTAAACAATATATAGGGGTAGCTAGCCGAGGGAGGGGGCTGGACTGCTTGGGGTTAGACTGGGCATCGGTCAGCGGGTGGTGAGCAATTGCATTGTGCATCACTTGTTTGTACATATTATTAGTAGTAGTACTATTATCATCATTGTATTATTATTATTAATTTATTATTATTATTATTATTACTACTACTATTATTACTATTGTTATTACTACTACTATTATTATTATTATTATTATTATTATTATTATTATTATTATTTTCCTGTCTTATTAAACTGTCTTTATCTCAACTCACAGGCTTCACTTTCCATTTCTCTCCCCCGTCCCAGAGAGGGAGGGGGGAGGGTGAGCGAACGGCTGCGTGGTGTTTAGCTGCCGGCCGGGTTAAACCACGACAATGTACCATGTTGCACCTGTAAATTTCAAATATAATTAGATCTTTTTGGCTACATTTTTCTTTTGTTTGGCTCCTCAAATTCATTGTTAGTTTTTTTGCTGTTACACAAATATTCAGAGAGAATGGAATTATTTCTAATAGGATCATCTTCAACATTTGGATATTTTTATGGGAGTTTCAGTTTTGAACTCCCCCCAACACATTCTTCTTCTTTCAGTTTCTACTTTTACCATCATCAGTGTTATTGCACTAAAACCTCATATCCTCTGAATTTAATGTTCTATCAAATTTCTTGATAATCAAATCTGTGCCTATAATTAGCTTCTACAAATAATGTAAGGGGTTTCAGGGGTATCCTTACATTTCATAATGTAAGGATAATGTCCTTTATCAAAAACTGAAAAGAAGTAGTACCAACGATATGCACACTATTATCTTAAATAACAGAATATCTGTATAACAGTAGCTTTCAAACATTGTTGGATAATTACAGATAGCTATCAACATGAGAAATTTCATAATGACTTACACATACACAACCCATAAAAGGAAGAAAATCCACATGGAATATTTATTTTATTTGTTTTGTTTTGTTTTGTTTTGTTTTGTTTTGATAGGAAGACAATGGAGAAATTTTGGTCATGACTTCTAACTTCTTGTAATACTGTGTCATTATATGTCCTAACTTTTATTTCAAGAAAAAAAATGTATTCAGTTATCCATTTTCTACATGAATAAAAAGAATTTATGTTCCATATAGAAGCTTAAGTTCTCATATTTTTTTCAAACCTTCTGTTTCCTTTGATGATAGAGGCATAAAAATCAATGAGATGTTCATTGATAATAATAATTGTAAGACTTATTCAACACATGACATTAACAGTATTTGCTGAATAATGTCCTTTCATTTTTTATTTAGGGAATAGAATCAATTGTATTCATGATGAAGGCAGTGTTGACACTACAACTACCTAATACCCAAGAAATAAAATAACCAAGGGGTTGTTAAAAAAAATAATAATAAAAGAAACAACAACAACAACAACGTAAATTCACTAATGCTTGATCTTTAATAATAATAATAATAATAATAATATAGAATTATGTGATGCCACTTATGAAAATATGAACTTCAACAATCCAGTTAAGAAAACTGAATGAAATAACAGAGATCTTACACCTATGAAAACGTGGGAGATCAAAGTCTTTGTGTTCCCCCTGTGACATTGATTTAATTACAGGGGAGAAGAAGAACAACAACAATAAAACAGAATTAAAAGGGAACTAAAGATATTGAAAGGATATGTAAATTTACTTGGACAAGTAAAGAAGACTGTTATGGTACTCCCCAAAATTAAAATGAATGTATTCTGGAGTAAGAAATTACCTTTCATTTATATGTTTATCATAGTTGAGTCACAGACAACTTTTAAATGAAATTCTTTAGCATCACATACTTAATTTTCTGACTAACTGAAAAAGCTTTAATCATAAATAACGATATCCACTGAAAATAAGCTGAAATTTTCCATGGAGGAGAAAAATAAAGAAAAAATATTTTCCAGTAACTCAAAATACACTTGAATTGAGGCCACAAGAGCAAACATTGTTGTAAAGAAGTGTTTTCAAAGCCAGAACCCTCCATCCAACAGCAACTGCATAAATAAAGTATGAACACAGCATTATATACATATGTCCTACTGATAAAAAGGAAAAAGATGGGATTTGCAGAATTTCACAAAATATATTGTTTGGGTTTTTCTTCAAATTCACCAAAGTACAATCTGTGCTTAAATCAAGTTGATTGACTGTGAAGTCCAAATGCATGTTTAAAAGATCTGCTGAGCTGAAAGAATACACCGTGATTATATATACAATATGCACAAAGTAATTATATGTAACAACATGCTTAAATACCTTTCTGCACTCAAAGAATCAGTCAGTGAGATTCCAAGGATTTTATTTATATATTTTTACAAGACCATGGCTATGTTACCCTTTAAGTGCAGAGTGCTATAATATCGATTAATATGTGTATATATTAAACAATTATTAACAGCATTATGCATGGTTGTGATTAGTCTGAAATTTTAGCTCACCCGGAGCTTATGTTCAGTTGGCTCGTCAAATAGAAAGTGCACTTGGTCAGAGCATTCACAAATTAGTCTATGTTCATTTAGGCATTCTAATATCTATAGTTCTTCTGTGCATATAAAAAGATAAACTTCAGAGAAATTCTCTTAGGGAGTAGATTACAAGGTAGGGAGATGCTACTGTATTTGTATGATAATTATACAAAACTATGGCAAGAAAAGAGATAGCTGGATATCCCATATCAGAGGAAAGAGAGGGAGAAATAGATATAAAAATAATTGAGAAGAGGCTTGAATGCTGGGAAGATCTGTGAGATCCCCACAGTTCAGCTATATTCAACCCAGAACAGGTTGATGTGCAGAATGATCTATCTGTCCACACAAGTATAGTTTCTTGGTGCTGTGCCTGGTCCACTCAACTCCTTGTCAGCCAGGCTCCACATAAGCCATGCTGTTGGATGGCTCCCTATGCAAAGAGCCTTGGGATGGAGTTATATGACCCCCACAGGAAAATATGGAAGTTAAAGATGTTCATGGGTCACTAAGTCTCCAGAAGTTCCAAAGATAATCAAAACCCTAAAGTAATAAAAAGGAGCATTTTTTTTTTTTTTTGGATAAACACTCATACTAATTTATTATTTTTATTCACAACAACACAAAACTAAAATTTCCTTTCTCATCTAAATGGTTTAACCGGAAATCACTGTAGATGCCATGTACTTATATGCTTAATGTTACATATTTATGAATTCCTCCAAATGAATGATAAATAATAACAGGAAATAACAGGATAAGATATTCCGATGATGTAATTGGACATTACCCATTGGATTTCAGTAGAATTATTACAATTTATATCAGCTGAAAATCTGAATATTTCATGTGAAGCCATTGAGGTAAGTAAAACGCAAACTGATCTCATTTTTTTCCCTTGGCAAAAGGGAAAAAAATTAGCTTTAGTTTTTCCCTAGCTAAACAGCCCATTAAAAAAAGTCACTTCACTGAGCAACACAATATGATTAGTAAACAAATGCCTAAGGTCAGAAATTATTTTTCCACCTCCATCAATTTCCACATCTTTTAGCCTTTGATTGACACTGAGGAAAAACTGATCTGAATGTTAAGTAAATTGAAAGTATCAGTGTCTAAATTCTTTTGACATTTTCCATATATCTGTAGGATGGAGTCTTCTTAGAGGAAAAGGAAAATCAGCTTTACATTGTAACCTGAAATACACAGTTATATCAACTAGTGATATTGTGTATATAGTGATAATTTATTCTTGATCTTATCAATTCTTAGTAGTGCAGCTTTTTTTTCCTCCTAACTTTGCTTACAAAATATACAATAAAGTCCAAAATTAAAAGCAATGGGCATAAAATAAAGCAACTTTCAAATACTGAGACTGGTTTTATGACAGGAGAAGATGTTTTTTTAACCATTTCCTATAAAACAGTGAGTTTAAGAGGTGGATTAGAGTTTTAAGAGTTTATCAGAGGTGGAATAAAAAGTTTTAAAAGAAGAAATTCAGTCTTGTGTGCTAGGCACTGTAATGCACTCATTGAGAAAGCCTAATAGATGCAAGTAGACACACAAGCAAATGTCATTTTGATAATCCTTTGCTATGTGTCATTGAGGATCTCAGTTTACTATCTTAATATATATAGATATATATACATGTATATCTGTCAGAGACACAATGGGAATTGAGAAAAGCTGGCAATTTACTAATTAAAAGGGAAGAGGGGAGATCAGAATTCATTTATTTCACGTGAAGGTAAAGATTTGAATAGAATAGCACTTTCTTTTTTTTTTTTTTTTTTTTTTTTTTTTTTTTTTTTTTTTTAAATTGAGAAAGACAATATTTCAGGCAAATGAAAGGATAGAATGAAATCCATGACTAGATGAACACCTGAACTCCCTTTTGGGACACATATAGAATCTATTAAAGAGTGAGGAATGAATTAACTGGAAAGTTCATATCACAACTAGGAAACCTTTAAACAGATTAATTTTGAAAGGTGATGATGGAGTAGAAAAATAATTTATTCAATGGCCTCAAAATAGGCTATAGTGTGGATAGGAATGTGGTAGAAGGCATAGCTGATTAATGATGGAAGAATGGTATTCACCAGGCAAACAGTAGTCTTAATAGGACATGTTTTCTGGGCCTAACCCTCAGAAAAGCCAATTATAGAGGAGTTAATTCATTCCCCATTTCTAAGAATGTCAGAAAACCAAGGACAAATCCACTATGTCATAACTTATTGTGGTTATATATAGTGGCTATTTATATGTATATAGTCTGGCTGGTTTTTTTCCCTCTTCATTCCACAAATATACTGAGAAAATTCAAGTCCATCACAAACAAGACCCTTCTTGAATTAATTTTAAAAAGTAAAAGTCAAGCTTTGCTATCTCAAGAGCAAGAAGCATATTTAGCCAATAAATACATACGATCTATCACAGTTCAGCTATGAATACTTCTATAGGAGCTAAAATCTAGTTAGTTAAAAAATTATTCCTTTTTGCTACACACTGACAGTCTGGTAATCATCTCCTAAAAAATGCATCCATTAAGACCGCAGTGTCTCTTCATAGTTCATTAGAACAGTCTCTTACTCAACATTTCTTCTGTTCTGCAGAATAGCAGCAGGGCTTTTGTTGCATTGTTAAAGTATATCACATTTTACTATGGAAATTCATCCTTAAGGCTGGGGTGATTTTAATGAGTCAGTTTATAAAACATTACAAAGTTTCTCATATTAGTTACATCTCCCTCAGGTTAATTTTTCTGGTCCTTCACAGTTTGAGTCACTTCAGCAGATGGCTTATATACCCAAATTCCTCTATCTGAAAGAAGAAATTATCTGGATTTTTGCACTTTTTAATTTTTTCTTTCTCTCTCTTTTTTTTTTTTCCTCTTGTCTAATAGTAAATGCTATGAAGGAGACACTTATTTCCAGTTTTTGTAACCTGATCATTATGATGAGACTTACATTGGGCTCACGTGGCAAGATTCAGGTAGCAGAAGGGCTGCAGGGGTGGCCTCTGTGAACAGAGCCCAGAAGCTGCTCCAGATCAGATCAGAGCCAGTTTCCGCCAGCTCCAAAAGGGGCCTGCTGCTGAGCTCAGCCAGAGTGATATTGGTTGGGCCTCTTGGAGATTAAGAAAAAGGAAAGGAAAAGAAAAAAAAAAAAAAAAGGAACTTAAGAAAAATAAAAGGTTAAGAAAGGGAAAATTTGCTGTGCAACAGCAGCTGGTAGAGAAAGCAATGAGAAAACGTGAAACAGCCCTGCAGATACCATGTTCAGTGAAAGAGGGGAAGAGGTGGTTCAGGGCACTGGGGCAGAATTTCCCCTGTGAAACATGAACAGGCCCCTGGTGGAGCAGGCTGTCCCCCTGCAGCCCATTGGTCCCATGGCAGAGCAGATGTCCATGCTGCAGCCCATGCACAATCAGTTTGGGAAGGACTCCATGTGGAGCAGGGGCAGAGAGTACAGAAGCAGAGGCAGAGGTGTTAGGGCCTGACTGCGGCCCCTATTCCCCATTCCCCTGAGCTGCTCAGGGGGAGGACATAAAAGAGGGTGGATGGGGAGAAGGTGTCTTTAGTTTACTTTTATTTTTTTTTCACTGTTCTAATCTGTTATTAATAGGCAATAAATTATATTAATCTCCCTCCACTGAGTCTGTTTTGCCTGTGACAATAATTAGTGAGTAATCTTCCTATCATTATCTTAACTCTTAAATCCTTTTTCATCATATTTTCTCCCCTTGTTCATTTGAGGAAGGGGAAGTGAGACAGCAGCTGTGCTGGAGTTTAGCTGCCCATCGGTGTGAAACCACCACAGACCTGAAAATGGAATAATTTGCCATTACAATGCAAGAAAATTATAAAAGAAATATAAGAGTCCTGAGCAAACTCCATCAAGTGAAAATACTGTGAAATAATACTACCAACATTTTCATTTTCAATTTTATTCTTTTGTGTTAGGCCAGCAGCAATGTATTAATGTGTTTATTTCAAAAAGAAGTAAATCACAAACCCCTTTGTTCAGTTTTATTTTTATAATGATATACCTGTGGATTTTATGAATAATAATTAGCTGTGTTTAGCTTTCAGGATAATGTTGTCTGCGTATTCTGGTGAGTCACATTGATGTATTTACTTAAAACATAATTTTCAGATATCTGATTGCCTGATAGTCATCTTGATATTCAGAGCATCCATATTTTTGCCAAATTTCTTTCTTTCTTCTTTTCTTCTTTGCCTTTCCTTATTTCTTCCTTCCTTCCTTCCTTCCTTCCTTCCTTCCTTCCTTCCTTCCTTCCTTCCTTCCTTCCTTCCTTCCTTCCTTCCTTCCTTCCTTCCTTCCTTCCTTCCTTCCTTCCTTCCTTCCTTCCTTCCTTTCTTATAGTTACATACTTGTCTACTTTTCTGGAGTTATATAATATTATTTGTAGCAATGATTAAAGGTGGTATGTTCATCTTATACTTAAATAATCTCTCTTGTCCATTCAGTCCCTCTTTATAATATGTTTCTTTGTAGTACATTTGTAAAGTATCCAACATCTGAGTATATATATCTGATTATAGTAATTACAGCATTATTTTGAACACTGCCACTATGACTTTTCATTGCTCACTTTTCTGTTGAAGCTAAATCCAGCTCTGTGAGACTAATCAATACTAGGAAGATTTATATTATCACTGTAGATCATAACTGAGAACAACTTAAAGCCCTTTGTTATAGTTCTGAATATACCTAGCAGCTAGGATAAGGAGAGCTAAAACTCTTCCCAATTCAATAAAAGATAAACAGATATTTCGTGAAAGACACTGCAATATATAACACAGATATATTCTCATCTGTATCATGAGAAGGATTAGTAAATGCATTCATAGGAGTATATTGATCTTAACTTCTGACAAATACAAAAATACTAGAAAGTGTAAAAGAATGAAGTGTTTCATTATTTTCTTAGACCATATAAATAATAAACTCTTAATAATAATAATAAACTCTTTTCTTAGACCATATAAATAGCCTATTACCTGTTCCCAGGCACTTTTTCCTTGAATTAATTGAATTAAATTACCTTAATTCTTATTTTATATCTAGCATGGGCAGAAGCCAAAGCAAAGAAAAAAAAATGAATAAATTTGACAGAACTTCCTGTACTTTAAGGTTCAAGTTTATGTAGATGCAAACTCACTGACAAAAACTGCTCAGAGAGAGAGAACAGGCTGTTAGCTTTAATGTGTATTCCAAATTGGAAAACAGAAAAAACGAAAGGATATCTATGAATTTTATATTGATGTTAAGCATATTCCTCATAATAGTTACAGATATACATGCCAGAAAGTAAAGAGTGGAAAGCAATCATAAAGTTTTGTGGGAAAGGTTTGTAGGTCTGTTTTTGTGTTATTGTTTTTTTTTTTTTTTGTGGTTTGTTTGTTTGTTTGTTTTTGTTTTTTTGTTTGTTTTCCCCTCATCAGAAAGAGAGAAAGAAAACTCTGGATTGTGTAGTACCATCTCCTGATACCACAAATCATGACTTCATGTAATAACTTTCATAAGTGATTCACCAAAAAGCTCCATCTCAAAGTAGCGAAGTACTTGTTCCATATTTGTGCTTCTTGTCTCCTCCACTTCTTTAATACCCTTAGTGAATTCACAATGCCCCACTGCCTCAAAGTAAAGATGTATGTCAGGGATATCAACTGCCTGCATGTGCTGACACCATCAGTCATGAAATGACAGCACGAAAGGTTGGACCTAAGTTCTCTTCTTAACTGGCAAATGTATCAAGCTGTTTGTCAGGACAGAAAAGGACAAAAGCAAAGGTTTTCTAAGGGAGGAAAATAAAGAATTGCAGAAACGTTAATGTAGACAGTATCAGGATGAACAAAATAGATGACTTCATCTAATGGGAGATAACGACAATGACTGATTTAAGGAGATCCTAAGATGGTGAGGCCTGAAGTTCTGAACTATCTGAATCTGTTGGGGGAGGGAGGTGGTATTAAAATGACTTTATATTATTTATTTATTTTTTTTCCACAGAAATCAGTTTTCTGAACACAGATGTTTTTCCTTGTACCATAACAGTACAAGGAACTTGTACACGAGTGTAGTGAAATAGCTGATAAACAGGAAGACTGTTTCCACTGGACCTTGGAACTCAGTATTTGGAGTAGTTTATTATATCGACTAGTAAAATGATGTCAGAAATATTTTGATAAAAATATGGATAAGACATTTTTTTCCCAAACCAGTAAGGAGATTCTTTTAATAGAATTGTAAAAGTGCCATTTCCAAACTAATCAAGTAGAAGCCAGTAAGCTGCATAGCAGTTCATGAGTTCATAGTATGACTGAATGATGAAGCACACCAAAATTGAAACCTTATAAGGTGCAGTAGAAAGGAGGGATGGCTTCTTATAGTTGACTCTCCCACTATGGCAGTTGAAAGAGGAAAAAGAGGACTATAACAGAGAATCTGTTCCAGAAATTCTCCCACCAGATTTCCAGCTTGAATGTATAATTAGCCAATGTATACGCATTTGTTTTTTCACCTTTTGTCTTTCATGGAATGTAACCTATTTCCCTCTCCTGTGTTAATCCTTCAGCCTGACACAAAAGTTTTTTATTTCTTCTGCATCTTCATGTTACTAGACTCAACATACAAAACTGCTCTTGTAGAAGTCGATACAACAGAAGTCTCTAGTGCTTTTTCAAGCACTGATTTTAAGTCTGGCATGGACTCCCAGGGAATTTACCAAAATATTATCAGGGTTGGGTAACCATGGTGGTATTGACTTGGGAAGCCAAGGTGTGCCTCTGATGTGCCTGCTGGCCAGCTCTCTTGCAGTCTGGAGGTACCACAGCTACCTCTCATAAGGTCATCTCCATCTTTTCTGATATTCCCAACAGGTCTTTTCTGTAACTTCAAAAAAAGAAATTAATAAATTATATATATATAAATAAATATTAAAATATTCACTATTTCTACTGTACAAAGCAAGTTTTGAAGCAGAAGGACTATAATAAATGAATCTTTCTCAACACAAGTCCAAAGTTTTGGTATACATATGCAATGCCTCTTATAAATGCATGGCAATTAATTTGCAAGTAAAATTTAATGGCGTTCTCTATAACCTTTTTGTATTTTATTTAAACTTTGCCATAGATTCATAGAACTATTTCCAGAAGAACTTGGCTTATTTGTATTCTTACAAACCTGTAGAAACTGAGGCATTAACTTCCTTGTTTTGTGTGCTGCTTTCTGAAACTGACAACTGGTCCAATCCATGGAAGTCGCTATATGTAGTACTGAATTGCAGCTGTTTGTTTTCTCAAATGACACAAAATCATGTCAGTATTTAACAAGTAGCACTTGTGACATAATCCCCACTGTTCCCTGTATCCGGCTTTTATTTCTATGAAAGATTCAGACTGCTCAGGTACACATCTATTAAATTTTTATGTGCCTCCCAGATCATGTTTGCTGCAGAAAGTGTTTACCTCCCTGTTTCAGAACCTGAAGACTTTTAAATTCAATTTTAAGCCCTGGTGTCTTCAGTGCAGAATCTCATCCTACAGACCATTGTGAGAGGTGTCCCTGCTTATGGTAGGGGGATGGAATTAGCTGATCTTTAAGGGCCCTTCCAACCAAAACCATTCTGATTCTATGCCTATAAGTTATTTTTTTTTCAATTTGCTTATATATTGATGGAAGTCAAATTTCTTCTGTAAATTTCTTCTTGTTTACCAGGCACCTGGACAAGAAGAAACATATTTCAAAGGCAGGAGTAACTGATAATTGACAAGCAGGATTTAGAACCACTCCAACTTCCCCCCCCCCCCCCCCCCCCCCATAAATATACTACTTCAGTATTCTACTGAAATCAGAATTACCATACCTATTGCACAAAAACAGATTTATGATGTATCTAGATAAAATAAAAAGTCTTTTCTTTATTTGATATTTGTAGACCATGATGAATTTTTCAGCAGGTGATACAAGGAAACATACAGTGCATTTTATAAAAAGCATGGAAAACAAATTTTAACCTAAGGAAAGGACACTCAGGGGAGACCTTATCACTCTCTACAACTACCTCAGGATGTTGTAGCAGCTGTTATTCTTCTCCCAAACAACAAATAATAAGACAAAAGGAAATGGCTTCAAGTGGCACTAGTGAGGTTTAGATTGGACATTAGGAAAAATTTCTTCATGGAAAGGGTTGTGAAGCATTGGAACAGGCTGCCTGGGGACTTAGTTGAGTCGTCATCCCAGGAGGCATTTAAAAGATGTGTAGAGTAGCTTAGAAGGCTAAGCTACTGTATGATCATGTATGATCATGGTTTGGTGGTAGGCTTGTCTGTGCTATGGTAACAGTTGAACTTGATGATCTTAGAGGTCTTTTCCAATCTGAATAATTCTATGAAATTACCCTAAGCCTCCTAAAGAACTGCAGATACTTCTAATTTATTAACTGTAAAAATTAAGACAGTGTTGTGATAATACATATTTTTATAAGTATTTTAGATAGTGTGGCGTGGTGGCACCAGAGTTGGTTATTCCTGAACAATTTTCTGCTCTGCTCATTTGGACAGAACATATTTTCTACTATTTTGTGTATTCGTGGAAATCCAAAGGAAGAATTCTGTTGCTCACAGTTCAGAACCCCTGTTCCTCTCCCCTTGCCCTCTCATAAAGCATTCAATTTAGGATGATGTAGCTTTTGTTTCTCACAAGTGATAACTCTAAATAGAGGAGGAAATCTATCAAAACATTTGTTTTAAAATTATCCTATGTGGTTTTGATATTAACCACGTTCCATACTGTGACTGTAACTGTTTACGTGGCAAGGATTTGGTAGCAGGGGGCCATACAGGTGGCTTCCGTGAGAAGAATCCAGAAGCTGCCCCATGTTAGATAATGGCCCAGCTGCTGGGTTCCACTCTGCAGCCCATGGAGGAGACCATGGTGGAGCAGGTGGATGTGACCTGGAGGAAGCTGTGGCCTATGGAGGACCCTCGCCAGAGCAGATTCCAGGCTGGAGCTGTAGCCCGTGGAGAGGAGACCATGCAGGAACAGGTGGCCTGGCAGGAGCTGCTGCCTGTGGGGGACCCAGGTTGGAGTAGTTTGCTCCTGATGGATCCTGTGGTATGGACCCATGTTGAAGCATTTCTTGAAGAGCTGCTGCCTGTGGGCAGCCCCCTCAGGATCAGTTTGGGAAGGATGGCATCCCATGGGAGGGACCACATCTTGGAGCAGAGGCAAAATGTAACCAAGAAGGAGCAGTGGAGGCAAAGCGCTATAGACTGACCACAGCTCCCATCCCCCCGTTCCCCTGCACTGTTTGGGGGGAGGAGGTGGAAGAGGGTTGATGGCGGGAAGGCGTTTTTGTTTTCTTTCTTCTGTTTCTCACTTCTCTAACTTGTTAGTAATAGGCAATAAATCTTACTATCTCCCTACTCTGAGTCTGTTTTGCCCATCATGATAATTGTTGAGTGATCTCCCTGACCTTATCTCAAACCTTGAGCCCTTTGTGTCATATTTTCTCCCCCTTTCCCTTTGAGGAGGGGGAGTGAGAGAGTGTCCATGGTGGAACTCGGCTGCCCACACAAGTAAAACCACCACAGTTACATATTAACATTTGGCCATGTGTAGTATGCAAACCTGTTTTACTTCCCTTTTAAAATTTTCTAAATGTGGAACTTTTCACCGATTCCCAGCATTCCTGTCATTTTTCTACTTATTTTGCCCACAATGAGGATTACTTATTTTAGCCACTGCTTTTGGCCAACATTTTAGGCATGTCTGTAATGCTTCAGTATTACTGTGCCAGTACTGTGAATGTACATGATGAATCCCCCGTCTCGCATAAAACTGAGTTTATTTTTTCTCTTAAGACTATAACCTTTTCAGAACCATCTTTACTCAGAACTAACAAAAATTTACATAAACTAAACAGAGAAAACACACTTTCTTTGAAGCAAGAGAGTTCCCATAGTAGTTGTACCATGTGTATATTCCTATTTATTTACTTAGATCAAGCTGATAGATACAAAACCAAAATAAATATGTCTACAAGTTAATCAAAAACCTTTTGTCATCTGAATCATGGTGAATAATCATGGCAAATCCTTTTGTCATCTGAACCACTGTGAATAACTCTTCTTAGCTTATCCCTGTAATTAAATATTTTGGTTTAAACCAACTAGAGTGCCTCCATACTCCTAGCCCACAGATTACACTAATTCCTGCACAGATCATTTGAATCACAGGAATTTCACAGTTTTAATTAGTATTCTGTTTCCTTAAAAACAGAAGAGGTAAGGCTGCTCTTCAGTTAGCCCTCCCCATAACACTTGGATTTAGGAAATGAGAGAAGGCTTCTTCCACTTGAACTATTCTATTCTATGACATTATTCTTAACAGTGATAAAACAAACACAAACAACAAGAACAAAACAGTATTGAAGGCTAAGCTACTGTATGATTCCTAAACTCGGTAATTATGGAGTGAATGTTTCAAGATCCTAAGTGTCCATATTAACTGTATGGAGATTTTCTTACTTCTAAGCTAATTTATTAGAGTAAACATTACTAGAAATGGAACATACCTTATGAACTTTACCATGGCAGTATAAAGACCATGTTGAAAACTGCTTCAAGTCATTCTTAGTGTTGTTCAGTTCATAATAAATTTTTAAAGTAATGACTCCAAGTTTAGCCTATTGATATGAAATTGTTTTTTAGGTGAGACAGAGTGTTATTTCAGCTATGTTTATTTTCCTGTTGACATTGATAGCTTATCAAAGTCATGTCATTTGAAATAGTATATTTGTAAAGAAATATGAACTTTCAAAGCTTTATACCATCTCATTTTTATATCTTAATCACATTGTATAGTAAATAACACTATTTACTTATATATAGGAAGAGGTTTTTGAATACACTTCCTCTAGAATAAGCATATGAGGAAAAGAATATTTAAACCTGATTTTTTTCAAATACAGTGTGACAAGTTCATTGTCAAAACATATTCCTCATTATCCACCAAGTTAATTATTTTACAAATATGATGCATTGTTTTTATCTCTCATAGCTGTTAAACCTGTAAATATTTGCACATATACCATTAAAAAGTTGTATGTGGGGATATATATATTTTCTAGAAAGATTATCCTTGTCTCATTCTGGATACAGACAAGCTGTTCCTCTCATGGGAATTTATTTTTCCCCAGGAAGACTGTAGCTCACAAATGAGCCAGCTTAGCTGCCTTTTATATTGTCTTTCCGTCTTCAGGGATGCATCATATATCTCCCTATCCAATATCATGGCAGGCAAAACAACACCCACGTGTGGACCAGTTGCAGCTCATTCTTTTAAAGGACCTAGTCCTTTAGTGGACTATTTTCAAGGTATAACCAAACAACTTTCACAGCTGTGAATATTCACTGTATTTATACACATGCAAGCTGTGTCAGAAGCTGTTAATCTTGTTTCAGTTCAACTGAAGTTAAAATAGCAGTCAGTTTGTGGACAGTTTTTTTTTTATTCTTTTTTCTCTGAAGCATAGCCCTGATCCCAGGGTTTCCTGTCACAGACAGCCCAACCCATTACCCCTATCAACAACTATCAAGAAGGAGCATCCTAACTGGTTAAGCAGGGAAGATGGAATTGCAAAAAGTCTCAGAAATGCTCATTTCTGATCTGATATTTGCAGGCTGTTTCTGCTCCTCTTCGAACTAACCAAACACAGAAATTATGGCAAAAAGGAAACTAAAGGTAGGAAAATTCTCATGCATCCTCATCCTGCTTCTATAGCAGTGGTTAATTACAGAGTAATGTAGTTTTCTGTACTTGCTGAGTCATTTTTCTGCCCCGTTAGTTGGCAGGTATATTGAAGACACTGATGGGTACAGTTTTTTTTTACTTAAGCATATGGAGAACAGCTGAATTCTGTACAAATAACCACATTTATATGCAAATAGATATATCTGCTATTCATAAATACTTATTCTCATTTCAAATGTTTCAGCAAATTGCCAAGCATAAACAGGACCACATGATTTTGCACATCAAATGCAATAGAAATGAAGTAATAATGGATAAAGAGACAATCTGTATGCAAAAGTACTTTTGCTCAAGATGTAATGAACAGTAGTTACATTAATAAAAATGGTTTGATAAGAACGAGAAAAATGGATGAAACTGGTCAAAATTCAAAATAGCTTAATTAGCTCTAGTTTACAGAAAAGATTGTTAATATTTGTTAAAACTTTCTTCTCATTAACTGAAGAGCAGTTCATATGACTTACATTTTACTGCCTGACTCCCGAGAACTGTGGTTACCTCTGAGCTGGTTTATTATTTTTCCTGTAATCTGGTTAGATTATGATAATCCTTAAAAACAGTTAATATCTTAAAATCATAACTCCAACATTTAACTATGAACAGTTTTCCATATGTATGTCTATTGAAAAGTCTATACAATTATTTTGTTTATTTTCTTTAGCATAGTGTGCATAAAATCTTCACAACCATTTGATTGAAATAATATCACATCAAACTATTCATATTGTGAAATGTAGGAGATATGGACTAGGAATAATTCTTTGAAATAGTATCTTTTTTTTTTTTTTTTTTTTTTTTTTTTTTACCTTTCATTTGCCATTTTGACTGTTGCATCATTTTCCTTTTAAATTCAAAAATAATGAATACTTTGAATCACAGAATGGTGGAGGCTGGAAGGGACCTGTGATCATCTAGTCCAATCCCCTTTGCCAAGCAGGATCACCCTTTGTGTAGTATGGCACACGGTACAAGATGGCATCCAGGTGGGTTTTGAATATCTCCAGAGAAGGAGACTCCACAACCTCTCCAGGCAACCTGCTCCAGTGTTATATAGCAATAACTCAGTTTGCGAGTTCATCTCACTGGTTAAAAACAATGTTTTAGTGGTACATTAAAATGTGTTTTGCCATGTTGCCATGTGTTGCCATGTTACACTTTCTAACCATTTTCAGAAGTTGATCATTAATAGATTTTTTTTTTTTTTTGAAATGTCCAAATTATTTTGACGCAATAGAGGAGAAGATTTTCCTGGGCTGTAGCCTGAGTCTTTGTGTTCTGTGCCTTTATTGTGTAACTCTGTCACATAAATACTCTAATATAAATCAGATAACTTTTCTGTGGGACTTATCATATATGCATAACAAAATCTGTAGTTAAAGGGGTCACTGAAGTACTTCACATTGTGTAAAAGCATTGAACAAGAAGTTAGGAGGCCTAGAGCACATGCCTGTGTAGGATAATGGAACAAAAGAGTTCTTTATAGTGACACCCCAAAATAGGAAGGGGAAATGGCCACAAATTGAAATGGGAGATATGCATATGTGATTAGGCAAAACTTCTTTGCTACAACGGTGTTGTTGCACTGAAAGAGGTTACATTGAAAGGCTGAGGAATCTCAGTTTCTGTTTGCAACACTTGATTAGACAAAACTGTTGCTGCCCTGTGTTGGAAATAGTCTTTCTTTGGGCTAGACTGAATGGCCTCTAGAAAGACCTTCCAACCAACAGTTCTATGACTATGACTTTCCAAGGCAATCTGTCAAAGGAAGATCACCAGACTGCAACCTACTTTGGTTGAACCATCTCATGAAGCATGTTGCACTCTAGCTTTTGTATTTCAAACATGAAGGAGAATACAGAAATGACAGCTAGTTACATCATTGTGAGGAAAACTTCATTTCATGAGATAAGTTTGTAATTTTAGAACCACAAAGAGAATTTACCTTAATGCATAGCAAGGACAGAATAGTCTTGAATTTCTCATAGAATAAGTTTCAGATACAGATTAGGTTAACATAATTTAAATGTACTTCTTTTATGCAGAATAATTGTAGTTTATACATTAAAATACATATTTTGGTTAACCCTAGCTGGCAGCTAAGTACCACGCAGATTCTTGCTCACTCTCCCCAGGTGGGATGAGGGAGAGAATCAGAAAAGTGAGAGAACTCATGGGTTGAGATAACGACAGCTTAGTAGGTAAAGCAAAGGCCATACACACAACCAAAGCAAAACATGGAATTCATTTGCTACTTTCCATTGGCAGGCAGGTGTTCAGCCATTCCCAGGAAAGCAGGGTTCATTATGTATAATGGTTTCTTGGGAAGACAAATGTCATGACTCCAAATGTCCTCCCCTTCCTCCTTCTTTCCCCCAGCTTTTATTGCTAGGCATGACACCATATGGTATGGGATATCTGTCAGTTTGGGTCAGCTGTCCTGGTTCTGTTTCCTCCCAGCTCCTTCGGCACCCCTAGCTTCCTTACTGGCATGGCAGCACAAGTAGAAAAGTCCTGGGCACCGTGTAAGCACAGAAACATCTGAAAACATACCTGTGTTATCATTGCTATTTTCATCAGGAATCCAAAACACATTATATGAGCCTCCATGAAGAAGATTTACTCTAACACAGCTGAAACCATGACAATACTTAGACATATAAAGTTATGAATTTCAGTAGCATTTCAAAGCCTAGGATAGAACTTGAGTATGTATACTACTTAGCATTTCTCTCTTAAAACTTAAAAATTCCTTCCTTTCCCCAAACTAAACATTAACAAGGTTAGAGGTCAAGATAGAATACTAAATGAAGATCAGGGGAGAGTCAAGAGATATTTATAAAATTTTAAAAAGCAAGTCTTCATTTGTAGCCAAAGAACTGAAAAATTACATTGCTATGTCATCTCTGTTCAGTTCTAACACTTGGTGTGATAAGGCTCTTAAGTTTCCCTATGCCTGACTCCAAGCCAAATTTTGATACACAACATTTGCTATAAATGAAATCCACCATGCATATTTCTATTCCTATGTCCTTGGAGGTGCTTGTTAGATTGAGAAATCTCAGTGTTGTCTGAAGGAAATGGATTTGATTTCTCTTTAAAATAACATGAAGCATATGGTACCTGAATCATCTGTCCTGAAATGCCAGGTGTGTTGTCTTTTTCTTAATGGACGGAAATCTTTCCAGAATGTCCCAAATCAACATAATATTGAAGTAGCTTGGCACATGAATTTACAAATACTCAGAAGTGTCCCTGTTGAGACATGTCCCTAATGGTTTCCCATATGAGGCGTCTGTCAGCTATCAAGTTATTATGACTAAAAGTTGGAATATATTTTACCGTCTACCATGTCCATCATTTACATTTAGCATGTGAATGGAACAATCTAATTCAGTAAGAAAAAGCACTCTCCTTTAAAGGAATCTGTCAAGTTTAATGTGACAAATGTGCAAAAAGGCATAAAACAATATCTGGCGAGTGACATTTTTCAAGATTACAAAAGTGTTCATAAGAAACACATGCAAATATCTCTAAATGAACATTTGGGAGCTGCTCGTGTTTCATCTGACAAAATAATTCCTTTCCATGCTGGACAAATAGAATATATATATATATTTAAAACAGTTACTGGACAGAGCTCTAGAGAGTTCTCTCAATGTGTGAAAATGTGTTGAAGTCAAAATGATCACTTCACCTCTTGAGAAAAGAGTCAGCTTCTAGTGATGTCTTATTCTGTCATATTTCAGGGAACAGAGTAGGGAAAAGCCCAGGGCACTGACCTTGGAATGCTGGAAACTGTAGAAGCACAATGTCAGAAACTGTAGAAGGCAAAATAAAAATAATGAAGAAATCGTTTTTGTCTCAGTCATGTTGAAGGTGGTATTCCAAAGGCAAAGTCAATTTGTCATAGTCTTGCTGAATAAATTCCAAGTATTCATATTAATAACGTACACATGGCTACTAACACTGAAAAGGAGAAAAGGAGAATATGTGAGAACATAGGAAAACTGAGAATGATCCTCAGAGAGGAAAGAGAATATTCTGAAATTTAATCAGTTCTTGAAACAGTTGCTGAGATTTTCAGGAACGAGTTATCCTGAAACAAACAAGCAAACAAACAAACAAAGCCATTAAAGCAAGCTACAGACAGCTGCAAGGCAATGAAGGGAGACATTACAAATAAAATCATGTGAATAAATGTCTTGTTAACAAAATAGCAACACTACAAGGATTGTATAATACAGTATTTGAATTAACATACATGTATATAGTATACAAATTTCAAATGATACCTGATTAACATTTACTGAATGGTACTAAATTCTTCTGTAGTTAAAGCAAAAATCAATGTACTGCCAGTTTACCAAGCTGCTGCTGCTTCATATATATATATATTTATTTTTTTTTCCCCTTCAATCCTCTACTTAGACTTTAATGAAGTCTGTCATTTTACATATATGTCTTCAAATTGGTAATTCGTAAATGGTTTGTAACAGAGTTATGGAATCTGAATAGGCTGGCTGGATAGGCCAAGGCCAACTCTATGAAGCTCAGCAAGGCTAAGTGCCAGGTCCTGAAGCTGGGCACAACAACACCATGCAATGCTGCAGACTAGGGGATTGTGGCTGGAAATCTGCCTGGCTGAAATGAATCTAGGGGTATTTGTTGGTAGCCTGCTGAACGTGAGCCAGCATTATGCTCAGGTGGCCAAGAAGGCCAACAGCATCCTGGCTTCTTTCAGAAAGAGTGTGGCCAGCAATATTAGGAAAGTGATTGTCCTTCTGTATTAATATTTGGTGAAGTTGCACTTCAAATACTGTGTTCAGTTTTGGGCCCCTCACTACAAGAAGGTTATCAAGGTGCTGAAGTGTGTGTCCACAGAAGGGCAACAAAGCTGGTGAAGGGTTTAGAGAACAAGTCTTATGAGGAGCAATAAGGCTCAGGCTTATTGTACTTTATCTAAAAGGAGACTGTAGAGAGGTGGGGATTGGGCTCTTCTCCCAAGCGCCAAGTGAAAAGACAAATGGAAATGGCCTCAAGTTGCACCAGAGAAGGCTTAGTTTGGATATTAGGAGAAATTTCTTCACTGAAAGAATTGTGAGGCATTGGAATAGGCTGCCCAGGGAAGTGGTTGAGCCACCATTCCTGGAGGTCTTCAAGAAACATGTAGATGTAGAACTTAGTAGCATGTTTTTTTGATGGACTTGTCAGTACTAGGTTAAAAGTTGTACTTGATGATCTTAGAGGTCTTTTCTGACCTGAATTATTCAATGAAATTTGTAATCTGATATTCTGACTCATGCATGTTTGGAACTGGCAATTCTACAGCTACATTGTAAACACTATTCTTGTCCACTATCCCAAGAAAGTTGTACTGGACTGGATGCTTTGAGAAGAGAGACTGGATGCATTTGAGCTCCATGAATATCCAATGATATGAATAGCTAGTTTGTGAGAGAGACATTGTTTTGTTTACTTGCTTGTTTTTTTTTTTTTTTTTTTTTTTTTAATTAATATTATTTTATAAGTACACATAAGTCACAAACATGTACTTCTTAAAATGGGTTATACGGATGTTGATCCCCTTAAAAGAAAGTAGCATAATGTAAAAGAAAGTCTGATACAACATAAATACTGAGAAAAACAGAAATCTTCCCTTTTCTCAAACAAAAATAAACAAATTCTTTCAGAGAGAGGTGCTGGAGGTGTTCACATTCTGAAAGGTAGTTGTTCTGAGTTGTAATGTTAGTGAGCATGACTGTAGATGAACTCTAGCTAGCAGATATGTTCTGATGCCTTTTGAGAAATAAAAATATTTCCTTACATTGAACTGGTCTTTAGGCATCTTGGTTAGAAGTCTTTAATGACTTTTCTTCAGGCAGTACTGCTACTGTCTATAGACAGTACTTTAAATATTCCTGGAGGAAAGTTATTTACCTGATTTCTGTGACTGTCAAAGATCTGTGTGGCTGTCTGACAGACAAAAAAGGTCAAATCATTGACACCTGTTAAAGAAAGTGGACAAATACTTTTGAGAAATTATTCATTCCTAACATGGAGAAGAAGACTAACGTAAGAATGGAAGTCTCTTGATATTTTAAGAAGAGGTGCCAAACAACTGTTATTTCTCAAACCATAATAAACTCAGCAACTGTCTCCAGAGAGAAAAGCTATATCAGATACACTTTGCACCATATTTAAACATTCAAAAACTAAATTTAGAAAAAACTTTTAACTGAACTAAAAGTTTGTCAGACATCAATTATGACATCTTACAAAAGATGAGGAAAAGGCGGAGGTGCTCAATGCCTTCTTCACCTCAGTCTTTAGCGGGAATACTGGTTGTTCTCTGGATACTCAGTACCCTGAGCTGGTGGAAGGGGATGGGGAGCAGGATGTGGCCCTCATTATCCATGAAGAACTGGTTGGTGACCTGCTACGGCACTTGGATGTGCACAAGTCGATGGGGCCGGATGGGATCCACCCAAGGGTACTGAGGGAACTGGCAGAGGAGCTGGCCAAGCCACTGTCCATCATTTATCAGCAGTCCTGGCTATCGGGGGAGGTCCCAGTTGACTGGCGGCTAGCAAACGTGACGCCCATCTACAAGAAGGGCCAGAGGGCAGACCCGGGAAACTACAGGCCTATCAGTTTGACCTCAGTGCCAGAGAAGCTCATGGAGCAGATCCTCCTGAGAGCCATCACGCAGCACTTTCAGGGCAAGCAGGCGATCAGGCCCAGTCAGCATGGGTTTATGAAAGGCAGATCCTGCTTCACGAACCTGATCTCCTTCTATGACAAAGTGACGCGCTGGGTGGATGAGGGAAAGGCTGTGGATGTGGTCTACCTTGACTTCAGCAAGGCTTTTGACACCGTCTCCCACAGCATTCTCCTCAAGAAACTGGCTGCTCTTGGCTTGGACTGGCGCACGCTTCGTTGGGTTAGAACCTGTCTGGATAGCCGGGCCCAAAGAGTCGTGGTGAATGGAGCCAAGTCCAGTTGGAGGCCAGTCACTAGTGGCGTCCCCCAGGGCTTGGTGCTGGGGCCGGTCCTCTTTAATATCTTCATCGATGATCTGGACGAGGGCATCGAGTGCACCCTCAGTAAGTTCGCAGATGACACCAAGTTAGGTGCGTGTGTCGATCTGCTTGAGGGTAGGAAAGCTCTGCAGGAGGATCTGGATAGGCTGCACCGATGGGCTGAGGTCAACTGCATGAAGTTCAACAAGGCCAAGTGCCGGGTCCTGCACCTGGGGCGCAATAACCCCAAGCAGAGCTACAGGCTGGGAGAGGAATGGTTGGAGAGCTGCCAGGCAGAGAAGGACCTGGGAGTGATGGTGGATAGTCAGCTGAATATGAGCCAGCAGTGTGCTCAGGTGGCCAAGAAGGCCAACGGCATCCTGGCTTGTATCAGGAACAGTGTGACCAGCAGGGCTAGGGAGGTGATCGTCCCCCTTTACTCAGCTCTGGAGAGGCCGCACCTCGAGTACTGTGTTCAGGTTTGGGCCCCTCGCTACAAGAAGGACATTGAGGTGCTTGAGCGGGTGCAGAGAAGGGTGACAAAGCTGGTGAGGGGCCTGGAGAACAAGTCCTACGAGGAGCGGCTGAGGGAGCTGGGCTTGTTCAGCCTGGAGAAGAGGAGGCTCAGGGGCGACCTTATCGCTCTCTATAGGTACCTCAAGGGAGGCTGTAGCGAGGTGGGGGTTGGTCTGTTCTCCCACGTGCCTGGTGACAGGACGAGGGGGAATGGGCTTAAGTTGAGCCAGGGGAGTTTTAGGTTAGATGTTAGGAAGAACTTCTTCACTGAAAGGGTTGTGAGGCATTGGAACAGGCTGCCCAGGGAAGTGGTGGAGTCACCATCCCTGGAAGTCTTCAAAAGACGTTTAGATGTAGAGCTTAGGGATATGGTTTAGTGGGGACTGCTAGCGTTAGGTCAGAGGTTGGACTCGATGATCTTGCGGTCTCTTCCAACCTAGAAATTCTGTGATTCTGTGATTCCGTGATCTTCACTGTGTATTTCAGTTTTATTACCCACGTCTGTGTAAGACATGCAGTAATAAGAAACCTGAAGATGTTTAGAAGTCCTATGTAATACAAACTTTATTCCATATCCTCCACATCATAGAGCACAGAGTGTTCCATTCTTCAGAATTACACCCAGAAAGCAATACTGTGGGTAACTGTTTTTTTTCATAATATTCAATAGGTAGTGCCTATTTTCATTGCAAGTAAGCATAGGCATCATTTATTTGGCTGTTTTTTTTTTTTTGTTTGTTTTGTTTTTTTTTTTTTTCCTGTTATATTTCTATTAGTACATGAACACATCACTGGATAACAGGGAACAGATAACTGCATCAAGAAAAAAATATAAATTAATTTGACCACACCAAGATTCTTTTCCATTTAGTAGATGTGTGTTGTTGTTTAGAATTGCAGTCAGCTAACCAGCATATGCAGAGAAGAAATCAGGAAGGCCAAAGCCCAGCACGAGCTCAACCCGGTCGCTATGGCCAAGGATAACAAAAAATGTTTTTATAAATGTATTAATGGCAAGAGAAGGGTGAAAGAGAATCTTTTCCTTACTGGATGCAGGGGGGAACATGACTACTAAGGATAAGGAATGCCTTAATGACTTCTTTGCATCTGTCTTTACAAGCCAGAGCACTTATTCTCAGGGTACTCATCCTCCTGACCCAGAAGTCTGGAATGAGGAGCAGAAGAAAAACCCACAGTTCAGTTGGAAATATTTAGAGACCTGCTGCTCCACCTGGACCGTCACAAGTCCATGGAACCAGATGGGATCCATTTGAGGGTGCAGAGGAACTTGGCGGATGTGATTGCTGGGCCACTTTCCATCACCCATCAGTGGTCATGATTATCAGGAGAGGTCCCAGATGACTGGAGACTTGCTACTGTGATGCCTATCTATAAGTAGGGCTGTAAGGAGAAACCAGGGAACTACAGGCCTGTCAGCCTGACCTTGATGTCAGGAAAGGTGATGGAACAGGTCATCTTGAATGCAATCACACAATGTATGCGGGACCACCAGGGGATCAGGCCAGGTCAACATGGGTTCATGAAAGGCGAGTCCTGACTCACCAACCTCATCTTCTTCTATAACAAGGTGACCTGCCTGGTGGATGAGGGAAAGCCTGTTGATGTAGTTTACCTAGACATCAGCAAGGCCTTTGACACAGTCTCCCATAGTATTCTCCTGGAGAAGCTGGCAGCCCACGGCTTGGACAGGTACACTCTTTGCTGGGTTAAAAACTAACCGGACAGCTAGGTGCAGATGGTGAACGGCCCAGGTGGTGAACAGAGTGAAATCCAGCTGGCAAACACAGCCACCAGTGGTGTTCCTGAGGGGTTGGTGTTGGGGCCCATCCTTTTTAATACCTTTATTGATGACTTGGATGAGGAAAATGAATTCACCCTCAGTAAGTTTGCAGATGACACCAAGCTGGGGGAAAGTGTCAATCTGCTGAAGGGTATGAAGACCCTGCAGAGGGACCTGGACAGGATGAGTCAATGGGCAGAGACCAATGGGATGAAGTTTGACACGGCTAAGTGCCAGGTCCTGCACTTCGGCCACAACAACCCCATGCAATGCTACAGGCTTGGGAGAGAGTGTCTCAAAAGCTGTGCAAATTAAAAGGATCTGGGGGTGCTAGTCAATGCTCACCTGAACATGAGCTGGCAGTTTGCCTAGGTGGCCAAGAAGGCATCCTGGCTTGTATCAGAATAGTGTAGGCAGCAGGACCAGGAAGATGATCGTTCCTTTTTACTCAAATCAGGTGAGGCCTCACCTCAAGTACTGTGTTCAGTTTTGGGCCCCTCCCTATAAGAAGGACATCAAGGCCCTATAATGTGTCCAGAGAAGGGCTATGAAGCTGTTGAAGGGTCCAGAATGCAAGTCCTATGAAGAGAGGCTGAGGGAACTGCGGTTGTTTAGTCTGGAGAAGAGGAGGCTCAGGTGAGACCTTATTTCTCTCTACAACTACCTGAAGGAAAGTGGTGGGGAGCTGTGGATCAGCTTCTTCTCACGGGTAACTAGTGATAGGACTAGAGGGAATGGTCTCAAGTTGCACCAGTGAAGGTTTAGGTTAGAAATTAGGAGACATTTCTTCTCAGAAAGAGTAGTCAGACAGTGGAACGGGTTGCTCAGGGAGGTGTTGGAGTCGTTGTCCCTGGGAGTGTTTAAGGAAAGGTTTGACCTGGTGCTTAGGGACATGGTTTAGTGGATGACAATGGTAGTACATGTAGACAATGACAGTTGGATCAGATGATCTTGAAGGTCTTTTCCAACCTTCTCATCCAAAACAATGGCAATACTATGACAATGAAGACTGCTATCTTGATTAGCTTGACAATCTGGTGAGTCCTGAGTATACTTTTCTCTGTCCAGTTCAAATTCCAGTTAAGTACTAACTATACTCTGAAGAGCTGATCATCCTTACAACATTACTGAGGATTCCTTCATTGTGCTTGAATAATCAGTATGGAACTACAGGCTGAATTACCAGTTGAAAAATTTTTTTTCCTCCTCTTTATTCAGCTACTTTTGGCTTTTATGTTACGTTAATTCTTGTAGCAGTACTACTTACCAGTGCCAAAATGTAGAGGAACATATTTTGGGTGAAATATGGTGCATAAAATTAAGTTATAGTTGTCTAGCCTATTCACAAAAAAATACTTTATTGCTATTTCATAGCTAAGAGACTTGTTTGATTTAGTTGATTACTAATTTAATATTTTACTATCAGAGGACATTTTTCATCTCAAAAGCCAGGATCACTTAAAATGTAGAACCTTACTAGTATATTTAAACATTCAGCAAAAAGAAACTGGTCATCTGTTTTAAGCTAGTACCATGTCCTAACAGATGTCCTAAGAGTGTGAAGTATAACTTAAAGTCTGTCATTTGTTCTTTAACTGACACTACAAGGAAGAAATAAGATTCATGCACTGATCAGATCTAAGGTTCCATGCAGCCATCACCACAGAAAATCAAAAGCCAGATGAGCAGGAGAGACACAGAAGTGGAAAAAAAAAAAAAAAACAATATTTAAAATTGAGTACAATGAAATATGTGATGAATCAGAGGACTGAGAAACAACCATGTCCTAACTTTCAAAACAGACAAAACTTTATAAATAGACTCCAAGTCAGTCACTTGTTTGCTGTCTTTTTTTTTTTTTTTTTTTTTTTTTTTTTTCTTAAGGAAAGCAACTAAATCCTGAAAAAAATATTTTATTTCCTTCAAAGGTCGGAGAAAAGGATGAGATGAGTAAAATGCCAGAAAGGAAAGCAGAAAGATTTTAGAGCAAAGAGAGCTAGTAGCACAAAACTGATTCCTATATTAATGGAGCTCATTGAAATATTGTGTTTAATGGGCTTTGTAAATGCTTCCTAAAAATTGAAAGAAATAGAATTAGAATTGGTAGAATCACATGAGAAAAACAGGAAAGAAAAGAATGTTGCTAATACACCATTAGTTACACAAGAGTAACTGCTAAAAATTAGGAAATCCCAATGATAAGGAAGCAGCAACCTTAGTTCAGTGAGCATGATATCTTCAGTTTTTCATATTTCAATTATTTCAATTATTATCCAGATTAGATTGAAGAAAGCAAAATATGTCTGACATATACATATAGTCCTTATATATAAGGACATATAATATAGGCCTTAAATCACTATGAACTTACAAAAACTGAAAAAAAAAAAAAAAAAAAAAAACAACCACAAAGTATTCACTCATTCCCAAAATTTGTTTCCTAGAGGGAATGTTAAAGCACAAAAAATTACATATAGCCATGCTTTGGTATATTAGAAGACAGTTTACAATATTCTTGAACTGCATGTATGACCAACAATAATATGAATGTCTGAAAGTATTCCTTACACTGCTAGCTGTCCTTGAAAATAGAACCTGATGACTACCTTGCTTCCTTACTCTTTGGTGAATCATAAGAAAAATATTCTCTATTTTTATCATTTTCTGCAGAAATCTATGCGCTCTGAGGATTGTAACCTGCATTCACATGACACAGATGGAAGAAATTTATTTTTCCAGTATTTTCTTCTTTTTAATATGATATTTTCCTCTAATAAAAAGGAAACAAAATGCTCCTTCTTTCTTTCCATTAGCATAGGAATGTATACAGCAATATCCTTCTTTCTCTTTTTGTCTTTTTGCCTTTCTGCTCTTTCCTCTCTCATATTTACATCCTTTTCCCAGTGGCTGACTGGAAGCCAGTGAGTAATATAAAATGAGTAGTAATCAAGGTATGATATGATAACTCTTTGAAACACTATATCCTTCATGACAGTGACACCAAGAATGGAAAAATGAGGTAAAATAAAAGTTTCTGAAATACATATATATTGTAAATACATATACATGCACACTATATTTTATAGTTAATTTATATTTATATAGTATATATATATTATATATATTATATATATATTATGTTATATAGCATATAGTTTATATAGTATAAAATATACTTAACTATATTTTATAGTTTTCCAGCTTCCATAAATCACAATGTTCTTCTGAAGGCTAACTCCAAGTTATGACACATTTCAGCTTTTTATCACTTTCTTGGATCATTTTGTCTGGGTTTACTACTGCTTCTTAGCATTGCATCATTCTGTTCATTCTGTTCGTTCTGCTCCAGAATGGGACTGGGATGTTTCTAAAGAAAATAAAGAAATTAAAAAGATATTTTTATGTGATGTGGGCCAGCTCTAGGATGAAGACTAGAGTGTGTTGTATGTGTGCATGTGTATGCATATAAGCTTGGAGTGGCACAACTGGCACATCAGCTCATATATTTGCTTCTCATAAGCTCTACGCACATGTAGGCAGGATGCAATCCTCTGGAAACAGGACAGTTTAACTTTTCTTTTATTTAAAATTCCCACATGCATACACACAGACTTTCAAAAATACACACACACACAACAAAAAACAACAAAACAAAACAAAAAAAACAACTGCCAGTAGTAGGAATGACAAGCTTTATGTATTGTCACTTTGCAAAGAATTATCAGTGTCATTAACTTACTGAACATTATTATTTTCACTGAACATTATTGATTTTTACTTCATACTAAACAAAAGCATTGTACTGCCTACTTTGTGATGTTGTGCCAGCCAGGCCGCACCAATAGCTCATCTCATAGATTCCTCTTCAGAAATTTCATCTTCTTTAGGAGCATGGTGCACTAGATTGCCATACCCTGATGACATAGCTCATCAGTAGGAAAACCTTCCTAGGAAACCATATTGTGAGTCCTCTTTATCTGTCATCAAGATTAATCTGGTAGAGAAGGATCCTTATTCTTTCCTCATATATATATGATTCTCATGCAGAGCCCTGAAGGAAAGAATATTTATATATATATATATATATATATTTATATCACCCCCACCTTTAAGCCTTCATGGTTCTGCAGAAGATCTGGAAACCTAGCTTGCTAGCACTCAGAAAAACAACAGTGTTTTTTCTAGTCAAGAAATAACACTCCATTTTATAATGTGTTGTTATGTCTGTCATCTCACTTCTAAAGCTGTAAGAATACATGTATTGCTAGAAGTTCAGATTTTTTGTCCTTGAGAATCTATCCTCATAAAGCTTTTCTTCTTTGGAAGTTGCTATGATATGTGTTGTTCATCACACAAATAAAATTTCTCATGTTTTTCTTTTTTCTTTTTTTTTTTTTTTTTTTTTTTTCCTGTTTGAATGGTCTGTTAGTAAGGTATCAAACCTTATTTTTCAGCATATTTCCACCTATGACTTTTTCTTAAACACTGAAGTCTACACTGCATTTTAAGCTCAGATGCAGTTGAACACAGTGACGACAACTGCCCACACGTAAAGCCAGCTGGAAGACAGCCACTTCCAAATCAGAAATGATGTAGATACACTAGATATGGTCAAATCTGAGCTAATAAGCTGCAATGAGAAACAATGTGCATTAGCTAAGGTTCATTGTCTGACACACACAGCTTCCAGGCAGGTTAGTAAACTGGCAGAGCAAATTCACATCTGCTTGCAAAAACACTGTATAGACATATCTTTCATTAGAGCAGCTAATAGAGGTCCCATTATGTGAGACTAGATTAGACATGAGGTCTTATTCCCCACTGTGGCTGTCCCTTCACACAGAGCCCGATCCAGTGGGAATACAGCCAACACTGAATCCTGTTGGCTTCAGCTTGTATTTTCTAGTTCATTAAGCTTGTCTCATTATTCTTCTCTCTTACAATACCATCCTGTTCAAAAAAATCACTGAGATGTGCCATGTAATAGCAGAATTTCTGGTTTACTTCAAAAACAAGGGACTTTTTATAAAGTTTCCATTTTTGGAATTGGGCTTCTGTAAGGAAGCGTAAGTTTCTTGGCATTGGTTGTGAATATTAAATCAAGCAAATGTGTTCATCAATCAATAAATAGTAGATAAATGTCAGCAGACACGGCTGACATTTCATATATTTTTCTTGTAACATTATGAAATCGCTGTTGCTGTTTCATAAAGCCTAGGTCAAGTTCACACATTTGTAATGCTTCTAACTTGTTTGAGCAGGTGTGCTTATGTCTCTGCTGGGTAGTTTGGCAAACTACCTCACATATGTAAATTTGCAACAGATGTCCTAGCTTTGAAGCATATGTATTACATAGTCTATAGACTGCATGAAATACACTTACCAGGACATGACAAATTTATGAACTGACTTGCTGAAGTTTTTACTACTGTAAAATCTATTATTGCTTATGTGCTTTTGGACATTATGCTGCATCCAGATTTTAAAAGAGAACAACACTGCTGTGTTTTTGTTGTTGTTATTTTCCTTTTTCCACAGGATAAGTAGGTATATTTATTTAATATATTTGCTAAAAATTGCAGCAGACATTTGAACCCAAATTGATCTTCATGGGAGCTAATTGGATGATTCTAGTAAAACAGAAGTGCAACTTACTTTATTCCTTTTGCTTGAACTGACTAGGAAACTGTCAGGGTAGATTTGAAAATATTAGATTTATTTTCCATTTAATTTCTATGTATTTTGTAAATGCTTTGTGTCCTTGTTCTACCACCATCTAGTTAAGGCTGGACAGAATGACAAAAACCTACAAACAGTTCTCACAGTATTTGATGCACAGATTTTGAGACACAGAAGATTTGAATAGTCAGGCTGGATGCCAGAAGCTATTCAGAGTCTCTCTTTTTCTTTTTTTTTTTTTTTTTTTTTTTTTTTTTTATTCATTTATACTGAATTGTGAAAGCTTTTGAGATTTTCTAAACGTTAGCTTAATACATATTTTGTGGTGTCTTGTCGTTGTGTGTGGACTGTGACTATACAATATATTTGAGCCACAGATGGAATAATTAAATATCTCATAAAAAACATTAGTACTAAAGGATACATAATGAGGTTCTGGAACTTGTCTTAATTTTCAAAAGATTCATGAATTATGCAATTAACAGCTGCATATATAGACTCCTAATAAGAATGCAATATAATATTATATAATATGATTAAAATAGTTTTTAATCCATACATATATTTGTATTTGCTTTACGTTCAAAAAGTTTAATGCAGTTTTCAATATAAACTTAGAATGCAACCTTAGTACATATTAAGCCTCCTCCCAAAACCTAGTCCCTCACCCCTTATTCAAAATTAATATCTATTGATCAATATTAAAATAAAATAAATTGTTTATGCATTAAATGCATTTCTTCCATCTTATTCAGTGAGCATATCAGATCTGGCTAGACCTCAATTTCATAAAATGTCAATTTTTCACTGTCAAAATTCAATTTCCTGGTAAAAGGACAAAACATTTATAAACAATCTGCTCTTATCTATTCTTACAACAGTGCTCCCAACTTAATAATTGGATTTTATCATTGCTTATCAGTGTATGAGGGAAAACAAACAAACAAACACACAAAAAAACAAACAAACAAAATATATACTTCAGGGTAGGACATTATCACACACATTTCAACTCTAACCAACTTATATGAGTCACTGACTGTTTAGTAAATAGTGAGGCACTTTCAAATGAATTAAGTCAGTGAGGGCAGTGATATGTTCCATGTACCTTACCAGGGAGCTTTTGGTAAAAATGAACAAGTTACTACCGAACATCCTCAGGTACAAAAGCAGAGAAGGTTGTTGTTTAATGGGACTCCTCTTCTGCATTAACAGCTTTTCCCTGGGCCCCAGGAAGGTTATTTTTGGCTGGCCAATTGCAGCCATCTCCCAGGATGATTCAAGCTGAGCATGACATCTCTGCTGTTCACACCCCTAGTATATATCTCCTGAGTCTAGCCAGAAAAACTTTTCCCACAGCTAATGTTGATTTTGCTCATCAGCACTGGGTCTGCACAACAAATTTCACCTCTTCAGCTTTTGACAGATGATAGATGATGCTGGCAATACTTATATTACATAACATCCAATTTATGAACTGTTGAATTTCAAATTTCCAATTCAGAAGTTATGTCCGATTATGATAGGAAACCTAAGAAAAAGGACTTAATCACAGTTTGTTAATTTCCCATTACTCTGCCTACAAATCCCTGTTACAGTATATTCACTTTCCTGTAAAGTCTGTGGTGAAGATAGTCTGTGTTGTTAACAAATGTTCACTATTTGGTGAATGTTCACCAAAACATTCACCAAATGGTGAACATTTGTTAACAACAATAACAAAAAGTAATTGTCACCTTTACATATAGGGAAAGAAATGCTCATAGATGAGCTTCAGTTGAAAATAAGGAGTAATGTTTAATATGTCATTACTAAAAGATTATATTAACTCCCTCTGAAATCATCAATGAGGCAGAAGTGATTTATTTTTCCAAAATGATATGATAATGTCCATCCCATTGCAGACACTTTTTTTTTTTTTTTTTTTTTCCCTGTTAATATGATTTTATCAAATGCTACTGCTGTTCCTTGAATGAAGGTTGTCTTAGACATGTTCCAGAAATATCGTCAGTGTTGGAAAAATCCTTCAAGTAACAAAGTAGAATGTTTCCCTGGAATTTTACAATAGTGCCATTAGTAAGAGACTAGAAAACTAAGCCCGGACAAAGCCATAGGATTACAGCTTGTATGGAATTATTTGATGCATAAAAATTGCTATTTACTCTAAAATGATACCATTAAATGTGCAATTCAAATACTTCAAGATTAAGTGCTTTGTTAAAGCACTTAACAAATTTAAAATCTACTTCAGGCCTACAAAATAATCCCTGTGTATTTTCTGTAAGAGTGTAGATATTTTAGCTATTTTGCTATTACTGATTTATTTGAGGAATTAAGTGTGGATTTTAATTACTGACACATCCTTATACGCCATGAAATTTACGTTCTGAAGATATATATGTATAAGTATAACATATAAGTATTCCAAGGTACAGAACTGTACCTTGGTGTACTGGGTCTGGCTGGAATGTTAACTTTCCCGGCAGCAGCCCATACAGTGCCGTACTCTGTACTTGTAGCTGGAACAGCAGTGTTATCACACCAGTGTTGTGTCTACTGCTGAGCAGCAGTGGCACAGCATTGGGCCTTTCTCTAACCCTCCTAGGGGGTGGGCAAAAAGTGAGGAGAGAAACATCACTAGGGCAGCTGACCTAAACCAATCAAAGGGATATTCCATACCATGTGATGTCACACTCAGCAATAAAAGGTGGAAACAGGAAGAAGAGGGGAGGGGTGGGCTCTCGTTGGGAAAACGATGGTCCTCCTCTTGAACACCGGCTGCATGTGTTGAGGCCCTGCTTCAAGGACGTGGTCAATCATCGCTCATTTGTGGGAAGTAGAGAGTAATTTCTTTCCTCTGCACTTCCATATAGCCTTCATTTATTTTATTTGTTTGTTTTCCTCCCTTTTTATTTTTTTTCCCTTTTCCCCTCCCTTTTCCCCTTTCCCTTTTTATTTCCCCTTAGTTAAATTGTTTAGTTCATGGTAGTCTTTATTTAATTGTTATTATTATTTCCCTTTAATTAAATTATCCTTATCTCAACCTGTGAGTTGTTCTTTGCCTTACTTCTCCCTCTCCTCATCTAAAGGAGGGGGAGTGAGAGAGCGGTTGTGGGGTTTAGCTGCCCAGCACGGTAAAACCACCACACTTGGGGGGAATATTTTGGGGGAAATTCTCAAGTGTGAAAAAATTCCAGATGAGAGTGACTGTGCTCATCAAGAGGTCAGTAGAAAGATTCCTCTTGTCCTGTGTAAGTTTAGATAATAACCTTAATAAGACACTGTACAAGACACCGCAGAGAATAAAGGTATAACCCACTGTACATAAATTAGGTTTTGTCCACCAACACTAACATCTCTGTCAAGCAATGATGTAGCACTCTGCACTGCAGCTTCACTGCTCAAATAAAGGAGTGGCACTGCAGCTTCACTGCTCAAATAAAGGAGTGGCACAGGACAAATTTCATCATCTGGTAGGGACCAGAGCATGTGTGGCCTCTGTGCATGTGTGCGCACTGAATATAGATAGTGATTCCAGTGGCAAGACTCCTGCTGAGTTGTAGGTTAGACCCGTAAAGCAGAAATCAAATAACTTATGAACAGTTTGTCTGTTAATCCTCAGTGATATGTCTGAAAAAGGATCCAACCTCTTCCTTCTTCAGATACTGTGTGCCACAAGAGACCAGACAAATAAGTTCACTCAAGGCCCATCAGCTGTGCTTAGCAACGATGTCCATGATTTCTTGCTGGTTGACCAATGCCACTGAGAGAAACATATATTGGCACTGTCCCTGTGGTGCAGTGATGACAAAACTTCTGCTTTATGGCAGGATTCTATAGCAGAAAAACAAACAAACAAACAAACAAAACAAAACAAAACAGCAATTAATAGATTAATTGTGTTTGGAATGCATATCTTAAAAGATGAAACCTTTTTTTAGCTTTTATATATTCCCACATTTTGGAACTAGCCTGTTTCTAAACTTGCTGCTATAGCAACAAAGATTTCAAAAAAAGCAACTACTAAGCAACTTCAAATGGGAGTTGTGCAAACCTCAGTTGACTAGAATTGACTGGGTAAAATATAGTTAATTGGAAAGGTGTTATTAGTATAAAATCAGATATCTTCAACGTAATAGTGATGAGCAAAAAGCTAAATTGTCATAACATCCATCAACAAACAATCCCCAAATAATGAAACTCCCCAACACAGCAAAACCACTGACAATATTATTGAAACTTGCCTTTCAAAATCTGTCAAGGCAGTACCAATTTATTTTATTACAAACCAATATTTTTCAGGACAAACCAACTTTTTTTTCTTTCCTTCAAATAACATTTTAAAGAACACTGCTATAAAGACTGCAAGATTTTTAGAGCAAGTTAAGACTGGTAAGTCTGGACTGAAGCGTTCATTCTGTAACTCTCTTTGTTACCACTTCTAAGATCTACATCATATGAAAAGAAATATTCTGCTTCTAGTAAACACAGTTAGCTGTTTTAACTCCTAAAGTAAATCCAAAAATAACATAGATTCCAAGTGAATAACAAATTAACATAAACGTACAGAACCATCCCAAGCAAAGCTAAAAGACATGATGTTTATATATTTTAGTGTGAATGTTTAACCACATCCAGTATACAACCTAAAATGCTCAAGTTTTCAGATTTTTAATACCTAAGCTACTATGGCCATCTATTAGTGTAATTAAGCATTTATTATACTTTTGTCAACATTATTTAAGTATGTCTTCTTTAAAGAATGATAGTAAGGGATGTGACTGAAATTAAATACAATATTGATCCAAAGAAAATTAATATTTCATTAACAAGTGGGGGACTCCATAAACTTTCCTTTCAGTGAGATGAACTATGCATGAAGTTTTTATGTGTCCAGATTTTTTTGATACTCATATGGCCAGGACCCATAAAATCAAATTTTAAAACAGGAGTCAAAAGATAAATACATACAGGTCTCCAAGGAAACAAAAATTGCTGATGAACATAGTAGGCTCAGAAATGATCAACTTCAAGATATTGCAGCCATCTTGACAAAGGAGGAGTTTTAGAAAGAATACTCACAAATAGTTCCAGATACTCACAGAGATTTCCATTACCAATCTTGATCTGGGAGAGATGAAAATATAGCAAGTGAATAACAACTATAATAAGTTGGAGATGGATTTGGTTGTTATAGACCTTAAAAGCACACTTTAACAAAGAGCTTAAAATAATATCAAGTTTATATTTGTTATAGGCTCCGAAATGAGCTGTTACTGAGGTTGCATTATCTTGTTGAGATTTAGTAACTCATAGCTTGACAGAGTGTTAGAGGGTAGTCTAAAGTGTTTTGAATATGAAAGTGTCCTGGTTTCAGTTAGAACAGAATTAATTTTCTTCCTAGTAGCTGGTGGAATGCTGTGTTTTGGCTTAGGATGAGAAGAGTGCTGATAACACCCCGATGTTTTAATTGTTGCAGAGCAGTGCTTATACCAAGCCAAGGACATCTCAGCCTTTTGCTCTGTCCTGCCAACAGGCAGGCTGGGGGTGCAGTAAGAGCTGGGAGGGGACAGACCCAGGACAGGTGACCCAAACTAGCCAAAGGCGTATTCCATACCATCTGACGTCATGCTAAACAATATATAGGGGTGGCTAGCCAGGGGGACGGGGCCGGACTGCTTGGGGTTAGGCTGGGCATCGGTCAGCGGGTGGTGAGCAATTGCATTGTGCATCACTTGTTTGTACATATTATTAGTAGTAGTACTATTATCATCATTGTATTATTATTATTAATTTATTATTATTATTATTATTACTACTACTATTATTACTATTGTTATTACTACTACTACTACTATTATTATTATTATTATTATTATTATTATTTTCCTGTCTTATTAAACTGTCTTTATCTCAACTCACAGGCTTCACTTTCCATTTCTCTCCCCCATCCCAGAGAGGGAGGGGGGAGGGTGAGCGAACGGCTGCGTGGTGTTTAGCTGCCGGCCGGGTTAAACCACGACAGAAAGCAAACATATTATGTTTGACAAACCAGAATAAAAAATCAAACCAAGGTTAATATGGTCAAGGTGACAGGCTAGGATAATCAATAGCCATGACACTGATGTTTTAAGTCCTAAAGCTGTTTTATGTGCCAATGTTTCCAGTGCCTTCTTTTGAAATCTTACCAAAGGTATCTTATTAGAAGGGTTTCTCATCAGCTAACACTCTTAATATCCAGTGATTCTAACTTGGCCAAATTGTAGAGTATTTAAATGTTCTCTGTAATAATGTGTGTATTTCTTACAAGTACATTATTTTTTTGTATTGCTGACCTTTCCTCTAATCTTAAATTTATACAAAATGGCTTCAACAGCAACAAGGAAACTAAATTAAGTCTGGAACATTAAAAAGGCTCTTATTTTCCTGCATCTTACAGGAAGAATAAGTTTCTCTATAATTTCTAATGAAATGGACAATTTTCATGTATGCATATATACTTAACAACCCAGAATGAAAATATGAACTCAAATTTTAATGAAAAACAAAATATCAACAACAAAACCCACCAAATTTCCAAATAAGCACTTGAAAAACTGATATACAAATGCTATAACCATTCTACAACAAGGATACATAATGAAATTCAACATTTGTTTTCCAAAATAGAATTAATTGCAGTAGTAAAGAAAGAGTAAGCATCAAGAATGCATTGCAAAATATGCTTTGATTATGAAAACACTGCAAGGGAAAATACATCTCATATAAAGAAAAACATATTAATAAACACCAAATATTGGCCTTGACACATTTTTCAAATACTACTCAGAAATGGATCCTGCAAATGAATGTGAGACCTGTGTTCTTGGATTTCAAGATTCCTGCTATTTCTGTGGTACTATGCTTCAACTACTGGTGCTGGAAATTCTCTGGCATAGAAAGCTTAATACTTTATGGCTCTGTTAATTCACTTTCTGTTAAGAATTACAAATTAAAGTATCCTATGTAAGATATAAAATAATCTCTCAATAGCAGCATAATAATAATTTTGTGTGTTTTGTGCATGAATTTGTAGGTGAGAATTCATCATCAGGTATTATGAAAGGCAATGCTTTTTCCTTATAATACTGCCATTACAATTGTCAAACATACTACTTAATGTACAATGATCTTTCGCTACCTGAAAGCATGAAGACAACTGAGTTTTAAACATATCTTTAACTAGGTGTTAATGGAAAATTTGAAAACCAGTGTCACTTCACTAGAAGTTATGAAGTTATTCACTAAAAGTCATGAAACGTATTGATACAATATGTTCACATAGCACAAAAAACGCCAATACCTTTTAACTGTTGCTTTGCAATTCTGTAACAGGACATGACTGTATGAAAACATCAAATGACAAAATTATCAGATAGTCCTAAAACAGTATTACCAGATAGTCCTAAAACAATACCATCTCCTAGTTAAAAATGCTGTCTTTCTGTAAAGGTCGCTGTTGTCTTTAGCCCCAAGTGTACTCAGTGTTTGCTGCCAATGGACTTTTGAAAAACAAAGAACAGAATATGTATATTGTGTCAGTGGCACTGAATTTCTTAAAAATTCCCAAGACATTTTTTTCTAATCATGAGGATCTCAAAGCTTTGTTCAGTTAGTGACATGCCAAGAGTGACATATCTAAAGAATTTTTAAAGCAAGAAGACAATTTCTCATTCTACAGTCTGTTTACAAGCAATGTGAGTATCAGAAGGAGAGGATGCAAATGGACAAAATTATTTACCAAACTCTCAGCTTATATCACCTGTTTAAACACTTCCATATGTGTTCAATTACATGAAGAAATGTTTGCAAAAGAGAAAAAAAAAACACTAATCCAACAACTGCAACAACAACAACCACACCACCAATAAATGAAAAACAAACACCTACATTATAGATTTAGTGTGTAAGAGACTTTCCTCTACAAAAGTCTACATACATGCATACATGCATTTTATGCCATTACACTACAACACTATTGTAGTGTAATGGCTTGCTGAGGCAACATACGCTTCTTCATAGATCCACTCCTAGTGCAATACAGTTTTTACAATCACAGATATTTCAATAGTGTCTTACACTTACATGGCATCTAGCTACCAAGTACTGAAGTTGCATTTCCAAAGAATTGCCCTTTGTAGCTTTTACTGCCTTTAGGTTGAGATTTGATTGCACCAGCAGGAGCAACACCAGAACTTCAAACTGTAATAATGTTTTTCGCTGGTGTGTATCACTTATTAACTTTTATTTGATTTCCCTCTGGCACCCACAGCTCCAACAAATGTTATCATCTTGTTCAACTTTGTCAAGATCACAAACCTGGCAATAAGTGCTGTAGCTGATATTCTCAACAAATAAACAAACCACTGAACTGTACTGAAGCTGTTCAGGTGCTGCAAGTGTCCTGCATCAGAATGCAAACCTCAGAGAGTAGAATGAGTGAAAGTACCCGTCTTTTTGATTGTGAGCCACTCAAAGAAAAAAGAAAATCTTTAACTGTGAATTGTAACACAATTTGCATCTATATCACATCATCTGCTGCACATGACAAAAGTATTCCTTCCTCCTAGGCTTCCTTTCTCTTAAAGAGGCTTTACTTAATATATTCTAGTTGGGGGAGGGAAATTGCTCATTCCACTTAGTTTTGAAGAAGAAGCATATGAGTTTATATTAATGTAATTATATTGGCTTGGAAGTATTTCTTTTCTTCTTGGGTAATGTCCAAAAGATATTAATTACCTGTTTGTTTGTGTTTTTTTGTTTGTTTGTTTGTTTTTGGTTTGTTTTTTCTCCTCTCATTAGTGTACCAGACTGAAAGATATATTGATAACCAAGAGAGACAGATAAGATTTGCAAATGAAATTGTATTAACTATTACTATATATTATTGTATTAACTAAGTTTCTGGATTGATGATATAAAATTAAAATTAGCCTGACTTTCAGGTGATAAACATTTTTCAGACTGAATAACATAAAAATTCAAATTATTTTTAGAAATGTTGGCCTTCCAAGTGTATTGAATGAATCAACAAATACCTTATTGAATTAATTTGGCTTGTTTTTCTACCCAGAGAATGCCTCAGAACAGGTTTCTGCTTCACTTAAGTTTCTCTATTTGTTAAATTTGTTAAATATATATATATATATATTTTTTTTTTTCCTAGCTTTTCTTGAAGTTATGCATGTACTTAGGAGTAGTTCAATATTCTTTATTCAATATATTTTAATTAAAATAATGAATAATTGTGTATAAACTATTTGAGGAGCATGGAATATTTTATTTTGACCAGTAAGATGGATCCTATATCCAAGAAGTGTTCCATAAAAAGTGGTTGAAATTAAATTGTCTAAGGAAAAGGACTAGAGAAGTACCAAAGTATTTTTCTATACTAAGTATTATTCTGTAAAAACTGTAAACAGAATAGAATGTAAACAGAACTGTGTCTCTTCCAGAATAATTCTTCACAAAGTTTCTATGTCTGATCAAAAGAAAACCAACAAAAGACTTGGTTCAAATACACTTAAAGAAAATCCCTGCTTTGAATCACAGATTCAGGTACACTTAAGCAGAGATTCCTGTTATGTAGTTCTAGTTTATTTCTTTTTGTTTTCTTGCAGTGGGAAATTAAAATATCTAACAAAAGATGACAAATTATAAATAATAATATGACAGAGAAATTGCAGCTGAAAATTTTCTCACTAAAAGCTGAAGATTTAGATTAAAGAAAATATTTGTGAATACATATATATTAGCTTTGAAGCTATGTCTTGTGCTAATACTTTGCAATACTAAGTATTCTGGCAATGAAGACTGCAGCAGTGACTGAACATAATGATGCAGATGCCATCAAATTGTCAATTAATATTTAATAACTATAATAACCATAATAACTAACTAAAATAACATTTTACCTAAGATAGTTTTATGACACTTATTATAATGTTATCTGTATGTCTCATATTACATGAATTTGTGATACCTGTTGGGGAGGAAGGTCATTAATGTCTGTAAGCATGAGCAAGGAATGGCTTCCAAGGCTGGACCAAGGAGGATATATTGTCCCCCTTAACAACCAAATAAAACCATAACTAGCTAGTGATTAATGCTTTTGTTGCTGTTGTTTTTAAATTCTACTCTAGAAGTGTCAGACCATGGAACGAGGAGATTAAAGGCTGTATTTTAAGCTGCTTTCCTTGGTGGCTAAATAAATAACAAAAGGTTTAATCCTAACAGGGGTCAGCCTAGTGTTTCAATGAAAGAATTCATGTATACCTTTAGAAATTCCAGTAAGAGTTGTATACAAAATATGACATCTTAGCACTTTTAAGGCAATCAATAATTGTATCAGAAATTCTGCTAACCACACAGTTAACCTCACATCTGCACCAAACTTTCAAAGGGATTCAAAGCAACAGTGCACAGGGCAGGCTGTGTCTCCTCTCTGTTCTTAAAAATAGATCCGAGGTACTGTGCTTTCTATGCCCCAGTATTGGGGCCAAGAAAAAAAAGCAGATGAAGCTTTAATAAAATCAGAGTTCACTTTGAGCTGCTTCTAGGTAGAGTGATATCTATAGAGTAAGGATGGATGGCAATTGGTTTTATATTGGGAATCTGAAGTTCCACCCAATTATTTTCTCATATTACCAGTAGGTTGAAATCCTGGCTGGTTCTTTAAAGTTTCAACATCTAGTCAGATAGTCCTGGCAGATCTATTTTTATTTACTTGGACAACTGATGTAAGCTTCCAGAATTTTCAGTTTTCTTGAAATATCTTCAAGTTTGGATTTTCACAAGGAGAGAGAACTTGACAAAAACATCTGGTTGGTGAGCCATGCACTTTATGTGCTTATAGGAAGCTTTTCATCATAAACTTATTTTCTCTGTTTGACATTTCCAATTTCTCATTTGTCATCAGAAGTCTCTGCTCACTATCGTCAAAGGAAAAGGCTGGGATCCACTTTACTATACTTTTCTGGTTCCATACAAGAAGCTGAATGATACTTTCTTTTTAACAATGGTGAAAGTCTTTATAATCTTGAATTATTAAAAGCATATTTTAAATATTGCATAGAATTGTAACTAAGTAAAATAACCTTCATATGTGTCTTTAAAGTATCATGTATATGTATTATCTGAAATACTTAAACAAATACTTATCTGAAATACTTAAAAACACAATGGATCAAATTTAATAGTTCTAACCTTAAAAGAAAAAAAAAAGTTCCTGCTCTTTCAAGGCATATTTGCATATTTTATAATAATCTTTATATAAAACATTTCTAAGACAAAAGATCATAATTGTCTTTTGGACCTGTACAGGAACTGCAGAGACTCTTTCACCTCCCCTAACTCATGTTTGAGAGAGTTATTCTCTGCCTGTAAATCCCACTGAATTCTCATCCCCGTGAATCCATAGGGATTTGCTAGCATGCAAAGCAATTTCAGTAAGAGAAACAAAGTGTACATACAGCTGTTTACTCTCTATTACAGTGACTATGGAATTCTCCCAAAAGCTGAGAGGGACTTACTGAGATTTACATGTATGACATTCCTGGAGAGGGCAATACACTGTATGCTATTGAGTAGGAAGGGACTTTACTGTATGTTTTTGTCATTATGTATGAGTCCTGAAGGGTGCAGACCAGTACATTTCAGAGATGCTTTTCTCCTTATTGATATTGTCTAGTTGTTTGCAAGCAACAGGACTTAGGAGACACCTCTCTCTGTGGTGCTCCTGGGCTCCTGGCCTACTTTCAATGGAATTATACCATAAACATAGACTTGTGTTTTACTTGAGGAGGGGGGAAAGAATATCCCCCCTCCACAGTGACAGGTATCCACAATACTTTGTGGAGATATATGTCATCTAACAGAAGAATAATTTTGGAAACCCTTTTTCTGCATTAAGCAGAAACTGAATTTATCCTTCATACTGGCAAAGTTATTCAAGAAAGTATTCAGAGCCTAAATTCAACTGAAACCACTGCTGAGTTTCTTACTTTATTTCAGATACGAGTTAAATTCTACATAATTTTTGTTAATATTTAATGGTTTCTGCAAAAGTTGTCTCTATAACTGGAAATGTAACCTTTATCCCTAATAGACATGAATCCTCACAAAGTCTTGAGTTTTGTGGGGTTTTTTTGTTTGTTTGTTTTGTTTTGTTTTGTTTTGTTTTTTATTAATTGGTTGGAATGAGGTGCTGAGGTACTAACAGGTCAACTCCTGTTCTTACCCCTGCCATCAGAGTGGTTCTAAAGAGTGTTTATCAATATGGTGATAGGCGCTTTATATATAACTACATATATAATATACATTATATATATATAATAACAAGCATGATTTTTGACTCCTAGTCTCCTAATTTCTAACCTGAATCTCCCTTGGCACAACCTGAGGCCATTCCCTCTAGTCCATAAAAGGCTGATGCCCAGCTTCCCACAACTTCCCTTCAGGTAGTTATAGAGAACAATAAGAATTCAGATTGTCTCTTAACAGCTTTGCTGTTAACAGCTGGTTCCATACAAGAAGCTGAATGATTGTCTCTTAACAGCAAAGACCCCTTTGCTGTTGAGAGACCCTCAGCTCCATGAGCCTCCTCTTCTCCAGACTAAAACTCAGTCACTTCTCATAGGACTTGTGTTCCAGGCCCTTCACCAGCTTCATAGCCCGTCTCTGGACATATATTTCATTATCAAGAAGTATTGGAAGGATGTGCATGTCTGCCAGGACTAACAGCTGTATTGCAGAATTCTCAGGTTGTTTCACACTTCATCCTCTTCCTTCATAAAATAAATAAATAAATAATGCATTCATTCACTTTCAATCATCAGTGTGTCACTAACAACTTAAGTTCAATACAAAAACTGCCTCTGAAAAAATCACCAAGGTCAAAAATAACAAGCTTGCCTTTACTTTACCAAGTTCAGACAAGACATCTTTAGACTTAATTTGACTGCAAGAATGAGCAAAATTTTGAGTTATTATGAAGGTATCTTATTTATTATACAAAATAAAGCAACTAATGTGAAGAAAAGTGGCAAATTTTCAAATGGTATAGAATGGTTTTGAATCTGAGTAACAGAATTGCACTTGTTGCATGCATCTTTATGTGAGCAATACAACAGGCTACAGTGTGATATAATGCCAAATATTTTATATATGTGAGTGTGTTTCTTTTATCAGTCTTGTGCTTTAATTTTAATAACTGTTAAGTTACTTGGAATGTTTTGGAAATATTTTCTTTAAGTTTACAAACGACTCTTCCTAGTGAAACACTTCAAAATAATTATTACAATTAAAATTACAACAAAACTAAAAATATTTATAATATTAGCATTTGGTTAATTGAAGTTTAAAACATTGGTTTTGCACTCATCAGTTTTAGCATACACAAGAAAAATACCAAGATCACAGTAAAATCTTTTATTTTTTCTGCTCATATATGAGGATATTTCATACTTATTTTTCATACTTATTAAGTAAATAAAACAAATATGGAAGTATGGTATTCTTTTTCCTTCAAATTACTCCTTGAAGCATGTTCAATATTCTGTTTACCAACTGACTAGCCCTAGAGATGAACCTATTGTTTATTTAGACAAAAAAATCTAGGAATGTTTTCAGTAATGGGACTGTGCTTTCAGAAAACACTAAAATGACATTCAGTGCTATTTATGCTCATAATTTAAGAAATAATTATTTCTGTACATGGGGATTGAAGATATATATATATTTTTTTTGAATTGCAACTAACATATATTTTTCTTCTCATATAATCAGTTCCATGTTCCCACTGGAGTGTAAAAGCTACCACTATCATCCAATATGGTGGTAGTTAATGAGGGACTGTTAATTCATAATTGATCATTGGATAAGGAATTATGGGAAAATTAAAAAATCAGTTATGATACTAAGCAAAGGATGTTTCTTTTAGAGTTTCAAACAAAATAGAATTTAACAAACTTAATGACAGTCCAGATCTGTTGCTTAAGCTCTTATTAGTCAGAGAATCTTTGTGGGTAACAGTAAACACTTTTATATTTTCCACTACCTTTGATTTTGTTCCTGCTTTACATTAACTTAAAGCAAACTTACTTAATGTAAAGTTAACTTTACATTAACTGCTGTAACTTCAATTAATCCAAGTCAGTATTTCCACTAAATCTTGAAATCAGCAAAGCTGTTAACAGAGTATTTGAAGTTCAAAATACGTTATTTCTAACAAGATTATTTCCACAGCTGGTAAATAAGACTGTTGAACAAAGGCTTTGTGTTCTTCTATATGTGCACTTATACATAAATTTTCCTCTTGCCCCGCTGTTCCCATTTTCAGGATTTTTAACTAAATATCTGAAAAAATGTGAGTTAGCTTCTGAGTAAGCTTTTATTTGAGACACCTTGTGTTGGATTACTGCAAGTGATATGTGTTGTAAAAATAATGCCTTAAGTGAGAAAGAAAAATAAATGATTTTTTATGAAATTGTGTCTCAGAGCCAGCAACCTTTCAAGTCTTGCTTGAAAATGAAACTGAGTACTACAAAGATAACTGTATTGAAAGACAGATAAAAGGAATGTTCTTTTTCTGTTTTAAAGAAACAACGTAAACTACATCTCCAGTAAGACCATTTTTCTCTGTCCCAGTGATCTGCATGAAGACAGTTTCAAGTTGCCAAGTAAAAATTATTTTTCTTTGATTATTAAACAAGAATCAACTTACCAATGTTCTTATGTCATATGAAGCTTAGGTGGAAACTCTTTGAAAACTCCCCCTTTTTTACCACAAAAGGCCAAGAAAGAGAGGTAAAGCTTTCAATTAAATAAAATAAAATGTTCTCTTCTAACATTGATAGTGCACATCTGAGAATAATTGTTTGTCTGACATTTTTTATAGCATTACAAAAGTTTCTGAAAGTTAACATTTTCACTATAAAGTCATCTTCATACAGAACAAATACTTGTTCATTAATTTGTGCTTTTCCTGGGTACAACAACATAAAGAATATGCTTTAGTATGATGAAGTCATCCCCAAGATTGAAATATTGTGTTGCTAATCAAATGCATATATTTGTCAATCTTGGAAAGACAAGCATAACAGTTATTTTTAGTGTCTGAAAAAAATGTTGTAATAACTTGAAAATGAGGCTTACGTGTGTTTCTTGTTTTTGTAAGAAAAAAGAAGAGATGTGCAGTGAAGAAAATTTAAAGAAATCAAAGTGGACAGCAGACAAAAACTGTAAATCTGATAAAAAGATTATCCAAAGGTATGCTTTTGTGTAAACAGGAAATTAATTTACAATATTAAAAATCCCTTTATTCTTCCACCCACATCTGATAGTCTCTGATCTCTGTGCACCTTCCATGAATATTAGCAATAAAATGTTTTGATACTCCCTGAATATTGATCTGAAGTGCTGGCTTTGCACAAGGATCAATTCACATAGGTTTATGTTCTTAAAGGGACATTCCTGTGTTAGCTTTTACACTTATTGCTATTTGCTCACAAGGCTTTCAAGTTCAGTAATACTCCGCAAATCTTTGAGTTTTTCTTCAGAGGTGAGACTAGCAGATGAACATATAAATAACAGTTTGAACATATCTTTTCCTGTGAATACTATATACCTCTCCACAGTACAAAACACATGATTTCAAAAGAGATAAATTAAAAATGTAATATATATATAGAAAAAAGGAAGGATGAAATGGATTCCTTCTAACAGAAATGTTAGTATACGAGGCTCCTCACCCTGGAAACAAAATATTTAGGTAAGTATAACCAAGTTCTCCGAAGTCAGGAGTAGATAAGATAATTTGCTGTTCACTCTCTCTTCTAATACCAACAAATAAATAAATAAATAAATGAAGCTAGGAGGAATTTCTAAACATATATATATATATTATATAATATATACATTTCATATATATATATATTATTTTTTATTATTATTTTTTTTTTATTTTTTCCACAGAACACGTAGCAGCAATCTTGAAGATCTTGCTAAAACATGTCATAGATGCAACCTGTAAATGCAGATTTGTTTCCAGTCTTTTCTGTCTGCTGATGGCCACAGTAATACACTGGGCTAAATGCTGTCACATTCTGAACGTGAGTGGCTGTTCTTGGGTTCAGTATGAGGACACAAGATGAAAAAAAATAGTCAATCTGGAGGCACAGAAAAACATATTTATGCCTAACTGTACTCTAAATCAGAAGAATATTTCTCAAGTTTTTAAGCTGTCATTTGCAAATTGCTGTAATGATTGAGGTGTAAGGGAAGCAAACCTTTCTGAACATTCAGTTTATCCACTTAGATAATATAAGACCAAACATTTCATACAATACTTAAATCAGTCATTGAAGGCAACATGTTCAAATCAAATACAGGTTTGACAGCCATTCTTGACTTAAGAAAGACAAATGATTAATATTTCATCTGAAAAGGCTGCTTGATGATCTCCATGATTATTTATTCTATAAGAAATAGGCATTTTCTTCTGGATTTGTTTAGCTGAACTTCTGGCAACATTTATTTTGCATTGCATTGCTAAACATAACAGTAACAGTCATCTTTCAGCTGTAAGTGCTATAATATAGTCACTCTGTCCTGCCCTTACTCTTCACCTGAAAATATGCATTTGTTAAGCAGAAGTGCAATGTAGGCATACAGAGTTGTTGATGTGGGCTGTCAACTGGAAATATGACAGCATCTCAGCCAACTCTGCAGCCCACATTGCCTTCCATTCTGCCTTGGCTAGATTGGCTTTATTATCTGATCTAACCACTCTGAATTTTTTTCCTATTCTACACATATCTGATTTAAACTCTGTTTTAAATGCCATTTAATGTGATTCTACTAATTATGCTTTCCATTTAAATCCTACATAAAATAAGCTTGTGCCTAACCTTCCCTTCTTTTCTCCTCATTCCTTTAGTATTCTGCCCTTATTTTAACACTTTATTTATTAATTCTTATCTTCTGTCTTCTGTTCATCTTTACCTTTAGTTCTTCTAAAAACACACTTTTTTCAAAATTCCTGATGCTAAGAACACTCAAAAATTAGAAGAATATATGAATGCAATATTATTTTGAAAGTCTTATAATTATTCTTTGGTAAGATTTAAATTTAATAAGATAATTAATAAGAAATAGGAAATATATTACAGTATTGTTAAGCTTTAGATGCATGGTACAAAACACCTGTCTAACTAGACTTAATGGTATTACTCACGTTAGTTAGCATGTTTCTGAGTAGACAAAATTCTGCAGAATAAGACATACCTTGACTGCTCCATAGATGTTTGCTGTCAGCAGGCATATGGCAATTATACAGTTCATTATTTATTTATTTAGTAGCTGAAAACAACTGGTCTGTATCTCCCTTTCTGGCTTTAGGCTGACCTTCCACTCTTCTTCCATCTCATTGCCTCATTGCCTCCTTCTTCTTACTGGTTTATTTCTCTCAAGATCCACTCCTACTTTTTTTTTTCCTTTTTTTTTTTTTTTTTTTCTGGTATTAATATTTTTCTCTCACAGTCCTTATGGCTCTTTCACTATGTACACTACTATCCTTCCTAACTTCCACTACAGATGCCATGTCCAGCCATTGACACTAATATCCTTCAAAAGATTTAATTTGGCAAAGTAAAGCTTGTAAGAGACATCTGTCCATCAGCCTTCCAGTTAAATTGTAAGTTCCCTCTTCAAAACACAGAATCTAAAAAATCTCAGTGAAATATATACAAGAGTTTCTAATGGGAGCAAAATAACACATGTTCCTCTAATCCGTTTCTTGGAATAAGTTATATATGTATATGTGTGTGTGTATATGTGTTTGTGTTATTGTTTTGTTGTTATAAACATCTTTCCAAAAAAAGTCAAGCTAGGACAAAGATCAAGTGGATCAACTGGGAAATTAAATTCTCCTTATAGCAAGAACTGTATTTAGCTTTAAAGGCAACTTCAAGGTATTGACCATTTTCATTCCAAATAAAGGAAGTTTATTAGGTTAAGAAATACTTTATATGTTATATTAAAAGTCATGTTGAAAACATTTAGAACAAAACTAGAATTTGGCAAAATTGATTAAATATCTTTTTAACATTCTCTACTGTCAGAAGGGTTGTAATTTTCTTCTTCGGTTGCTAATTACTCAAAAAGCTGTTCCATTTGAAGATTTTCAGTAACAGATAATCAATATGAATAAAGTACAAGAACATAACTGTTCATCAGAGAATAGACAATGAAGAAATTCTTTAAACCAGATAGTAAAATATATTTTCATTTTGTAATGTTATGACAGCATAAGAATATACATAGTAATTACTATTTAATGCCTATCAGGAGAATTTATTGCTGAAATACATTAAAACGAAATAAAAGTTGAAAAGAGTTTGCTTATTTAAATCGAAATTATTAGTTGTTGGCATGGATGTCACTTTCTTTAATAAATGGTTAGAAAATAATACTTTTCAAGTTTCATTCATTCATGAAATTTTTAGTTGATATCAGTTTGTCAGGTAATATATCCTGAGTTTCTTGATGACCAAGCAATACTGTTTTACCTTTTTATTTATTTTTTTTTGTTGTTGTTGTAAATTGTGTAATTTAACTCAAACAGCTGAAACCTGAACAATTCAATATTTCTTATATAAAAATATAATTTAAAAATTTATAAAAGCATTTATTTATAAATCATGTCACTTAAAAATAAGTTCAACCTTCATAAATTATAATATTTCATTTAATATTTTCCTTTAATAATAACAAAAATATTACAAGAGTTTACTAACACCAGATGCAAGTATATTTTCTTCTTAAGTTGTTGCATTAGACTGATAGTATAATACAAATTACCCCAAAATGCATACTAGTTAGTTATTGTATAAAATGGGTAATTCTTTTGGTTATATTTTAGAGAGGAGTAGAAGAAAGAAACTTTTTAAATTTGAAATAGTTTTCACCACCATCATTTCTTTGATGCTTCTAGACACAATGAAGGGCTGAGTAAAAGTTATTTTCAAAGAATAAGTACAATATGATCTAGAAACTACAGTCTCATTTGTACTGGAAACCAGAGGAAAACAAAATCAGTCCTTGCTGAGAACTTCTTTAAATCAAATACATTCTTCATCATGCCACCTTTTCCAGTAACTACAGCAGAAGTTTTTGTATAGTAAATAATAACTTGAAAAGAGAGTTTAATTTAAATGGGAAAGAGATAGTAAAATCTCCTGTCTGCATGCAGACTTTCCAAGACTGATTTCTACATACATACATATGAACACAAACAAATTTATGGATACCCAACTACTGCTTCACCTCTTTTACTGAACCCTATATCCTTACTCTCCTGGATATATCTGACCTTGCATATAATTAATAGAAGATTTGTTTCCCCTATAAAATGTAAATGCAATGTAAATGCATGTAAATGTAATTTACAAATGTAAATTACAAGGTCCCCTAAACCACTAAGATTTACTTGCAGTCCCACATGTAAATTTTGACATGGAATTCTGTAAGTAATAGTAAACCACTGCATTTTACAGGAAGAGGTTAGCCTAAAGTGACTTCAGTGGCTAATGGCCACGGGACATTTTGCTGAATCTGAAGTCATATGTCTTCTTACCCCTTGCAGCAGCTGCTGAGCATTGTGCTCTGCAGCCCAGCAGTAGTTCTCTGGACATAGGTGTTTCATTCATGCAATTTCAAGGTGATGAATGCAAGAATACTGTGCCTGATAACATTTCTATGGAGCCAGAGAGAATTGTCTCAGCTTATGATGATATAGAAACATATTAATTTTCCAATATGAATCAAACTCCATGTAGCTCTTCAAGGTTCGTTTGATTGCAGCCTATATTAGCCAGAGATTTGAGATGAGACTGACTGCATCCCAAAATGCCTTTGAACTCTGAAGTCAGTTTTATTGGATAATCATCTTTAAAATATATATATATATATATATATATTTTTTTTTTCCCCAGAAGGTTTTTACGATATAAAACAGATTCATAAAGAAATATATCGCTACCCCCGGCTCTTTTCTTTCAGGCTTAGTGTCAGTTACTTTCCAGGTTGCTGAAAATTTTGCAGCTCCTGCTTGTCCCTCGAAAACATCATCTGCCTATCTGCCCGCTGGACTGCCTGTAAATCTATTCCATTCTCTTCTCAGCAGTCTTTCTGTTCCCTTTCTGTTATGCAATACACCAAGTCAATAGAAGCAGGGTTCCGGTAGTAGTAGTGACATACATGCACAAAATGGTGCGATAGAAAAAGGAATCATGATAAAGCAGCTGAAGATGATATTCTATGCTATTCAGACAGCTTAAATATGAAGTGGCTGATGAAATAACATGAAATATCTCTGCAAAAGTAGTTTATAATCCAGAAGATGAGAATCTACAAAATTCCATCCCTTTTTAAAAATCTTTTGGGATCATTCTGGAAATTTTAGTTATCTAAATGGTCCAAGTGTGCTAAGAAAGGTACTTAAATATTTTCTTCAACCAGAGCAAAATAAACTGAAAAGCACTGAAAAAAAAAAAAAAAAAAAAAAAAACACTTGGAAAATAAAGTATGTTAAGCCTCTTGATGTAAAGGAAAACCATTCTGTTAATCTCTTACATCACCATGAATGTAACAAGAAAAAGTGGAAAAAGCTGAAAAAATTAACATAATTTATGATGAAATTGAAAACGTGTATTATCATGTTTTAAAACTCTCAGGAAACAACTCCAAGTCAATAAAAATTGGGACTGAAAATCCTGTTATAAAGAAGACCCAACCCTAGATGCTTGTTTTCAGAATCATATGATCAGGCTTGCTGAATGTTGCTCCTTCCTGTGAGTTAGCTTCACTGAAGAAGATGAAAATCATCTTCTCTTTCAAGATCCTTTCTGTAAATCTTAAAAAGCTAGAAAATAATTAACAAGTTACTTTATAAGCACTGTCAGAGGAACTATTGTAATGTCCTTCATTACAAAAAGCAAAATCACCATTGCGTTATTTGAGATAACATCTTATTAATATTCATTATAAAATTAAATACAGAAAACATCAGACCTTCACTGGCATTGATTTTATGCATTTAATATATAGGATAATATTTTTCATGCTATATTGTATTGCACTTGATTCTGTGATGTAAGAATTCAGTAATAAAAATTCAGCAAACATTTTCATCTCTCAGGGTACTGTATGAGAAGAGGGGAAGAGAGAACCCTTGTTGCTAACATGTCATCCTATATGGAGAAAAATCTCATTCTATATGATTGAAAGAGCAGAATCCACATATTTTCCATTTCTATGGAAAAAGAGCTTGTCTTCACTATCACTTAAAAGGAAATAAAATGTGACACGTAGGCACATAGGACACATTGGCAATTTAAGTGTCATCCCATTTTGCCACTACTCTCCATGCTTCAATCTTGTTTTACAGAAATTAGAGTGGAGCCTGGGTGTATGCAGATTTGCAATCTTCTCTGCCAAGTTGTATCATCTTACCCTCATGCTTGAACATGTGATATTGAAAAGGGACATTTTTCAATAAGTGCAACCTGCTATTTACACTTAATCAGAAATATCTAAATTATTTTCTACCTCTTGCACAGCAGAGAGGTATTTATCAGTTCAATTTGTACTTATTAGAAGTAAATTATAGTAAGAGAGAAAAAAGCAAATCTCACTTAAACAGAAAAGAAAATAAATTTCACTGGCAAACAGGGCAATGGTGCTCCATTTCAATTACTTAAAGACTACTTGTGCTTGTATTTTTGTTTCACATTATTATGCATATGTGTTTGACTTGTTTTTGTTTTCCTACCTCTGTGCATCATTCTATTTTTCCCCTAGCAAAATGCTAGGAAAATCTCCTAGGAGTTTAAAAGGCCAATAAAGCAGCCAGACAATGCTCTTCAGCTTTTAAAACTCTTTAATCCCTGTAAGAAATTTTATTGAGAAAGATTAACAAGATAAAGTCAGCAGCAATTAGGCTCCAAAGTGTTCCAAGTGGTCCACATCATGCTTATCCTGCTGAAATTGATTAGGTGCATCTTACTGGAAAATCTTTGAGTCTCAACACTTCTCTGTTTAGGGCATAAATTGTTCTGAGGCAAGCTGTTTCTTTCTTGTAAGGAGAAAGAATCAGGAAAAAAAAATCTTGTTGTGAAAGCAAGCAATCCATTTTCTAGTAGGACATTTCCCAAATGACAATAGTTTGTTGTTTCTGAGTGATTTTAAATGTCTCAATAAATCTTGATATGATTAGTGATCTTTAGAAGATGTTTTCAAAAGATTATACGTTGTTTTATTATTCTGATCTCAATTTTATTAAGTAGGTATCTGCATTACATGAATGTGCATATACTTTAATACAAAGGGCCTTGCAAAAATTTGAGAATTAAAAAATATACAAAGAAATAAAACTGAAAATAAAAACTTCTCATTCAAATAGACATTCAGACACTCACAATAAATTGGAAATAGCATACATTCAATAGTTCCTAGTTATGTTCATATCAGACGGCACACTTAGGTAGGAATTGAAGTTGAAAAATACTCACCCACTGGGATTCCCATTGAGATCATACACATGCAATCATAAAAATGCATAAGCATTTCTAGATAAATTATACATGAATCTGAATAAGCAATTAACAGCTTGATTTGATTTGCTCAATTTAGGGATCAAAAATATCAGACTACAACTTATGACACAGGCAAATTACTGCAGTGTTTCTGGGGAGAGAGAAAGGAAAGTCAGAGAAGATATAGAAAGATACAGTCCCCCTACATGGATTCTTTTGGTGAGATGCTTTTTCAAAGCTCTTATCTAACATAGGGAAAACATTTTCTTCAAAGCTACAAAAGCATAGCCAACCAATTAAACTGATTTCTGTAAGACATGAGAATGTGCAAACTGGTTCTTCTAATTACATCCCTCATACATGATCTTACTATTCTCTATGGAACAAAATAAAAAGAGAATAATGGGTTTTATTTTATAAAGAACTACCGAACTCACAAACTACAGACAAACCAGATAAAAGACACCTGTTTTTCTCTAGTTCTAGCAGGCAGCTCTAGATAATCTTTATCTTTTTGGATACTGCTGATACACTGGAAAACTTGAAATTTTTAATTTTACACCCACTACCAAATAGCTTAGTAAGTGTCCAAACTCATATTTTCTGTACCAGTAGTGCAGAAGTGCTAATGAGCAGCAAAATATCATTTAGGACAGACAAATACTGTAGAGCTAAAGTACAGTGCAGAGCCACACTGAGAACTCTGGGGGACAATGTGGTAAAAGACTTTTTTTTTTTTTTTTTTTTTTATCTGACTCCATTAATCTCAGTTAGTAAGGATTTCCAAGACCTGTTCCTATTGCTCATCTGTAACAACAAAGGGGTCAAAAGAATTTCCACAGATAAACAGATTTTACATAAATTCTCCCCCTCCTACCTTATTTTCAATGTCCCATTCAATTTCCCAGCATGTTGTAAAGTAGTGGGAACCTACCTAATTAGGTATTCCTTAGAGTAAACAGAAGGGGATGATGGTCCAATTATTATTTTAATTTAAAATGGAGTTCAAAAATGATAGTGAAATGTATTTCACTATCACATGGGGCTTGGGATATTGCTGTTTTCAGTGAGGCAAGAAGTAAGTTAGTTATCTTTATATCTTTCTCCTAGCAAATACATGTGGCTTTCCCTTTCTTTTTAATGCAACATCCACTCTTAGTCCCTTTGATTGTCTGTTTAGTAGGTAGGGAATACAATATGACTTGGTATTATTTTAATAGCTGAAAAATTAGTAACTTAAAATCTGAACTAGGGAATCTTCAATAATTATGCACTTTAAAGCCTCATTAATCAATTCCAACTTTACATTTGATACTTAAGTTTCTCTTTGGAGTAACAGGACAGAAAAAGGAATCTTTTGTATCACCAGCAGTTTTTCCATGAAGAAGAAAAAAAACCCAAACCTTCTGATGGCTGACCTCATTAAATTTTCCTCACATATACTGGAGTTGGTTAATTCTGTTTCTCCTCAATCTTACCTAATAGTATTCTGTATGGAGAATAAGAGCTCACTTCTAGTCATGATCACAGTTTATTCTTCTGTCTCCTAAATAAAAGATATGACCTTTCATCAGATGTGTGTTTTTCTTGTGTGCTCACTGACTCCTAACCTGTATGATGCACGAGCCCTGTTTTTCTGCATTACTAGTCACACTGATCCATCATACATTTGTTCCCCAATTTGAACCCCTGACCTTTGTGCTATTAAAATTATGCTCCTGTCACTATAGTTATACAGTTATTTGTACAACATTAAAATGTGTTCTGTTTGCTTGCACATTGATCTATGTTTGCAGGTCAAATAATTAAATGATTGATGCAACATTCAAATCACACTTTCCTGTAGATGTCATCAAATCGTTTTCTGTCAAATCCTTCAGTCTGAAGGCTTTTTGCAAGTCTTACAGAATCATCTGATATGGTTACCTGTGGTGGTTTTACTCAGGTGGGCAGCCGAGCTCCACCACAACCGCTCTCTCACTCCCCCTCTCCTCAAAGAGGAAGGGGGAGAAAATACAACACAGGGAACTCAAGGTTTGAGATGAGAAAGGTTTAATTAAAGGGAAAGGGAATGGGGAGGAAAAACAGAAACAAAAGAAATGATCAGTCCACACGGAAGCACAGAGAGAGAAAAAACTATTCTCTACTTCCCATCAGTGAGCAGTGTTCGGCCACGTCCTGGGAAGCAGGGCCTCAAACGTGTAGTGGTTGTTCAGGAGGAACAGCCCCCTCCCCCATGAGAGCCCCCCCTTTTACTGCTGAGTGTGACATCAGGTGTTATGGAATATCCCTTTGGTTGGTTTAGGTCAGCTGCCCCAGCAATGTCCCCTCCCCATCACTTGCCCACCCCCAGCCTGCTGGCTCCTGGGGGCTTGGGAGGAGTCCTGATGCTGTGCCAGCACTATGCAGCAATAGACACAACACTGGAGTGATATCAGTGCTGTTCCAGCTACGAGTGCAGAGTACAGCACTGTGCGGGCTGCTGCAGGGAAAAGGTAACTCCAGCTCAGACAGACCCAACACATTACCTTACACAAATGGGAAACAAATATCTGTTGTAATGTTAATTTTCACATGAAATAAACTGTTCCAAGTTCCATGACAGTGTCCACAGCTGGTGACACTTGAAAGAATATTCAGGGTATTCCTGTAAAATTTGGAGAGAAAAAGATTAAAAAAAAAAAAAAAAACAACAGTAAAAGGACAGAATAACACCATGTTGCAATTTATCTAGTAGTTGCACTGTGTAGAAATCAGTATTTGCTCATGTGAGAAATTAGGGTTTATTATTTTGGCTTATTTATATCTATTGCCTCTGAAACCCCAAAAAAGAACATTTTAACAAACTTGAATACTCACCTGATATGTTTTCCTTCTTCTGAATCTCGCCTCAAATACCATGTCCAGTTTTGGGTGCCTCACTACAAGAAAGACATTGAGGCCCTGGAGCATGTCCAGAGAATGGCTAGAGAGTTGGTGAAGGGTCTGGACCACAAGTCTTATGAGGAGTGGCTAGGGAACTGGGGCTGTTTAGGCTGGAGATTTTCAGTACTAGCATTTTTATTTTCTTTTCTGTGCATTGCAACCTATAAGTTTTAAATATATATATATATATATTTCCTAAAAAAGCGGAAATAATGTATACAGAACCACTTTCTTCAATTAATTCAAATTTCTTGGTGCATTAACTGCATACTGTAGGACAGAACTATGATAAAGCTGCTATAGCTTCCTGATTTTTTTAACAGAATATTCAACTTAGCAGTTATAATTTTGACTGTTCTTTTAATATCCACAATATTTTTGAATAATCTAGTGAGAATATAGATCAACAGTTTAAGCAAACCATTACAGATAACAGTTTAAGCAAAATTTTTATATTTGTATTTTTCATAATTTTTACTAATCCCAGAAGCAAGCCAGACCTCAATAAAGCAACATGAGTGGATGACATCAATCCATACACTCTGGAAAAATTCAAAAGTGGAACTGGAGAACTTCCAGCTGACTGCATCTGCGTCACACACAGTCATGATGCTAGAGATCTGGTACGCTGCCTGAGTAACTCCCATCTAGACAAAGGTATCTCTATAGGATACTGGGATATTTTACAGGATACTCTAAAGAATCTGCAGGCTGGTGAGCCTGACTTCCATCTCTTGTAGGATAGAAGAGTTTGTAACCAGGAATATGATACCGAGGCTGAAGAGAAAGTCTGTTGGGAAGACAGAATATCTATCTGGCTTTCATAATGGAAATTCTGGCTCACCACCTGCTGACATCATAAGAGAGGTTGATAACCATGTTGATGAAGAACATCAAGGAGACACGATCCATTTGGATTTTCAAAAAGCCTTGACAAATCATTAGAAAACAGAGGTGCCATGGATCACAGAAAAATTACTTGCTTTGTGGGAGAAATATTTCTTTTTCATAGATAAAAATATACTTAGTAGAAAATTAATTTCATAATAGGAATGAACAATGAAAAAACTTCATAATAGGGATGAGTCAACAGCTGGGTCACCAGTGGGTCAGTTTTGGACTTGTTTTTATTCAACAACTTTATAAAAAACATTCTCACAAAATGGAGCATGAGTGCAAACATTTGTTGAATTACCTGCAGAGCAGATGAATGTAAGGTAACATGAAGCAAAAGTAATCTACACCATGTTTATGTGATGCTGAACTCACAACTCGCAGTCTCAGCTCTGGAAAGAGATCTTGGAGTCACTGTTGTCAGTTTTCTGAAATCATCTACTTAGTGTTCACTGGCAGCCAAAAGAGCCAACAAAATGTTGGGAATCACTGAGAAGGATATTGAGAACAAGACAGATGGTGTCATTTTGCTATTATATAAAGCTACTGACTTCTTGAACAGTGCATACTATTCTGGTCATGTTACTCAGTCTCGTAATTTGACAAGGAAAGGGAACATGCCAAGACCACATAATTTCTCCAGGTATTGTTTTAACAGCCCAACAGTCCAAATTATCTAATCAATGCAGAAAAGCCTCATTAGTAGTATGGCTAAAATTGTTACACAAAAATATTTTTCTATCATCTACCTTTTTTCTTTGCTTGCCATTACGTTATGCTTATCATTCCAAAGCACTTTTGCATGATGTCAATGATTCCATTCCAGTCTTCTTTCTACAGAAATGGTGTGGGGAGAGTCTACAAGAAGTCACCAGCTTCTTTGGGAAGGTATGTGAAGTTTGTTCCTTCCTCCTCTGACTTGTGTCTTCTTGGGGCTATCTGAATGAAAAGCTTGTTCCCTTCTTAGGGCTTCACAACTCCCAGTGCTCCTGGGGGCTGTTTATCCTGCAGGGACTGCCTGCAGCTTGTCAGACCTTTCTCCCCAGCAGTACTCACAGAACTGAGGCTCAGATATGTTAGGCCTTGAGACCCTGAACTAGCAGGTTAATTCAAGCTTGTGTCTTTCTGCAAATAGTGGAAGAAGTCATGTCTACCAGGCTACTGCCACAGCACATCATGTAGAACATAACAAAGTTTGAAAATGTACAGTGACAGGCAACCAAGTAATCAAGGCTATGGAGCAATTACCTTATGAAAACAGAGGAAAATGCTTGTGATTCTGCAATGTGGATTATGCTGAGAGAGGATAGGCCTTGGATTTGTACAGTTGTTAAAGTGGTGTATAAGGGTACTGTGGATCTGCTGTTTCCAAATCCTACAGCAGTAGATTTTGGAGCACTTTTTGAGACCAGTAAGTGAAATAGGGGGACAATTCCAAAGCCTTTTTCTCTAGGAAGTTGTTGAAGCAAACATTATCAGCATGTTCAAAATGGACCCAGACAGGACTGTGGACAATAAGATCATAATAAGATATTAAGATATACCCAACAAAACAACTGCAGGTGCAAGGGGAATTAATGGGGAATGGACTGCATACCAAAGAAAACCAGGGTTTCATGCTATGTCTAAGCATAATCTTCTATGGCTACTGTCAGAGACAGAATAATGGAAAAAGTACTGCTCTTTCTCAGTATGGCATTAGTTTTAATTCAATATACTTTTTTATTATTATTTTTCATCTAAGAATGACAACACATATCAGAAAGGCACTACCAGTAAAAACTAATTTTAAGGGATTTTAATACCATTTTGAGGTAAATGTTACACATTCTTATACAGCTGTGCTATAAAAAGGGAAATACATGAACTATTGGAAAAAAGAACAGACTTTGATATGGAGAACAAATTTGGAATACTTAAGAAATGGGTTAACAGTAATCCTCAGTATGGATAAGTGGAAACTTGAACATCTGAAGCTGATCTTTCAAAAGTTTTGTTCATTAATGGAGAATCAGCTGAATGTATCACCTCCTCTCACCCACAAAAGCTCATCAGGGCATTCAGTTGACCTAAGGTTCTGGCCACGTACCTGATAAAGCCCAAAAGCACAGTCCAGAAGGCCACCCTCATTAATCTATCCATGTGAAACTCATTGGTTTCCACAGAATATTTGCAAGTAGGCTGGTTTTCTTTTTGTGTACTTTCACTTAATATGCTGAAGATATTGCTCAGGCTCTAATTTCTTATTTTAGATAGGATCATATCTAAAATGTTCTAATCCTTATCCTAGTCAGGAAGAATAAAACAGTGTTTACTTTCACTGATTTAATGTGTCATTTTAGAATTGCATGAAGGGGACTGTTTTTTAATTTAAAGGTATTAAGCCACACCTTTAATTTAAAACCCAACATATCTTCATCTATGGAGACATATGGTATATGCTAATCTGATTGTAAATTTACTTTTTTTATCTTTTGTTTTCTTTTTCCTTTTTATTGAACTACTGAAATTAGGACACTGCAATTACAGAGTAGCAGTAATTCCAAAAGTTGGATATTTTTCTTCCTACCTACTAAAAATAAATGGAGATGCCTGGAAACAGAGGTCAATGAGGCACATCAAATGCCAGCAATATACATCCAATATAAGAACATAGAAATACACCAAACTGGGACCTTAATGCATAGATAACCAGTATTACCCGTTAATAGATAGGCTTTTATTTTTTATTTTATTTTTTATAATAACCTATAATTTTATAGACTACTCCAAGTATAAGTAGTGTATTTTTTGCACAAGTATAGCAGTCCCAAAGTGTTTTGAGTATATTGTACACATTGCAAAGATGGGGCAGCTGAAAATTGGTTTAGAAAATGACCTTGATCCTGCAACTTGCAGGCTCAGGCTGGAAGAATCAAGATCAAAAAAAAAAAAAAAAAAAAAATTTGTTTTAAATCAAGATCAAGAAAAAAAAAAACAAAAAACAATTATATTGCAACTTCAGCAACCTCAGAGCTGCTGTCAAATGTCTGTTTCATTTCAGCTTATTCTTCAGGAGCTTATTTCACTTCTTTCTTGGTCACCTTTCTGAGGGGGGAGGGAGAATCAGCTGAGATATTTTTTTCTGTGGCAATGTTTCTTCAGTGCTTCACGCTGTATTTCACTAATTGTTCTCTCAAACACATAATGAAACTTTTTCACCAGTAACTGAGATGGATCAAATGGCAAGGACAACTAATTGATCCATCCAAGAATCTGATTCATCACTTTACTAGTGTAGAGACTACAATGTGCACTTATCCATCCTGCCTTTGAGAAAGTAAAACTTTCTCAAAAATTGTTATGAGGAAACCTTTGTGTTGGATGAAACACTAGCAAGCAAGCTATTTTTTTACCCAGTCTATGTCAATGTCTTTCTTTCATTATTATTATTATTAAAGATGTGGTAAGCATTACATTAAAAACAATTACTGGATATACATTTCTTAGATTGTTAATATTTAGTATGTTATCTCATCTCAACTGAACGTTATCAATGTTTATTTATAATTATGAGGACCTTAAACTTTCAAAGACTTCGAGATGCACTCAGCTTTATGTGTGTGAGGACTCAACTCCAATGCTTTAATGAACATATAAAATGAAGAAGCTGGGGAACATTTCTATGATTAGGGTCACTTTACAAGAAAAAACAGCCAACACTGTGATAAGAAGACTCAGGTAGTATGAAGCTTTTAAATGGAAAATAACAAAAAGGAGATTATGATGGTATATAATTAAAATTATGCTAATTCTAATGGTAACATTATATGGAATATGGTTTTTCAATAGTTAAAATTCTTGAATGCTATATGCTTATGAACACGTATAAACCCCAAAAGAAACTTCATTATAAGACTAAAGATACAAACAAGCTTTATTGGAGTTCTTTTGCAAACCAAGCAGTTTCGTGAGCACCAGAACTAATGAGGCCTGGATTCCTATAGATTTGTGATTCATGGTTGATTTGTGGGCCCTGACTGATGAGTTCCTTGCAGCAGGGAGACATTAAAGAGCTTTGCTGGTGCAGATTCTTTCTAGTCGCCTAAATAATGTACACTTGCCATGGGTTCTGCCTTAATTGGGCATATATGTGACATCATAAAGGATCCTCTGTGCAGGGCCATTTCTACACTCAAAACTTGTTGAAGTTTAATATCAAAGAGACATTTACACATTTCTGTCAGCTTGCTTGAAATAAATTAATGAGTTTAAGAGTTAGGTGGTAAATAGGGGAAGAATAGAGATAGTTACTATTCTATACCTGAACAAGAATACGCCTTCATCAAAAGAAGTAAAAGTATCCCACTTCCTTCCATTGCTTTTTTCTTGAAATACCTACCTATCCAGATAAATCAATTCATCCTATGCAACTTGCATTGTCCTTCTATGCTTAATGCACTCCTGTTTTTGTGGTCAGGCACAAAATGGGTCTGCCCCATTTGCAGAGGCGATCGGCTCCGGGGCAGACGCGTTCTGCAGCGGAGCGGGGGATCGGGCCAGGCAGGGCTAATTTTTTCCGGCATCGAGCCTAGTTGAGGGAGCCGCCAGGACCCGGCAGCCCTCGTGAGGGAGGCTGATGAGGCGAAGGCGGAGCCAGCAGCGTCCCCTCCCCAGACGTTCAAAAGCTGCCCCTAGGGAGCACAAGCGACCAGGAGCGCGGCGAACAGGGTGGGCAAACAGGGCGTGGCGCGTCAGAAGGGAGTGGCGTGGCAGTTAGCGCGGCAGTTCGCGCAGGAAGGGCGCGCAGGAAGGGCAGAGCGCTCCCCCTACACACAAACAACACCTCGTTAACAACAGCCGTAACTAGGCGATAATGGTCACCACCAGGCACGGCGCACACTCCAGAAAGTCGGTACACACGCAGACCGACTACCCGTTAAAAAATGCAGCAGTTCAGGTCACCGGATGCAAGGAGTGTCTGAGCCTGTTGCTGCCATCGGCGGGAGGCAGAGAAACTGTGTGCGTGAGGTGCGAGCAGGTGGATGATCTGGTCCGCATGGTGGCGGAGCTCAAGGAGGAGGTGGAGAGGTTGAGGGCCATCAGGGAGTGTGAGCAGGAGATAGACTTGTGGAGTAACTCCCTGCAGGGCCTCAAGGGGAGGTGCCGAGGTGAGACTCCTCAAATGGGGGCGGACCCCCTGCCCTGTCCCCGTCGGGCAGAGGGAGGGGATCTGGGAGTTCAGGAGGAATGGAAACAGGTCCCTGCTCGACATCGCAGGCGATGCCCTCCCCTTCCGGCCCCACCTTCCCAGGTGCCCTTACGCAACAGGTTTGAGGCCCTAGAGATTGAGAGGCCGGTGGGTGAGGAAGAGGTAGCAAGTGTTCCCAGGAGGATGCCTGGGGCGAGGAGGTCAACTCCGCGCCTCAGGACTGCCTCCACCAAGAAAGACAGGAGGGTTATTGTTGTTGGAGACTCGATTCTTCAGGGAACAGAGGGCCCTATTTGTCGGCCTGACCCTACCCATAGGGAAGTCTGCTGTCTTCCTGGGGCCAGGGTCAGGGACGTTGCCAGGAAGCTTCCTAACCTGGTACGCCCCTCTGACTATTACCATCTTTTGATAGTCCAGGCGGGCAGTGATAACATCGAAAAGAGAAGCCTCAAGGCTATCAAAAGAGACTTTAGGGGGCTGGGACGGTTAGTGGATGGAGCGGGAGTGCAGGTGGTGTTTTCGTCCATCCCTATGGTGGCAGGGAGGGGTTCAGAGAGGACACGGAAAGCCCACCTGTTAAACACGTGGCTCCGGGGCTGGTGCCAACGCAGAAATCTTGGGTTTTTTGATCATGGGGCACTTTACTCAGCACCTGGCCTGATGGCCGCAGACGGGTCCCTATCTTTTAGGGGGAAAAGGATCCTGGGCCAGGAGCTGGCAGGGCTCATTGAGAGGGCTTTAAACTAGGTAGGAAGGGGGATGGGGCTGAGGCTAGGATTGTTGGGGCTGTGCCAGGGGGAACAATGGCAAGGCCGGAGGATAAGGCAATGGCCCAGCTGAAGTGCATCTACACCAATGCACGCAGCATGGGTAACAAACAGGAGGAGCTGGAAGCCATCGTGTGGCAGGCAGGCTACGACTTGGTTGCCATCACGGAGACGTGGTGGGACCAGTCTCATGTCTGGAGTGCTGCAATGCCTGGCTATAAGCTCTATAGAAGGGACAGGCAGCATAGAAGGGGTGGTGGTGTGGCTCTCTATATTAGAGAGTCTTTCGAGGTTGTAGAACTCGAGGCTGGGAATGACAAGGTCGAGTCCCTTTGGGTTAGGATCGGCAGGGACAACAAGGCTAGTGTCCTGGTCGGGGTCTGCTATAGACCGCCGAACCAGGATGAGGAGACGGATGAGGAATTCTACAGGCAGCTGACAGAGGTGGCAAAATCGTCAGCTCTTGTACTCGTGGGGGACTTCAACTTCCCTGACATATCCTGGAAGCACAACACAGCCCTGAGAAAGCAGTCTAGGAGGTTTCTGGAGAGCGTGGAAGATAGCTTCCTGACGCAGCTGGTTAGTGAACCTACCAGGGGTGGTGCCCCGCTAGACCTTCTCTTCACAAACAGAGAAGGACTGGTGGAGGACGTGATTGTCAGGAGCTGTCTTGGGCAGAGTGACCACGCAATGGTGGAGTTCACTATTCTTGGCGAGGTCAGGAAGGGGACCAGTAAAACCGCTGTATTGGACTTTCGGAGGGCTGACTTTGAGCTGCTCAGGACACTGGTTGGTGGAGTCCCTTGGGAGGCGGTTCTGAAGGGCAGAGGAGTCCAGGAAGGCTGGGCGCTCTTCAAGAGGGAAGTCTTAATGGCGCAGGAATGGTCTGTCCCCACGTGCCCAAAGACGAGCTGGCGGGGAAGAAGACCGGCCTGGCTCAACAGAGAATTGTGGCTTGATCTTAGGAGGAAAAAGAGGGTTTATAAGCTTTGGAAAAGTGGGCAGGCCACTAGGGAGGACTATAAGGATGTAGCGAGGCTGTGCAGGGACAAAATTAGGAAGGCCAAAGCTCATCTGGAGCTCAATCTGGCTACTGCCGTTAAAGATAACAAAAAACGTTTCTATAAATACATCAACACAAAAAGGAGGACTAAGGAGAATCTCCATCCTTTACTGGATGCGGGGGGAAACTTAGTGACAAGAGATGAGGAAAAGGCGGAGGTGCTCAATGCCTTCTTTGCCTCAGTCTTTAGCGGGAATACCGGATGTTCTCTGGATACTCAGTACCCTGAGCTGGTGGAAGGGGATGGGGAGCAGGATGTGGCCCTCACTATCCATGAAGAACTGGTTGGTGACCTGCTACGGCACTTAGATGTGCACAAGTCGATGGGGCCGGATGGGATCCACCCAAGGGTACTGAGGGAACTGGCAGAGGAGCTGGCCAAGCCACTGTCCATCATTTATCAGCAGTCCTGGCTATCGGGGGAGGTCCCAGTTGACTGGCGGCTAGCAAATGTGACGCCCATCTACAAGAAGGGCCGGAGGGCAGACCCTGGAAACTACAGGACTGTCAGTTTGACCTCAGTGCCAGGAAAGCTCATGGAGCAGATCCTCCTGAGAGTCATCATGCAGCACTTGCAGGGGAAGCAGGCGACCAGGCCCAGTCAGCATGGCTTTATGAAAGGCAGATCCTGCTTCACGAACCTGATCTCCTTCTATGACAGAGTGACGCGCTGGGTGGATGAGGGAAAGGCTGTGGATGTGGTCTACCTTGACTTCAGCAAGGCTTTTGACACCGTCTCCCACAGCATTCTCCTCAAGAAACTGGCTGCTCTTGGCTTGGACTGGCGCACGCTTCGTTGGGTTAGAACCTGTCTGGATAGCCAGGCCCAAAGAGTCGTGGTGAATGGAGTCAAGTCCAGTTGGAGGCCAGTGACTAGTGGCATCCCCCAGGGCTCGGTGCTGGGGCCGGTCCTCTTTAATATCTTCATCGATGATCTGGACGAGGGCATCGAGTGCACCCTCAGTAAGTTCGCAGATGACACCAAGTTAGGTGCGTGTGTCGATCTGCTTGAAGGTAGGAAAGCTCTGCAGGAGGATCTGGATAGGCTGCACCGATGGGCTGAGGTCAACTGCATGAAGTTCAACAAGGCCAAGTGCCGGGTCCTGCACCTGGGGCGCAATAACCCCAAGCAGAGCTACAGGCTGGGAGAGGAATGGTTGGAGAGCTGCCAGGCAGAGAAGGACCTGGGAGTGATGGTGGATAGTCGGCTGAATATGAGCCAGCAGTGTGCTCAGGTGGCCAAGAAGGCCAACGGCATCCTGGCTTGTATCAGGAACCAGTGTGACCAGCAGGGCTAGGGAGGTGATCGTCTCCCTGTACTCAGCTCTGGTGAGGCCGCACCTCGAGTACTGTGTTCAGGTTTGGGCCCCTCGCTACAAGAAGGACATTGAGGTGCTTGAGCGGGTGCAGAGAAGGGCGATGAAGCTGGTGAGGGGCCTGGAGAACAAGTCCTACGAGGAGCGGCTGAGGGAGCTGGGCTTGTTCAGCCTGGAGAAGAGGAGGCTCAGGGGCGACCTTATCGCTCTCTATGGGTACCTCAAGGGAGGCTGTAGCGAGGTGGGGGTTGGCCTGTTCTCCCACGTGCCTGGTGACAGGATGAGGGGGAATGGGCTTAAGTTGAGCCAGAGGAGTTTTAGGTTAGATGTTAGGAAGAACTTCTTCACTGAAAGGGTTGTGAGGCATTGGAACAGGCTGCCCAGGGAAGTGGTGGAGTCACCATCCCTGGAAGTCTTCAAAAGACGTTTAGATGTAGAGCTTAGGGAAATGGTTTAGTGGGGACTGTTAGCGTTAGGTCAGAGGTTGGACTCGATGACCTTGAGGTCTCTTCCAACCTAGAAATTCTGTGTGATTCTGTTTGTGTGAAGTAATATATTATAGTCTGTTCTTGTGCTGTAACTACATGGATCAATTTGGGTTTCATTGTATTACATATTTCTCTAAAAATTTAAAATGTACTTCAGCTCATATAAAATAAAGACCGCAAATTGTTTTATCAGTTGAAGTAGGCATGTTCAAAAGTACAAAACCAAAAATCAATGGGATGTCTGGCAATTGCTAGTCCTTTTAAAAAATCAACTCTTTACTGTAGTATGTCAACATAAAGTAGACAAATGGTGGTGGAAAAAAAAGTGTAAATGTTGAAGAATTTTTATATTACTTTGGAAAAGCATCATTTTAGCATATGGTATGGTTGTATTCATTACTTATTGCCCTTAATGCTCTCAACACTCTACTTGTTGAAATACAGTATTGAAAAGAATATTGTTTGATTTTTTCTTTATTGTTCTGGAGGGAAATGTTGGAGGTAGGGGCGAGGGTGTTGTATTATTCTCAGACTAGAATTGAATTAATTCATAAACAAAAATCCACCTGAAGAATCTATGAAACAATCTTTATACCAAAGGAAATCTGAAATCTTGTCATTAAATCTTTATACAAAAATGCTATCTTCCGTCCACCTTTTTTTTCTTTCTTAAAATTCAAAAACAGTCATCTGTCTCTTCAGATAATTCTCAAATGTTAGTGTATGTCCAATACCTCAAACCACATCTTCCCCCCCAAATATACATGCCTTTGTAATTGATTTCAGATTGGTGCTGTTTTAGGCACTTACTCCTAAACTGCACAGATTTCCAGCCACATTTTGCAGACACTAAGGCCTTGATGAAAAGATGACTAACCACTTGAACAATTCACAAAATTTAATTAATTGGGTCTTCCATATGTTTGGGGAAAAAAAGAAAAAAAGAAAAAAAAAGTTTTATTCATGCACTGCTTTCTTTATAGAGATGATGGTGATTTTTCTATACTGTATAAAATGCAAGACTGCTAATGTGGGATAGCTTACACAGTTCAGAATCTCACAAACAGACATACTTTAAAGGGAAATCTCTATAATTAGTAGTTACTTGTAATCTGTTGCACCACTCCAGGAATGAAACAACATCAAAACTTAGTCCAGTGCAGCAATAGTATTGTATAACTTTGCCAATAAAAATAATAATAAAAATAAACAAATAAACAAATAAATAAAACAATGAAAAATATCACTTATCACTTACAGAAAATAACACTTACTGAAAAACAACATATCTTTATATCTTTATCCTACTGAGGAAAAGTTTGTGACTGTCAAAGGCCCTCCTTACCTCTGAAATCTTGCTTCTCTAATCTAATGGACATGTGAAAGAAATATAGATCAGGGGAGAGATGACAGACAAGTATAAATGTTTATTTTTTTATTTTCTCAGTCATAGTAAACCACTGAATACCATTTTGTGACTTTTTTTTTTTTTCTTTTTTTTTTTTTTTTCCCTAGGTTTGAGTATCTTATTTTACTCTAATATGAGAGATTTTGAGCAATTACATTTGAACTTTATGTTGTGTTTTTAATTTTTATGTTCTGGGCATCTAAAATATTTTCATTGTGATTTGTTCTAATTGAATCAGAAACCTTCAAAGAAACCACACTCTTTGCAGATTGATAATTATACCTCTTATCTGTCAGGTTTATCTTCAAGTCTAAATGATACTACAAAAATGCAAAACAAATTATTTTGGAAGAAACTTAGCATTCAGTTTCTTTACTCTGAAATGCTCTAAACCTTCACTCCATCTGAATGAAACAGCACAATTGGGGGGTGAGGGGAGAAGGTTTTTAAACACTGCAAACTTAATTTATTATCCAAGCTATAAGAGAAACAAACTCCTAAGTGTCATAAAGAAAGCAAAGTGAACTGTCACATTTTACAGTAGCCTTAACTTCAGATTTTATATAACATGGTTTGAGTTAGGTTTTGTTTTAGTAATTTACCAGCGCACTAACCCAAAAGATAACTTTTGACACACGTTTTGAGAAATTCTGTTATTGCATACTGAATACTATTTTTGTTTACTTATTTTTACCTAGTATGATATTCAGCAATCTTGTTTATATCATGACTATTCTTCAAATCAACTAATTTTTAAAAGGTAATTTTCCCCATATTATATCACAAAGAGACCTCAGAGGTGAGGATCAGTGAACTCTAGCTTGCTGTGGAATACATCCCCTTCCTTCAGGAAATCCTACTTGAATCTGAATCAATAATATTAATTAGATGAATTGGCAGATTGTTCAGTCTTTTCTTTTGGGTTGTTAAAACCTGAAAGTGTAAAGTTATTATTTTAGTGCTCTGTAGTCTTCAGAGAAACTGCTTACTGGATGTATCAGAATATGATTGTGTGGGGATGGTGGAGTTAATTATACCATCTTGTGTTATACAAATATACGTTTCATTTTCTTGAGAGAAAATACAATTTATGGTTTGTATTTTTATTTATTTATTTATTTATTTATTTTAATTTCATTAAAGCTGGGCATTACCTTTTCAAAGTAATATATGGTAACCTATATGCTAGGTTTTTAGTTTCAGGTTTTCTCAGATACTCAGGCTATACATGCAAATGCACATACACTCTGCTACTATGCTAAACTGATTTTTTTTAATCGCTTTCTATCTTTTGTGAATGATAGAATCTGCAAATCTGCATATAGAGGTGTTCAGAGGCAATAATAAATTGAAATTGAATGAATGATTGAATTGAATGATAAATGAATGCACAATTTCTGCAAGTGATGTTTCTTTCTACCAGCATTGCTGACAGTGCATCCAAACTATGGTTTGCATGAAAGTAATCCCTGAGTTAATCCTTCGCAAACTGCCACATGGCTGGGTTCAGCATTTATACAAACATTCTTCCCATTCTAACAATAACTCATGGGATGCTAGTTCAGAAGCCTCTGCTTCAGAGACAACGGAAACCTAGCTTGGATGGGAGACAGGAAGAGGCTGCATATCTTCACAACATTTGCATTGCACAATCGGGAACATAAGCTGACCTTGGCAATAGTAATAAGGGAAACCAGAAACATGATTCCTACAGTCCCCCAAGGACCAGAGGAAATCTGTCTTGTGCTCTGAAGATAGCCTTAAAACTGCTCTTATATATCATTTTCTAAGACACAATGAGATAAAAATGAAACACAGTAGGTTCTGTCTGAACTTAAGGAAGCACTTTACTGTGCAGGTGATTGAGCACTGTTGCCCAGAGGGGTCATGCAATTTTCATGGCTGGACATGGTCCTGAGCAACCTGTTGTGTGTGACCCTGCTTGAGCAGAGAGTTTGGACCAAATGACCTCTGGAATTCCCTTCCAACCTCAATCATTCTGTGATACTGTGAATAACTTAAAAATCTCTATAATGCTTGATGAAGACAAACATTTTTTTTTCTCCATGAAAGATTATTGTATTTAAATAGAACTCAAGATTTCTCCCATCTTTGAGAGATACAGCTGAAACATCACTGTGAAGAAAATGTTTGTGTAGAATAATAAAGTTATCAAGTTACAGTACATCATGTGCTTTTTCATGTGCTTTAGGGGGGGGGGGGGCGGGGGAGGGGATGGGGAGGCGGGGACAGGGCACACCACAGGGATGGGGAAGGTAATAAAGAGAAAGTCAAATAACTGTTATAGCTACAAGTTTTTCTATCACATAAATTGCCAAGCTATGAAGAACTTTAAAGAAACAAACAAAAAAACTGTTATATAAAATCTGTCCTCAAATTTACCCTGGTCTATTTATTCTTGTGTCACAACTATGCTAGGAATAGTAGCTTCCCAAAGTAAAGTGTGTGTTTGCAAGTATAGAAATGCATATATATATGTATATAATCATGAATAAATATGTATGAATATATGTGTATGTATGTGTTCACACATCTCTCTCCCTATATGTGGGAACCATTTTGGGATCTACTAAGTCACTCAGTGACTTCATTCAGAGGGTTTTAAACATGAATCTGAATACCTGCATTTAGCCACCTGGAAGTTCAAATCAACTTCTAAAATTATTCATCTGTGGAGTTCCCCCATATTGTTTAAACCAACAAGTGCTGACATTTAGGATGTTGTACTCTGTTTTGCTTTATATCTACAGGAGAATACAAAGTCTTCTAGTACTATGCAAAAATTTAGAGGATTTCTGCTCAGAATAATAGAGAAAAATAAGTAATAAGAGATTATATCATATAAGAGATGAACATCATATTATTATAGACAGCAAGATACTAAAGGTTGGAGGTAGTAACTTTTAAGTTTCTTTGAAGAATCCATCTGGTCCAACAGCTTTATTTGCTGCTGTGTCTTTAAAACCATTAATTATTTATAATACTGTTATTATCTTTCTATTTAAAGCATCACATTGTTCTGAGGACAATTTAGCTAATTTTAGATTTTAAGCTGTTCCTTTGCTTGGCTGTTATTAAGATGCTGTGAGCTATATAACGATGTGAAGTAAGAAATGAATTCCTACTTAATTTCTCTTTTCTATTCTCTGAAATAACGCTACTAAGCTTTTTTTAACTGCAAAAATTGTCTTCCTGACCTCCATCATCCAAGTAAACATATATATATTTTTTTAATATAAAATTCTCTTAATAATAGTTTCTAGTTCAGTCTCTATTGTTATATAACACACATACTGATTTCCACTCCTACTTCTGCAAATCTTTTAATACATTAAAATATATTTTTAAAATGTATTTTACCTATTGTTTTAAACATTGTTCCTGTTCAAGATGGATTTGGCTTTAGGAAAGAAGCTATGTTGTTATGAGAGCAGAAAGGTAAATTTTCCTCTGGATGCTCTGTATCTAAGAATAATTTAAAATGCTTCCTGTAAATCAATGTTTTCTATGAAAAGTTTGAAGAAGAATAACTTGCATAGGAGTGTAGCTAACTTTAAAAACAAAACAAAACAAAACCAAACCAAACCACATGATGCCTGAACCTTGAACACTGACAGAAACAGATCAGAGAAACAAAGTAGTAACTAGAAAGTTGACTTTTTTGTTAACCTATTGTTTACCAATGGTAACTAACATCTTAAAGAAAGAGAACTATTTGTTTTTGTCTTCAAGAAAGCTTGAAATCTGAGCACCAATATATTTTTTTTCCTTTTGTCAGAAATGGGTGCACTACTCTGGCAATAAAGGTAAAAGCAACATTTGAACTGTCAAGTATTCAGGAGTTATAGGGGAAAGGTTTTTGAAGACTTTCAGTAGACAACTGGAGCTGCCTGAAATAATGATGCATAGATAATTACATTGTAATTACTGCTGCCCTTGATGTTGATAACGGTGGTTGGCAAGAAGAAAACAGCAAGAAGAAAAATTTCTGTCTTCCACAGCTACTGATCCGATACTGACATCTGTTGAATCCTACAGAGAAAAAAATGAAGTACTGAAAAAGCAGTATCTGATTGTATGTGTTGAGAGGCAGAGACTCAATTTGCTTTTCTATCTGCTAGCAGAAACCCAGCTGCAGTCATTAAAAAGCTTAAACCAGGCTGATGTGTTTTGCAGCGGAGTGGGGGATTGAGGTGGGCAGGGCTTTTTTCTTGCATTGAGGCCACTCTAGGCAGCCGAGGGAGCCGCCAGAACCCGGCAGCTCTCATGAGGGCAGCTGATGAGGCATGGCAGAGCCAGCAGTGCCCCCTCCCTGGCCGTACAAAGGTAGCCCCTAGGGAGCACGAGTGACCAGAGGTGCAGCAAACAGGACGTGATGTGTAAATCAGAGCGCAGTGTGGTAGTTTTCATGGCAGTGCACACAGAGGGCGCTCTCACCACAGTTTTCCAATGGTCTTTCCCAATGGTGGTTTTAACCTGCTCATGAAGATCCCTGCCACAGAGAGCTGTGTCCTCTGCATCTCTTGCAGCCTCTACTGATGTGGCTACACAGACAGAACATGCAGCTGGGGAAACACACAGCCGTCCAGGTCATGGGTTGCAGGGTGTGCCTAAGCCTTCTGTCAGTGTCTGACAGCAGCAGCAGTGGGTATGCCTGTAAGAGGTCTGCCCAGGTTGAAGAATTGCTCAGCCTGGTGGGAGAGCTTTAGGAGGAGGTGAGTAGATTGAGGAGCATCAGGGAGTTAGAGAGGGAAATTGACTGGTGGAAGCATACCCTACTTTCTCTGATACTGACTCATGAGCCAGCCAACACTCAAGAAACAAAGGTTCCCCCATCCCACCAGGCAGTAGGAGAGAACCTAGCACAAGCAGGGGAATGGATGCAGGTTTCTGCTCAGGGTGGTAAGAGAGCCCTCTCCCTGCCTACTTCACCTTCCTGACTACCCTTATATAACAGGTATGAGTCTCTAGAACATGACAGTCAAAATGACGATATAGAATTGCAACGATGTAGAATTGTTGCAAAACAATGATTGTAGAATCCAGTTGGAAGGGTTGCCTAACGCAAGGCAACATACCCCTGAATCACTACATCTTTTATCAAAAAAGAAAGAAGGGTTATTGTCATAAGGGGCTGCCTTCTGAAATGGACAGAGGGCCCAATTTGCCATCCAGACCCAACCCAAAGGGAAGTCTGCTGCCTCCTTGTGGCTCAGGTAAGAGTTATTGCTGTGAAAGTCACTCACCTGGTATGGCCCTCTGACTACTACCCATTACTGCTTTTTCAGGCTGGTAATGATGAGGTAGCAAGAAGTCCAAAAGCAATCAAAAAAGACTTTAGGGCTTTAGGGCAACTGGTTAAAGAATCAGGGGTGCAGGTCATGTTTGCCTCTGTCCTTCCAGTAGCAGGGATCAATGTTGACAGGCAGATTTGTCTCATCAATATGTGGTTTTGAGACTGGTGCCTCTGGCAGAACTTTGGTTTTCTTGATCATGGGAAGGTCTATGCTACACTGGGCCTGCTGGCACCAGGTGGGATACACCTCTCAGAGGGGGGAAAAGGATTTTTGCCCAGGAGTTAGCAGGGTTGATAGATTGCTTTTTAAACTAGAGTCAAAGGGGGAAAGGGATAAAACCAGGCCTGCTGTTGATAACCTAAGGGATAGCATGCCAAAATCAGAGGGACTGTGTGCTAGTGAGGTCCTTTGGTCTGCTCCATGAAGTGCTCTGTACAATGAGGTGCATTTGAAGTGCTTTTACACAAACGCACCCAGTATAAGGATTAAACTGGATGAGCTGGAAGTCTTGGCTCAGTCCCAGAGCTACAGTATCATTGGCATAAATGAAGCATGGTGGGATGAGTCCTGTGACTGGTGTGTTGCAATAGATGGTTACAGGCTCCTCAGGAAGGACAGGCAGGGAAGGTGAGGTGGTGGGGTGGTGCTGTATGTAAAGGAGGGGCTGGACTGTGTGGATCTTGCAATTGGTGATGGCAAAGTTGAGAGCCTCTGGGTAAGGATTAAGGGACAAACAAATAAAGTGGATGTTGTTGTGGGAGTCTATTACAGACCACCTGGCCAGGATGACAACACCGATGAATTATTCTTTGAGGAGCTAAGAAATACCTCGAGGTCAACTGCCCTTGTCATTATATGTTGAGGGATTTTTGAAACAGCAAAGATCCCATGGCTTGCTGCAGCTGAGCAAACCAAGCTACCAGGACGACTATGAGAAGTTCCCATGACAGTGTTCCCACATTGCCCAATTGAGGAACTTAGAAAAATATTGTTGCCAGTAGTTGGCTTGAAGGACAAAGTCTACGTGACTGCTAATCACAAGGGGGTTGTTTTCTTGCAGGTGGGGTTGTTTTCTTGTAGTTGTTTGTCTGAGTGCTTTTAACCAATAATTTTGTGTGAGACACTATCCGCCCCTGTTAAGTTCACTATAAAAGTCAGGCTATTCGGGTAATAAAGGGAGAGCATGATCTGACCATACTAGTGTCTGTCGTGTTTTCGGCTGTTCTTCCTTCAACAATTATAGGGGACTTCAACTTGCCAGACGTTAACTGGGAATATCACATGGCCAACACAAGCAGACCCAGGAGGCTTCTAAAGCACCTTGATGATAACTTCTTGGTGCTAAGGGAGCCAACTAGGAAAGGTACCCTCCTAGATCTGTTGCTTGAGAACACAGAGGGTTTTGTGGGGAACGTGGCAACTGGCAACTGTCTTGGTCATAGTGACCATGAAGCAGTTGAGTTTAAAATTTTTAGTGACAGGAGGAAAACTGCCACCAAAACTTCAGTCCTGGATATGGGGAAAGCAGACTTCAGGTTGCTCAGGGAACTAGTCAGCAAGGTCCCCTGGGAAACTGCTTTTGAAAGCATTGGCATCTATCACTGCTGGTCAATCTTTAAGCACTGCCTCCTAAAAAAACAGGATCAGGCAATTCTAAAATATCAAAAGACAAGCAGGCAGGGCAGAAGGCCGGCTTGGCTGACCAGAGATCTTTTTCTGATGCTTAGGCATAAAAAGAAAGTGTATGGCTGTTGGAAGCAGGGTCAGGCAATGTGGAAGGACTACAGGGACGTTGTTCACTTTTGTAGGGAGAAAATCTGTGTGGCCAAAGCCCAATTAGAATAGAAGCTGGCCAAGTCTGTGGGAGACAATAAAAAGGGCTCTTTTAAATATGTGAATAGTAAAAGGAGGACCAGAGAAAACATAGGTCTGCTACTTGATGGGGATGGTCACCTCATAAACAAAGACATAGGCAAAGCAAGAGACATTTAATGCCTTTGCCTCTGTCTTTAATGTCAATGATGGGCTTCAGGACTTCAGGTACCCTGAGCTGGAGGACTGTGATAGTGTGAATCATAAACTCCCAACCAACCCTGAACATATGAGGGATTTGCTGCTCCAGCTGGATCCATAAAAGTCCATGGGTCCAGATGGGATTCATCCCAGGGTGCTCAGAGAGCTGGCTGATGTCTTCATGGGACCTCTTTCAATTATTTTTCAATGATCTTGGGAATCTGGAGAGGTCTCAGGTGACTGGAAGCTCGCAAATGTGCCAATTTTCAAGAAGGTCAAGAAAGAAGACCCTGTCAAGTACAGGCCTGTCAGTCTCACGTCAGTACCTGATAAAATTATGGAGAAGATGATTCTTGAATTTATTGAAGTGTACCTGGGGGACAATGCAGTCATTGGTCCCAGCTAACATGGGTTCACGAGGGGTAGGTCCTGTTTAATACATTTGATTTGCTTTTATGATAAGATCACCCATCTAGTTGATCAAGGAAAACCAGCTTATGTAGTCTTTCTGGATTTCAGTAAATCTTTTGACACAATTTCCCATAGGATCATACTAGATAAAATGTCCAGCATACAGCTAGACAAAAACATCATATGATAGGTGAATAATTGGCTGACGGGTAGGGCTCAAAGGGTTATGGTAAATGAGGCCACATCAGTCTCTGGCGGCCAATCATTAGGGTCCACCAAAGGCTCAATTTTAGTTACAGTTCTCTTCAAAGTTTTTACAAATAATTTGGATGTAGGACTAGAAGGTGCTTTGAGTAAATTTGCTGTTGATACTAAACTGGGAGGAGTTGTTGAATCTGTTGACAGTGGAAAGGCCTTGCAGAGAGATCTGGTCAGATTGGAGAGCTGGGCAATCACCAACTGCATGAAGCACAAGAGCAAGTGCTGGGTCCTGCACCTGGCATGGGGCAACCCTGGCTGTATGTACAGATTGGGTGATAAAGACACTGGAGAACAGCCCCGCAGAGGGCTCTTTTTCAGCCTGAAAAAGAGGTTAAGGGGAGACCTCATAGTGGTCTACAGTTCTTCCCCTCCCCTTCCTTTCCCTCCCCTCCCTTTCACTCCCCTCCCCGAGGTACCTTGTAACCATCCAATTTTGTCTGCTTGATTTCAAAATATGGCTTGAAGAAAGGTTAATTATTTATTTATTTTTTTTGGTTTGATTTTTTTGTTTATAATAGTTTAGAAAATAGCTAGGAGGAAGAAGAAGTTGTGGACCTAATGCACTTGGGATCTGAGCTTCCTATAAGGTGACTGGTTACAGATTACAAAGAAAAGATCAAAATCTTCCTGATGAAGAGTCTCAAGTGTCTTCTAGAGCATGCTGAGCTACTGAACCAGGAATGAGGGTACCTAGGCAGGGAGGACTTACCCAGTTCCTAGGAAGAGTTTGAATGAGAAAGTATTCAGTATCTAGCTAAGTAATACTTAGAGGAATCAGCATTGACAGCTATGAATAGCTTTTGTTATTCTTGATAAACTGTATGCTGTCTGCTGTCTTGGTACCCTCAGAGGAAAACAGCAGACACAAGGCCCATGCCATCCTAACTCAGTCTGAAGCTCTGAGTCAGTTATTCACTTAGGCATGTTCTTCTCTTAAAGCCCAAGTTTAACCTTAATCAAATTTTGTAGGGCTTAAGCACATTCTGAATTGCTTTTCTACACTAGGGCTTTCGGTGAATTATATTAGAAATACAAATAAACAACAACAACAACTACAAAAACACATTAAAATGTTCACATCCCACTGATATTGATGCTCCTGCTCTAGATGGAGCTACATTATAGGATGAAGAAGATTTGTCTTAAGGCTTCAGAGTCATAAATGTTATTTATAAAAATTGTGCTTTTTACATAACCAAGAAAATTGTTCTAAATATCGTAGTTCTCTGCTATCTTATTTTCTTATAATAATCATTAAGAGGAACAGATGGAGGTTTATTTCCATTTCTTTATTCCAGAAAGAAGGCATATAAAGATTTAATTTGCAAAACAATCTTATTTTTCTTAACAGGTTTACTGATACAAATTTTCAGACTTTATTTCTGCTCCTCTTTCACCCACACAAAGTGCTCTGAGTGTGGCAATTACAAATGTAGATGTTCAAGAGATATTGTGTTGTGCAAAAGATATCTTATTCTATGTAAGAGCTTTTCATCTGTTATGAGATAATATATGTGAAGATATTAAGAACCATTAATTATTGTCACCTCTGTTAAAATGAGCAATAGAAAATAAATTTTACTACTGTTCAATAAATATAGAGGAAAACCTGTCCCAAAACTACAAATGCCGGCTAAGTCTCCAGGAATTTCAATTTATTAATTATAATATGTTAGTATACTGAATGAAAGTTTGAATTCTGAGAAAAATACCAATATTTTATCCATCAAGTGGACATCTTTTGTGTTATTATTTTTTAACTCACAAGAAAAGGGTGATTTTTTGCAACAGTAAAGTAGAAAGCTTGATGCTAAATGAAAAATCAAATCATGCCAGGACTTAAACTGGATTGAAAATGTGCACAACATCTTAAAAGTATTACATTCCAAACAAACAGTGCCAAAATGTATTTAAATCAGGAGAAGTATGGCTTTTAGCAATAAGTCTAACTAATATTTTTGATATGGATGAAAGGCATCTCTAAGCTAAAAAAAAATAAAATTAAAAAATGCAGCTCCAATAAAGTTTAAAATGCAGGGCAGTATTCACTGAGATAATGAATTCAGGGTTAGAGGATTATAGAAATGAGGAGATAATAGAGGAGCACATCCAAATGGGACAACATTTTTAAAGATAGATAGCATTAAACTTTCACTATTTCCTTGAACATGAATGATCCTGAGAATATGTTATGATTTATGCTCAACTTGGAGAAAGAGCTATCATTTAACCTAAAAATAGATCCAGTAATTCAACTGATTGTTATATAACAATTCAAACCAAGATAAAGAGCCCTAAGAGATTGCCAATGTCTGCATGAATTCCAGCACCTGGTCAAGTAAATTGTAAGGGACTTTAGTGGGGCAATCACTATTTACTTTTTATGCTATATGTGCCTGCTCATTTAGATGTAGACAAAGCCTTTGGACCAAAATATCTTTCATAATCTGCAAATAATATTTCATGAATGGCATACTACACTTGAACATCTTAACAGAAAAGTTAGGGGGGAGAGTTGGAAATGAGATTTTGAAAAATTAAGATTATGAAAATCAAAAGGATTTGTTCCATGGAACGTGTCCTAACTGCACAACAAGAGAGAGACGTCATAAATAAATAATTTTCTACAGACTGGGCCACAGGAAGCACAAAAGGTACAGAGCTCTGTAAACCAGTGGCTCTTCTCTCTGACTGATAGTAAACCTTGATATAAAAATGTCTTTTATCCCGTGATTCTCAGTGTAAAATGCATTAAAAAATATTATTCTAACACACTGTGCCTTAATTTCCATCTATAAAATAAAGATGATTGGTACTTCCTTATGTTATGGTGTAGTTTTACAAATAAATTTCAAATACTATAAATTCAGTTCACATTCATAGTTTCTTCATATAAAGCTAAAATATTTACACTCAGAACTGTTAAGCAACATTTTCTGTATGTTGAATTAACTATCTGCTTCATTGACTACTTTGAGAGAGATATGTTATTAGTTTTTCATTACACTCAAATGTCATATGAAGGGTGGGATAAATAAATAAATACTAAATATCTGAAAGGAAGAACTGCATAGGTTTTACTGTAGATTTCATCATTTAAAATTCCTTAGAATTATAAATGTAGTTTCTCAGATTATCTACACAGGCACATTTAGATCATAATCTTTATTCTCCTGTGATAAATCTGTTCACAAGCCTTTCATAGTGATGGATATAAGAAGTATCTGAAGCTCCCTTCCTCACAACAGCAAGAAACATCAAATTTATCATGCATACAGTATTTTGTGAACCATGAAAAGGTTAGAGTCATGCTTTTTTTTTGGAGTTTGTACAATGTTTTGAAGATAAACGCACAGCAAAGTGACAAACAGAATGAATAAACAGTTTAAAATTGGCCCCATATATGGATATATAATTAACAGAGTTTCTTACTAATTCAGTGAGTTTAGGCTACTTAACAGCAAGAAAAACTTTGAAAATATCACCCTGTCATGATGCAGCAGTGGTAAGCACAGCTTTAGATATGCAGCTGCCTTGACTCTGATGAGGTCAAAATTTATCTTCTCCAGTGTAAGACATAGAATCGTAGAATCATAGGATCATATAATTATTAAGGTTGGAAAAGACCTCCAAGACCATCTGGTCCAACTTGCCCCTACCACCAATACCAGCAATTGAACCTTGTCCCTAAGTACGACATGTACAATGTCTCCTTAAACACCCTTAGGGATGGTGATTTCAACACCTCCCTGGGCAACCCATTCCAATGCTTGACTACTCTTTTTGAGAAGAAATTTCTCCTGATTTCCAACCTAAACCTCCCCTGGTACAACTTGAGGCCATTCCTTCTAGTTACCTAGTTATCACTAGTTACTTGTGAGAAGAGGCCGACACCCAGCTCCCCATCACTTCCTTTCAAGTAGTTGTAGAGAGCACTAAGGAATCCCCTGAGCCTCCTCTTCTCCAGACTAAACAACCCCAGTTCCCTCAGCCATTCCTCATAGGACTTGTGGTCCAGACCCTTCACCAGCTCCATAGCCATTCTCTGGACATGCTGCAGGGCTTTGATGTCTTTCTTGTAGTAAGGCACCCAAAATTGGACACAGTACTTGAAGTGCAGCCTCACAATAGCAGAGTACAAGGGAGCGATCACCTTCCTTGTCCTGCTGGCTACACTGTTCCTGATACAAGCAAGGATGCCGTTGGCCTTTTTCGCCACCTGGGAACACTGTTGGCTCATGTTCAGGTGAGCATCGACCAACACTCCTAGATCCTGTTCATCTGCACAGCTTTCCAGTCACTCTTCCCCAAGCCTGTAGCATATTGCATGGGGTTGTTGTAGCCAAAGTGCAGGACCTGGCACTTAACCATGTTGAATCTCATCCCATTGGCCTTTGCCAATCCAGGTCCGATTTGACCTATCCAGGTCCCTCTGCAGCGCCTTCCTACCCTCCAGCAAATTGACACTTCCCCCCAACTTAGTTTTATTTTCAAATTAATGAGGATGCGCTCGATTCCATGATCCAAATCATCAATACATATTAAAGAGGATGGGCCCCAACACCAACCTCTGAGGAACATCTTCAGATCAGGTTAGTTTTATCTCACCTTCCCATTGCAGAACGTGCTCCAGCTATCTATTTCAGATACATCATGTTTACAGACACAGCAACTGTTCCCATACAACCTTATTTCCTCTGCCCGTGTCTGATGCAAGGTTGTGACTGTGTGCCTTAGAAATCTCACCAAGAACAGATCATGTCAACCAAAACCTTGACATTTCCTCTTCTCCTTTTAAAAGGCAAATCTCAAGTACTTATGGTAAAATAGGTGTATATGGAGACAAGTATGCTGTTAGAAATTCCAAAACTTTTTTGTAATGTAAGACAGATTACTATCTCATTGCTGCAAACAGGGAAAGTTTATTTAAGAACATATATTACTATCTCTGCAGAGATCATTTGTTAATTACTAGGGTAAGGCAAATGGGCAACTTTTTCATCTGTTAAGGTGTGTGACTTCATCCTACCTTCAGCTACACCTTGTGTAGGTTCCTGGCCACCAAGGTTATGAGTAAATGAACCATGTCCTTATTTTCAGCAGTTAAACCAATTAGAGTAGAGGAGCTGAGAGGGAAATGGCCCCTCTCCTAATTCTAGTACTACTTAGATGCGAGAAGAGACAACTAAGTATGTCCTCCTAATAGTATTTCCAGTGACACAATATTCTTGAAAAAGAACAATATTAGCTCTTCTAATAATTCCTCTTTAATTGTTTACCAGACTGAGAGCAGAACTGTTACTCTCTTTTCTGAATGCCTGTAAATACTGTAGTCATTTTGTTACCAGCAAATTGTTATCAAATGTCTAGAAACGAACAGAATGCATTCACTTCCTTTCTGTTTGTTTGTTTGTCCATTTCATGTACATGTAGGTGCTGTATTAACAAGGCAGGCGGAAAAATAATTGCATGAATTAATGGAAGTAGAAATGTAGAAGTGTGACCAGAAACACAGAAGGTGCACAGTAACAACACAATGTATCTAGAAAAACACACTTCAGGCTGGTAAGCTATTACAGTATTTGTCTTTTGCTAATCCTTAAAAAGGAAGAAGTTCTCTTTTTCTCTGAAATCCCCTTTGGACGGTAGCATTCCAAAAAAAATCAAACAGAGACTGCAGAACTATAGTAAAATGTTTGGCTCATATGAATATAAAGAAAGCAAAACTCTAAAACTCTACTGTGTATTGTGAGAGATGTGTGCATATGCCTTTTTTTTTTTTTTTTTTTTTTTTTTGGTGGTGGAATAAGACAAATTAAACTTCATTTGATCCCATGTGAAACCTCTAGAAAAATAATTCTGGATCATTAATAAAATATACTTATACTTGTAACTGTTGCATAAAAAAAATCCTTATATTTAACTTATTTACATGACATGTGCATGTCCAAGGAGAGGTAATTATTAGTAAATCCATGTTTCACCATTTGGATGTTTTGATTTTGTACCTTTCCCCTTTTCTTACCATCATCTTCAAACACACTTTGAAAAAAATAAACAGGTTCAACCCATAATTTAAGTAAAAATTTAAATTAAGTTATGAAGCTGCAAGTCTATATGAATATGTGAATTGCTCTTCCAGTTTCCTCTCAACAAGAATGTAAAAATAGATATTCAGTATTAGCCATTAATCAAAAACTTTCTTTATTTTCAAATGTCTGGACTAATTAAAATAATGTATAACATTTTAAACACATACTTTTGATAACTGCAAATATTTTAACTCCAGTAATTCCATGGATCAAAGATATCATTAGGTCTAATTAGGTTAAGTTATATAAGCTTTGATAGTTATGGCCCAGTCTCTGTGGTTGTATTTGCCATTGCTGGGGGTATGTTTGTGGCTGTGCCCCAGAGGTGGCCGTGCTGCCCTGGGCCTTTGCGGGTCTGAGTTGGGTTTCCCCAGTGTCCTGTGGCCCTGTGCCCATTATCCGGCCTGGCTGAGCTTCAGCTCTGTGAGTGCCCCAGGGGGAAGGGGCTAACAGCCCCAGGCTGTCCCTGCTGGGCACACAGCCCTAGGAGTACAGGGAGGCTGTGGGGCAGCTTTCAGCCCTGCCCTGGGAGGAGGGGGGGGGCAACAGGCCATGATGGCAAAGTGCATGAAAAGAGAGACAATGTCCCCCAGGACTGAGGAAGGAAGGACCCCAGCACCACCATCACACTCCTTCAGACAAAAACTCAGGGTGGTGGTCATGGGTTTGATGTGCCCATCTCTCCCATGTCTTTTTGTGGGGGATGGAAGCATTGGCCTTAGGCCACAAGGACAGTGGAGGGTGACGACAGCACTGACAGAAGGCATAGGTACTGCGAAGGTTTGCTGAGGTTGGGTAGCAATTTTAAATGTGTTCCTACTGTTTTTTCTACATAGAATAAGAAGAACTATTAAAGAGGTGAAACACTTCTTGGACTAATAATAAATTTTCAGCTCCATTCCCATGTGGCCTGCACACAGGAAAATGTCATCATCAGGCACAGGCAGTTGAGCTTAAACTACCTGATCCCTATTTAGATGGGATAAAGTAGGGCTTGTCTGAATGATACACAGCAACACTAGACCTTATCCTCTGAACCCATAAAAAGGTGCCATCTTTTTTATCCAGCATTGTCATATATAGGGCATAAAAGCCTGATATTTTCTAGTCTTCTATGCAACATGATATTTTTAAAAGACTATTATTTCAGAATATATTTAGTTAATTTTTTTATGATGATAAATTACAGTGCTAATTCCTCCCAGTCATGCCATGGTTTTTTAGGTTTTGTTCTGCTACTTTCTATATAACACATGTAATGCATACAAAATGTTTGCCACAACATATACTAACAACACTACTTCTTCACTCAAAAATCCTCATGATATTCTCTCTTTGATGCCACTGTACTGGGTCTGGATGGAACAGAGTTAACTTTTCCTGCAGCGCCCCATGTTGTGCTCTCCACTTGTAGCTAGAACAGCCCTGAAATCACACCAGTGTTTTGTCTGTCACCGAGCAATGCTGGCACTGCATCCAGACTCTCTCTAAACCCCCCAAAGCCAGTAGGCTTGGGGTGGGCAAGAGGTGAGGAGGGGACATCACCAGGGCAGATGACCTATACTGATCAAAGTGATATTCCACACCATGTGATGTCACACTCAGCAATAAAAGATGGGGAAAGGGAAGGAGAGGGGGACTCTCATTATGAAGATATCTGTCCTCCTAAATAACCATGACATGTATAGATGCCCAGGATGTGGCCAAACATCTCTCATTGATGGGAAGTAGGCAATGTGTTTTTTTTTGTTTTTTTTTTTTTGTCTTTGCTTTTTGCTTCCGCATGGCCTTTGCTTGTATGTTTTATTTTGTTTTTCTCTTTCCCTTTAATCAAGTTATTCTTATCTCAACCCATGAGCTTCTTTTTTCTTTCCAGCATACTTTTTTCTCCCCCTCTCTTCTTTGGAGGAGGCAGAGTGTAAGAGCAGTTGTGGTGGAGTTTAGCTGCCCAGCAAGGTAAAACCACCACAACTACCTATCCTTCATATCAGTTATGCTGTTCAAAATAACTAGTTTACTGTGAAACAGTTTTGCTTTTTTGCTCTCATAATTATTTATTTGTATTTCTCACTTTTCTTTAAACTATACAGCCCAAGGTTAATAAGGGTTACAAGACTATATATATAATTTTTACTTGATACATAAATCAGTCAGACTAAATTATCATATTCTCATAGTTCTGCTGATGATTTTTCACCAACACACATTACTAGTTGTGAATGTCAATAGGTTAAAGTGATGCTAAGGCCTCTAATGTGTACAAAAATATGAAGCTTATTTTGTTAACAGGAAAAAAAATCTACTATTATCCATGAAAATAATTCAGGGGAACAAGCATCCTACATGTTGCTTGAAAATATATTTGTTTATTAAAACTTTCATATTACTTATCTACTAGTCCTCATTGTGATTCCTTTGTGAAAAGTTGTAAAAATCTTTCAAAGAAGAATTAAAAATATCTTGTCAAAAAATAAATTTTATAAACGTTACCTTTGATATCTACACACATACAGACACGCGCTCTTCTCCTTTGTTGAATGTTTCCACTGATGTGCTATGAAACCTCTGCCTAGGAGACATTAAAATACACCATTTCACAATTAATTATAGATATAAAAAAAAAAATGGACTCTGTCCATAGTACTTGACAGAAGCTCTTGTGAGATGACTTTTTTTTTTTTTTTTTTTTTTTGTGAGATATGTTTAGAAAGAGACTGCTGCAGCAGGGGCTGATCTCTACTTCCTTCTCGTATTTGTCGTTCTTCTCACCTTTGTTGCAGACAATTGCATCAGGAGGTCTTGCTGGCCAGAAGAATAACTTATTTTTCTCCCCAGAGAACAGTTAAGATGTCCAAGAAATAGACACTGTTATCATGAAAAAGAATGGCAATGTCAGAGGAATCAGACTGGGAGAGAGCAGAGTGCTTTACAGTGAATAGAAGCTACAAGTCGAGTTTTACAAATTTTCTCAGAGGCTGTTCCATTTAACGTTCTTTTTGTAAACGGCAAAGCAACTAGTTCCGAACATTCCTATTCCAAATATTCCTATTCTAAACTAATACCAATACCAGCAAACCGTTTTATTTAAACAGAAGTTCTGATGAGAATGTCAACAAGAGAAGACATAAAGCATCTTCTTTTAGTCACTGCAAATCACATGGGGATGAGGTGCAGTCATCTAGGAGGTAAAACACATCTCAGGAATCCAGATAAAGGACAGCACAGACTTCAAAAACGCAGCCTTCCTTTGTATGTCTATACTATTCTGATTGCCAGGAATAAATAACAACCATAGAAATTTCTGACACCATTAAGTCTACTGCTGTTTGCACCCGTACCAATCAATCTCTACTACCTTTATCAGTTGGTGGAAGTACTGCATTAGATAATTTCTCATTCAAAAAAAAAAAAAAAAAGAAAGAAAGGGATCACTCTGGAAGCTCTCCAATAGCTCTCCACTCCTAATTCTGCACCTCAGAATGCCATCTTGTTGTTTACATTAAACCTGCTTCCTTACTTCCCGGTAGGCTTAATGAAGCACATGAAAGGCTGTTGTTTTCAATAGGAAAATGACTAAAAATCCTCTGCTCTGCACTTTGTAGATCCTAATTATAGTGCAAAGATAAATGGTGTCCCACAGAAGATACATAAAACATATCTTGAAGGAAACTAAAACCTCACAAAAAGTATCATTAAGTGGTGTATTATTTCTAAATGCCAAGCAGGTTAGGCAATTTCGATGAAATAAGATAACACACCCAGTCTTAAAATGTACTGCTGAGGTACTTTACTCCTATGGTCTTTAGTAAGATTGATGGTCGCTCAATATCCCACATTATCTGGCTCTACAAGAATGGCAAAAAGAAAATGAATTAAAGTTTTCTTTTTTTATTAGAGACAGGTAATGGATTAGTACAGCTTGACAAGATGCTTCAGGACCAGACAGTCCACCTTAACCTAGACAATTTTAGAGAAATAAAAAATCATGAATTTGCTGTTCTAGCAGCAAATAAAACATCTTAACTCAAACTGTTTCAGTAATCAATATTTAATCTGCACTCACAGCATTTTTATTTTAGCTGAAAAGGGTAAAAAGGTGGAGAGTTCTGTAGCCAAAGAAGGAGCTTCAGCTTTGTTACTTTGGGTCTGTTTTGCCACAGAAAGATCCAATTTCATGTTCCCAATATTGACAAATTAGGGCAATCCATCTTTTCCACCACGTTATTTCTTGCTCTCTAAACACTAGCCTTATTTTATCAGGCAATTTTAAAAATTTCAGCTGACCTTACCGACCATGCCCTAGAGTATTTATACATCTTTCAATGATCTTGGAATTGTAGATGTGTCACAGATACTCAGAAGCATTTGCACTTCTCAACCATATTCTTTTATTCTCTGTAATTCAACAAAAACTCATAATAAATTAAACTGGAAAACATTAATATTGCTGCATTAAAGCTCAGCAAGCTGCAGATAAATAATACATAAGTCTGCCTATAGTTAAAATGCTAAGGAACTTCTTAACATTATAGTCTGTCTACAGAGGTAGAATGTGTTCCACTGAGCATATTTTTTTTTTTAATCTTTTATTTTGTCACTCTTAGAGATCCAAATTACATGAAAGAGGAAAGACATTTTGCTATTAACAAAATGATTGTAAACTGAACCTCATAATTATAAATGAGTCTGGGGCTATTGATCTTTTTTTTTTTTTTTCAGCATATAAATTTTAGAGAGTGCTGCATTTCAGAATGTGTGTACAGAAGTTGAGACTATACAAATACTCATCTCCAAAGGCTTGTGAATCATCTATTCTTATTTATTTATACTTTTATATACTTTTGCCAGAATAAAATAATTGGTTTTTAACATAGTCAAGAAAGCCACAGTCAGTGTATTTTTGAATAGAATAAACTTGTACACACAATAGAACTTTTGCTTACAGACAAATATCCTATACATTTTTTTCCCATGTATTGACTGCACAGCCTATTTACAAATGAGGAACTCAAGTTAATAACTGCTTTCAGCAGTAAATGTGTAGTAAGGAAGGTGAAGATGCACATTATGCATTTACTCTTTAGATTTAAAAGACTCTTTAAACAATATTATACAATAAGGTATTTCAATATCTTATTGACATCTGTATACATGTGTATATCAATAATCACTATAGTTAAGAATGAATTCATACATGAGGATTTTACGCAATTGGAATCGTCAAGTTATGAAACAGGATTTGCAGCAGCAGAAAAGCAACTCAATTTAATAGTCTTCTTGTGTAGAAACTGTATATAGCTCAAATTTGTCTAAGCTGCATTCTTATTATATAGTTGCTGAACATGTAATTACACCATCTATTATTATAATTGTTTTGTCCTCTGAAGACATCTGAAAATAATTAATAAGATTGAGGAAAATTATACTTTAAAAACTCTAGTATGGTACATCAAGAGAAGGAAATCCTTCCTTTGAAATCTTTAAACAATAATATCGCCTTCATTGGTTTAGTACAGCGGATGCTATTATGTGGTGAAGAGTGTATCAGAAAATGTTTCATTTTAAACAAAGCCATTTTCAACTATTTCTAGAGAAAATAATTTACTAGTTGCAAATTGTATCAGATTTGTTGATTTTGACAAAGAACTGTCAATCCCATCAGCTTCGTTACTACAACTCACAATGAATTTTTAAATGAGTTGATATAAAAACAGATTTAAGACATTTTAGCTTCACTCTTCCTTCTGACTGCAATACTTTTATTTTCAAGTATCTATTCCTACTGCTGAGGAACCCTTGATTCAATTTGGATCAACAGTAGAAAAGTTCTAATTCTTACAGTCAGTATGCCACTTATGTTCTTTCCCTATAATCAATGAAATCAATCTGGCACTTTGTGAGGTCATTATTTTCCCACAACTACATGTCATTTCCCCATATATTCAGTCTCATTCTTACAGACAACTCCTCAAACATACACACTTGCAGACAATGAAATGCATTTTAAATCTTTTAAAATCACAAGGTGAAAAACTTAAGATTATTTTTACCAATCAAATCTTCACATTTTTCCCCCACTCCCTGAGGTTATTTGTATCTCCTTAGAGAGCCTCACAAACTTTTACTTTCAATAAGCTATATTAAAAGGTAGTCTGCATGCTAATCAGTATTTCAGTATTTTCAAATTTGAATTGTTATTGTTAACCATTAACAGATATCAAATTCCTATTCTTTCAGCTATAGCTTGTCTCTCTCTCTCTTTCTTGATCAAGAGCATAGGATATGTTCAGACATTGCAATATGCAAAGGCACAGAGCACATGAAATAGTACTATAGGAATCCTGCCAAATATTGCTGCCATAGGTGGCACTGAAATACCACAGACTTCTATTGACCCTTGTCATCTTCTATTCATTGTGTTACACTGTGCAATAATACTACTATTAACCATGATGTGAAGTAGGTCATGCCCAATTTATGCTAGAATAGTTATAATAAAGTAGACACATATTTTTGATCCAATTACTTATTTCATATGTATGCCAAATGATTATAACAATATATATCAATGATGGTCTTCACATAAATATAAGTTTAGCTGTAGCTTTCCTATATCATTAGCCATAAAAACTTGTAGAGTACTGAGGCAATATGAGCTACTAATGGGCAAGCAATACAGCAGTGTACCTTCAGGGGCTAATTTCAGTAAACATTATCAGCTTTACTTTCATTTACCCAGTCAAGCAAATATCAACAATCATCTTGGTCTCGCCTTACTGAAAAGCATGAAAATTCATGACAAAATAATTTCATTCATTCTTAAACAACATGCACAATATATATACTAGAATGACTGTGACCTTATGAAGCTTCCCAGCACAGCAATGTCATCATATGCACTTGCAAGTAGAAGTTTTTACCTAAAAATTCAAGATTAACCTCTTTAATAATTACCTACAAGAACTACAAATTGCTCTGTTCTTATGAGCTCATATTGGTCTTATTGCTACATTTATGCATGCCACATTATTAGTATGCAATAAAAAAATATGTGAAATCATATCTGCCATCCATCAAAGGGAGAAACAAATGCATTCTGTAAAAGACAATGGAAACTTCACTCATAATTGATATGCTATGTTTTCCCTATAAAATATTCCAATGGCATTAGGAAGGTGTGTCCATTTGTTAGTTTAACTTTCCCAACAGCCAAAGTAACCTATCTATTTTATTTGTTCTGGCATGCAGTGCAGCAGTTATATAATCTCAGTATACCATAAGAAGACTACTGCAACTTGATTAATGCTAAAATATTTCATTTTCATTCTGGCCAACTATCTTGTACTCATGTCAAGAACAATATATATGTGTATATATATATATATATTTATTATTTTTTCTTTTTTTTTTTCTCAGACAATGCAATGTAGGCAATATTTCTTCTGGTATACTGTTACGTTAAAGCTCAGTAATTCCTTGATAATAAGCTTTATTCTGTGTAGGCTACTGCAGGGCCATGAAGCTGCTGGTGATATTTGGTGCTTGATTAGGGATTTATTCATTTGGAACTAATTCAAGTGAGGTTAGAGAGTAGAAATCAAGATCCAATTTATCAGTCTGACAGGAAAAAGAATAGACAAAATACACAGCAAAGAGAAACATAAATAAAAGTGGAGAATACTGTGCTTTAATTGTGTTATGTAAATATGTTCTGAATTTTTCAGATTGAAAATCTGTAACTTTTTTGTATATGAACAGAGAAACTTAGTCAGTGCTTGACAAACATCAATAGCCATCTATTTAGTTTTCTGATTCCTACTTAGGCATTAAATTCATGCAAAGACTGCAACCACTGTACAATGTGACTCCATTAAGTCAAATTGCTAAGTCAGTTATGGCTTGTTTATTCTCAGTCTCTGTTTATTAATGAAATATAAGACACAACCTTTTAAATCCTAGAAAGATGTCAGCGTAACTGACAAGATAGCATAGGCTTAGTGACCTGCTTCCATATAGAGTCTTTTGATTTGTAAGTAGGAAAAAAAGGTTACTATCAGAATGAACTTCGTATGTGATATGTCATTTGGTTGCAAAGGCAACATACCTGATGACAGCAGCCTCTTGCAGCTTTGTGTGCAATACTGTGCCACCATGAGAGAAGGGAGGGTTCTCCTTTCCAGCTGGAAGTCACAGAGTTTGGAAAGTTGTCAGGCCACCGCCGGAGGCCCTCCAGATTAGTCAGACACCTATGGCCTCAATGACATGCAGGAAATAGGGCTTCTTAAATTCCTGACGTCACTCTTCCTCCAAGGTTTTTATGATTTTAAGATGCACAGAACTTTGGACTCTTAAACTTTGCTCAAAGACTTTTCTGCTATATATTTCTGACTGTGAACCTCTCAGATATGAGTAGAGTGGGAACAGATTTTGATTCTTTTCAGTGTCACAGAAAAAGCAACCAAATTAGAAAATTGTACTGTTGGACAGGTGATTGGTAATGTAATACCAGCCTGTCAGGACTGTTAATTCACTGTCAAACTTCAGACACTGAGAAAGATTCTTGTCGTTCTGGTAAGGCCCTTATCCAACTCTGTGTAACACTTCTTAGATATATCTTCCCTAAGTGGTAAAACTGCCTTTCTCCTCAAATGACTGATTTTATTTTAATAGCATAAAATAATATCTATTTATTTCACTGCCTGTTGCTTTATTCATCATTATATTGTGTGCAGGTGTTTAGGTGTTGGCAGTGGAGGGGGGCTGTCAGGCTCCTCTGTGAGTTTAGGCTGGGGCTGTCCCTTGCCAGCCCCAGCCAGTCCCACCTGCCTCCAACAGCCTGGCCCCACTACAGGGCAAGACTAGGCGCCACAGCCTAGATGGCGGTGCCTTGTGGGCAGCCTGGGGAAGGGAAGGCAAACATCACATGGCAGGGGGTGGTGAGGGGAGTGACGTGACAAGTTGCCCTGCAGATATGTGGATGGAGGAGGAGGAAGAGAAGGGGCAAGAAGTGCCCCAGGTGCCACAGCAGAAGTTCCTCTGCAGCCTATGGAGAGACCATAAAGGAGCAAGGCAAAAGTGAGAGGAAAAAGCAGTGGCACTGAAGAGCTGTTATGGACTGATTGCAAACACCCTATCCTCCTTCACTGCTTCAGGGGATAGATGGAAAAGTCAGGAATGAAGGAGTGAAGTTGAGCTGAGGAACAGGGAGGAATGGGGAAGGTGATGTTTTAATTTGCTTTTGTTTGAAAAAAGGCAGCCTGCTCTAGGTAGCCCTGCTTTAGCACAGGAGATGGACCAATCTCCAGAGGTCCCTTCCAACCTAAACAATTAAATGATTCTCACCACACACATCTATCTTAATTGGCAGTAAGTTAATTTATTTTTCCCCAAGGCAAGTCTGTTTTACCCATAGAGGTAATCGATAAGTGATCTCCCCATCCTTATCCTAATCCACGAGCTGTTTCATCATACTTTCCTTCTCTGTCCTGTTGAGAAGCTTAACAGGCACTTCATTGTCATTTTAACAGTCTGTAGCTGTGACCAGTCCTATTAGGATCATAGCCACACCAATTTCTTTCTAATTGGCCTTCACTGGTAACTGTTGAGGAAACATAATATTCTGTAAAGACGTCATTAGACCAACTACACAGTTTAAAACCCAAGAGTCTTAAGATAAGTAACAGAAATGGTTCACTCCAAAGTGAATGTTATAGACCTCTCCAGCATTAAACATAGCAGGACCCAAGGTGATGAATGAGTGAATTCAGATTATTATGGATACTGTGAGGCATGGTGTGTGTGTGGCCACACTACAAATACAGAGTAATAAGTCACAAAGTAGTTATAGGGCCAACATTTGATGTTTAGCAGTAGCTTGGTACCTGTCTTGCTGTGTGCTGGCTGGCTCCCACAGAGTCACATCAGCGTATGTGAGTAATGCTCCCTAGTGTTTGCTTCCAAGTGGCTCTCTTCACTGGGACACACCTCAGAAAGGCATGAAGATCAACAGACACACTGTGAAGCAAACTCAATACCACTGCCTAAAATATACCCTCAGATGAAATCCCTGTGATGTGTCGGACAGAAACAAGCTGTTTGGAGCCAGCAGAGAGCCAAGCACATCCTCACTTCTAAGAGCAGCTGGAGAGTGTCAGAATTGCTGTGCTGGTCCTTGAGAGAGAAGTGTATTAACTCACTGACTTGCCTGAACTAATAAATCCTGCAGAGTTTGAGCTATTTCAGGGTAAATGCTGACCGTCTGCAGGTGGTCATGGATAAACCACATGGAACTTGGGGTTTCTGACGGATCGAAAGCTTGACATAAGTTTACAGTGCAGAAGGCCAACTGCATCTTGGGCTGCATCAAAAGAGGAGTGGCCAGCAGGTTGATTGTCCTCCTCTACTATGCCCTTGTAAGGCCCCAATTGGAGTACTGCAGGTCTGGAGGCCCCAGCACAAGAAGGATGTTGATCCATTAGAACAGGTCCAGAGGAGGGCCACAGAGTTGGTCAAGGGGCTGAAGCACCTCTGCTGCATAGAAAGGCTGAGAGAGCTGGGGCTGTTCAGCCTACAGAAAAGAAGGCTCCAGGGAGATCTCGTTGCAACCTTTCAGTACTTGAAGGGGACTTATAAAAAAGATGGGGGGCAACTCTATGCTCAATTGGTTAATGACAGGATGAGGGGGATTGGTTTTAAACTAAAAAGAGGGGACATTTAGATTAGAGGTTAGGAGGAAATTTTTCTCTTAGAGGGTGGTGAGACACTGGAACAGGTTGCCCAGAGAGGTTGTGGATTACCCATCCCTGGAGGTGTTTAAGACCAGGTTAGATGAGGCCCTAAGCAACTTGAACTAGTGGGTGGCATCCCTGCCTATGGCAGGGAGCTTGGAACTACATGATCTATGAGGTCACTTGCAACCCAAGCCATTCTATGGTTCTGTGATATATGGGTGAAAACTCTTTAGAAGTATGCCGTGGCTTTATTATTTATTTATTTATTTATTTATTTATTTATTTATTTATTTATTTATTGTTTAAATGTATGTCTTACTGCCATATTAATGAATGGACATGGTCTCTGTCCAAAGTGCTCTGAGTCACTATAATTTCTCAGCCTAAATAGTAATAGTCTCAGAGACACTCCAGATATTTCTGGAGGCAGACAGGTAGACAGAAATGCTATGTGAGATTCAGACATGAAGTGAGATGGGCCCATTGCCTGACTGAGGAGGGATGAAAATTTGGGTTGGAATGAAATGAAGGGTGGGAAGACTGTAGAATAAAAAATGAGAAGGAAAACCTATCAAGTTAAAGAAATGCATGTGTTTGAGTAAGAACAGTCTTTCTCTGATTCAAAGGCTAAGACAAAGCAGTAGATTGTTAGCTACATTTCTCCCCCAGAAAAATGATATATACAGCAGTTATCATGTATTTAGTCTGTTGCCTTGCTTACAAAACAGTAAGGCCTTGATACTGTGTATTCAAATGTCCATGAAGGATCTTATTTCACATGAATGTCAGGCTGTATGAGGTTAAAAATTCATACGGAAACCTTGCAAGAGACTTTAACAGGAGGTATGAGTGTCCTGGTTTCAGTTAGAACAGAACTAATTTTCTTCCTGGTAGCTGGTGGAATGCTGTGTTTTGGCTTAGGATGAGAAGAGTGCTGATAACACCCCGATGTTTTAATTGTTGCAGAGCAGTGCTTATACCAAGCCAAGGACACCTCAGCCTTTTGCTCTGTCCTGCCAACAGGCAGGCTGAGGGTGCAGTAAGAGCTGGGAGGGGACAGACCCAGGACAGGTGACCCAAACTAGCCAAAGGGGTATTCCATACCATCTGACGTCATGCTAAACAATATATAGGGGTGGCTAGCCGGGGGAGGGGGCCGGACTGCTTGGGGTTAGGCTGGGCATCGGTCAGCGGGTGGTGAGCAATTGCATTGTGCATCACTTGTTTGTACATATTATTAGTAGTAGTACTATTATCATCATTGTATTATTATTATTATTATTATTATTATTATTATTATTATTATTATTATTATTATTATTATTATTATTATTATTATCCTGTCTTATTAAACTGTCTTTATCTCAACTCACGGGCTTCACTTTCCATTTCTCTCCCCCGTCCCAGAGAGGGAGGAGGGAGAGTGAGCGAACGGCTGCGTGATGTTTAGCTGACGGCCGGGTTAAACCACGACAATGAGTTAACTGATTAGTTGAGTAGCACCTGGCCTTGGGAGTCATCTGTGTTGCTCATAAAGCTAAATCGCTAACCATACAGACAGAATTGTAGCTGATCTAAATCAGCAGAACACCATGTTTGCAAACTGCCAATTTGGCCCTATGTTGTGGACAAGATCTTAGTACTGTGCAGGTTTAGAGACGTTATTTTACACTGAATCAGCAAGTAATATATTGCAGACTGAAAACAATGTTAATTGTACTGATAATATGGAGCTCAAGAACCTGCATATGTTATATTGCTTTCTCCTTTTCAGCACATTTCAAACACAACCTTGTCTTTGGCCTGTTTAAAGTAAATTTATTTAGAAAAATATTAAAAGCTAAAAATAACTTAGAAAAACATAAATCTACATATGGTTCAAAAATATCTCCTCATTCTGATGAACAATATTTCTGCAGTTTATAAATAAATCAATTCAGCTTTTTAACATTCTCTGACTGAAGTAGCTCAGAAACTACTCCAGAATTTGACATTTTGATTTTAAGCTGCAGTGCAGAAAAATAGACTGTGTGTGAAGGTCACCAACAATTCATCTAAGAGATTAAACATTATAAACTGTCTAGAAACATTTCAGATATTCATTTCCTTATGAAAAGGCATCATATAATAAGGTTTTGAAATATTTTCTGGAAAATTAAACTAGCAAGGGTCTAAAGCATTAGATAAATTATGATCTAAACTGTATAGCCAGAAAAAATAAGATATCAGGAAATTACTATAACCACTTTTAGAAATAGATAAGGTAAATACCAGTATATGTATTGACAGGTTTGTTTGTTTGATTAATTGATCAGTAATTGGTCAATCTTCTTCATGGAGAGGCCATCTAAATTTTAATTGCATGTAACATTATATGAATATATGAATATATGCAACAGGCCCCAGGGTTGGCCAGGCTGTCCTGGGCCTGCGCAGGGCTGAGCTGGGTTTCCCCAGTGCCCAGTGGCCCAGTGCCTATTGCCCAGCCTGGCTGAGCTTCAGCTCTTTGAGTGCCCTGGGGGGAAGGGGCTGACAGCCCCAGGCTGTCTCTGCAGGGCACGCAGCCCTAGGGACATTGTGGGGGCTGTGGGGCAGCTTTCAGCCCTGCCCTGGGAGTGGTGGAGGGCAGTAGGACCAGATGGGAAAACACACATGCAAAAACCCTAAACAGACCCTCAGAATGAAGAGGCGGGAGGATCCACATTAGCACTGGTATGCTGGTGAAACGATACCCTCTCTTCTCTCCACTTGACAAGAGTAGCAACACGAATGCTGGGACCCAAAGGATCACAGGAGGAGTGAACATAACTCCAGAAAAAGGGAAGCGGTATTAGGGAATGTTCTGTTGTATCAGAATTTTAAATGTATTATTGACGTTTTCACAGACTTGGACTAAGAGTGATAGTACTACCCTACATGAGCTAACAATAATTTGTATTTTGATTATGTTGTTAGGATTTAATTAGATTATCAATAAATTCTTGGCTTAACATTTAAGGCACATTTTACTTTTGCCCACAACAAAATTTTGAGTTTAGTAAGTCATCAAGTATAACAGATCTATCTTTGTTAAGTTTTGCCATTCCACTTGCTGTTGAAAGTTGCTGCGTTCTCCTTTGCAATTACTTTTACTGTCTTCCAGAGCATGCCTGGCTACTCCAAAACAATATCTCTAGTATTCCCATACTATATGTTTCCCATTCTATGTTTCCTTCCAAGATCTGTTTAGCATTTTTTTTGTTAATTCAATATACAATACTTTGATTTATTACAGCGAATTTCTATTTTAATTCAAATGCCATGTGAGTCTAAGTGCAATTCCTAACTTAGTCCTTATACCACATTATGCCCAAGAAACAAATCTGTACAAGTCATACCAAAACCATACCAAAACCCAGAGACCAAACTATGTTTATACCTCCTAGTAAAGTTATAAAGTGTAGAGTATTGTATTATTATAGAGTGTATTCCTGCAAAACTTTTCACCAAACACAATGCTGCTATTTAATTTTAATGGAAAAAATGTGAGGTAATCGGCAGCAAATGTGTAGGATGCCTTCCAAAATTACCATAGTCCTATACAATGTCCTAAAACTGTGTACTTTGATAAAAGCAAGCATCTGTCACAGAGCAAAGTGAAGATCAGCATACCTTCTGTCTGACACATCATAAGAAAGTAAAAGGAAAAAAAAAAGTGGAATTCCCCTTTAGCTCTAGGATGATGCTGTCAGAAGTCTCTTTCAAGGAACCATAATGTGACCCATAATGTGACCCATTTCTTATTTTAGAAGGATGTATTAAGTTTGAAATATCTGGAAAGACTTTGCAGCATCAGAATGAGCATTCTAAATGAGACTAAAAGTAGAGTAATTCAGCTCTGTTTATAAAGCCTAAGTGCTCCGGAAAATCTCAAGATCCATGGGATTTCTGCTTTACTTTTAGGATACCTGCAAATTTGTCAGGTTTTAATGCCAGGTTGGCAGCATAGACATTTTATTTTAACAAGTCCCATTGAAATACAGTAAGTGAAACATTTAAATAGCAACAACGACTGTGGAGAAGCTTAAATATAGAACCAGAATATAGAATAGAGCTCTTCAATCTAGGATATATATACATATATACACAATTATTAGTAATAAGGCAAAGAAAATAGCTACTCCCCTTCCCACTCCCCTCCTCTCCCCACCTCCCCTAACCTCCCCTCATTGGCTTTGGGTACTTGAAACCCTTTTTTAATTTTTTTCTTTCTTTTTTTTTTTTTTTTCTATAGTTCAACTCTTAGGAATACTGCTTGAGTAATCCATTAGTAAATCTACAGATAATTTAAAGATTACTTTTATCTTTATGTATTACCATGTGGTAATGTAACAATAAAGATGAAACGTGGCGTTATGAACATACTACTTTACATTAGTGAATTTGGATAATATCTGATAACTGCTTTCTACAAGGTAAGTTTCCAGTCTGATGAAGTTTAGAGCTGTCAGTTACTGAAGAAAGAAAAAAAAAAAAAAAAAGTACCTGTAATTTCAACATTTGTTTTGTGGAATATACATACATAATATTTTTGGAAGTTACTAATTAGAATGCATGTTGTAACATAAAAGCCTGTATTTAAGACTTACTGAATATAGGCTTTCTTCACAGCAGAATGGTCCATTTTCTCTCTTGGTATGCAGGTAAGTTAATACATTATTGAAAAATCAATCTAGGCTGTTTTGATTCCATAAATAATTAAATGTACTGATTCAAAATTCCATTTTTTGCTTATAAGCTGCAGCTGACACTTTTATGTAATGTAACAAACATTACAAGTAAAACAAACAAACAAACAAACAAACAAACAAAAACCACACCACCAACAACAACATATTTTTTGCCTGTAAGTATTACTTTTATTTGCAAATATCAAGAAAATATGAAAGAAATATGAAAGGGAGGGGGAGGGGGGGAAACTTGAGATGGTTTTCAGCCATACATCAATCATGTTTCCCTATGGAACATCTTGTGAATTTCATGAGGTTCTTTATTATCTCTTGTCAGATCGGTGGCTTGAGGCTTTTTTTCTGTGCTGAAGAGCATAGAAATACTGGTGTGCAAGCTTCTGGGGTGGCCAAAACTTCCATATCCCTGGTTTTCAAATTAACCACTAAACAGTAAAGAGTTTTTGCATTCTTTATTTAAAAATCAAAAGGTTAAGATTTTACTCAGACTATGGTGAGATATTTCACAGTTTATAGATACAACATCTAGAGAAATATCCAAATGATAATGTTTTGTTAAAACACTTTCCTTTTCAGTTATTTCTGAACTAAACTAAAACGCAACAGTTATATATAAGTAGGTGAGGTCGCTAACACAACTCTTACCCCATAAGTTATCTACATGTCCAGGATCAGTGAGTATATCAAAATAGCTATGACAACAAAAGTACTTCTGGATGCTGAGACTAAACCCCAATATTACTGTCATGTACTCCTGAATTTGAAATTAAAAATATAATGCAATTAAGGAAAAAATCTAAAATTCTAGGGAAAATTAATGTTAGTGATATAATAGATGTGTTCTGTTCATGTTCTGGTAACTACAGGGAGGCAATTACCTAAGTTAGTTAGGATGTATGTACACAACACACACAAAATTTTATCTCAATCTAATTTACAAGGATTTCTTTCAAAAAACAATTTCCTGCCCATCAGGTGAAGTGCCGTGGTCATTTAAAAACTGAATAGCATAATGTCCTTCTGGCTGCTCAGTTTCTCTGCAGTTTCTTTGAAGAGTGTCTTCAAAGGCCATATGTACATTTTGTGACCATAAACCTGGATGAAAATTTCCTTGAAACTAGATTTCCTTCTCTTATTTTATGCCTGACTATGTGCTGGAGGGAGAGAATTTACTGTTTTATATAAATAGGAAAAGGAAAAATCTAAAGTCAAGAACCTGTAGTAGTGTGGTGGTTTTTGTTTTGTTTTGGTATTGTTGTTTTTATTTTTATTTATTTTTACTTTTTATTTTTATTTTACTTTGTTTTTATTTTTATTTTTTAAACATGAGAATTTTGTTAAAAACCTGTGAGACAGAAAGGTTTCACAAAACTAACCCCAAAACTTTTTAGAATGTTACTGGTTGGTTTTACAAGAAATAAACAAAACAAAATCCAAACAAGAAAACAACAAAAAGATTGTTGTTGGATGACTGAATTATAGAAAATCGGTTGGTTATTGACAGACCCTAAAATAACAGGAAAAGTGTTGTCTTCATGAAATCACTTTTTGGAAAAACAGTGTTTTCTCAGGCAATTACAATTCCAAATGATACCTGCTTACTATTTCCTGTTCCTTCTTGATCTCCTGGATTCTTCATAGTGAGAACAAGATATGCTATTCTACCACACAATATGCTTCTGGCACTACTCAAGCCAAGAAATGTGCATTGGTATAGTTATGGCTAAACTGTTGATACGTTCTGGTTTTGCTCACAGCTCTGTAAATGTGAAGAACTCTCCCAAGAGTTCTCCCATATATATTGTATATATTGTAAAACTAAAAGGAGGGACATTTTAATACGCTGAATATTGTTTTATTTTTTAATATCTATTTATCATTATATTTTCTATCACAATGTAACATGCCTGGTGACAGGACGAGGGGGAATGGGCTTAAGTTGAGCCAGGGGAGTTTTAGGTTAGATGTTAGGAAGAACTTCTTTACAGAAAGGGTTGTGAGGCATTGGAACAGGCTGCCCAGGGAAGTGGTGGAGTCACCATCCCTGGAAGTCTTCAAAAGACGCTTAGATGTAGAGCTTAGGGATATGGTTTAGTGGAGGGCTGTTAGCGTTAGGTTGGAGGTTGGACTCGATGACCTTGAGGTCTCTTCCAACCTAGAAAATTCTGTGATTCTGTGATTCTGTGATGCAGATCTATCTATTAAGGCTTGCTTACCCCCCAGAAATGAAAGATTTGATGAACTAAATGCTGGCAAAAACTCCAGATGGGTTCAGGCTGAAAATTCAACAGTGTTTCTACAGTTCTAAATGCTTCTATAGAACAGAGACAGAGGAATTATGCAAGTTAAAGAAAAAGGATCCCAAAAAATCCATATTTTAACTTAAGCAAGCATTAAGATTTCAAAAACTTCTACAAAATTAACTAGAGAACATAGATTATATATTTTTAAATATAGACTAGTATTTTCACAAGAAGATCCAGCCTTTATAAAACTTTCATGAAGTCTAATATACTAATATATAGCAGTCAGTAGCTGAGACATAAATCAATCAAATGTTAAATAAAGTTTGAGGAGAGGAGCATACCTGTCTCCAGTGTTAATGGTACAAGGAGAAAAGGAGAAATCTCCTGCTATAAAAATACCTTTTACTAGCTCTACCAGATATTTCCCAGTACAAGTATTTTTGAGTTAACACAAAACTTCTCTGAACCAAAATACGATGCTAGGTTGCTCAGAAAACAATTACTCAGGAAACCTGAAGGTCTTCTTGTACTCAATCCAAAAAAAATCTTGTACTTAGCACAGACAGGCAACGCTATTGTTCTGTCCTAGTTCTAATGATATTCTAGGATAATATTCATTTCTTATTACCAAAATGAATCAAAATCAACAAATAGGACTAGCACTATAAGAATGTAGTGTATCATTATTAGTAATATTAAAATGAAATATTGTCAAAATGGAGATTTAAAGACACATTTACAAATATATAATGATCATGAAAAAGGTAGATGAAATATTATCCTCAGATTTGGGAGGGATTTTTTGTACTCTTTTCAGCCATTGGCAAGATATAAACAAATATAAATTAAAGTTATCTACCATAACTCTACTCTAACATTGTCACAGTGCAAGAAAGTTTAGTTATCTCTGCACGTAAGTGATGAAGTATGTTCCCATTATGCACTTACAGTTCCATTAGAATCACAGACTATCAAAAACGGGTGTCTTCTTTTAAAAGGGGAAGAGGTGAGGTGGTGCAGTACCTGCCAAGTACCTTCTGTGCGAAGAAGAGCTCTCTGTACACTCCAGAAAAACACGTCAGACTCCTCCTGACTGTGGACATTAGACATGCGAATCTTGGGAGCAGCAGGCTTATTTTTCCTTCAAATTGCAGGGATCAAGCACCAGGATGATCAATGGGGACTTCTGATCAGCCCTTGCAATCCCCCATATTCCTGCTTCCTCCTCTTTGGATCCTGAACTCTGCCATCTCATTATCATCTATAATGTTTCCCATTTCTGCCATTTCTCATTTTACTGTCCTGTTTGTGTAGTTATTGGTTGGCCAGCTGTTGCATGCACATTACTTGTCTTTTCTCTCTGTCACATCCTGCAATTTTTTATGTCAGTAGCTAGGCTACTGTCAGTAGCCAGAGGCTAACTCTTGGCTTTATGCACTCCTTCCCTAGCAAGTCCCCTCTCACAGGTAGTATGAAAAGGACCTATGACACCCCATCTCTCCGCCACAGAGCCTACATGCACCTCCCATTGTAAGTCCTTGCTGTCCTCATAGGAGTGGGAGGTTGCTTGTTTTGTGCATCACTCATGAGGGCTGCAGTAGCTAGAAAATAATTTCTTTCCATCTCAGGAGTCACTGTGACCCTTTAAAGCCAGTACAGCATAGTCACAATAAAACAAAATCAGTAACACTCCTTTAAGGCATATAGTATTTGTAGATTTTTTTTTTTTTTTTTTTGGGGGGGGGAGGGGGGAGAGAGGTTGATAGTGCATGCAATAATTTTAGCATATTGCTATTTTTTTTTTTCATATTATGCATTTACTATTCATCCCCATCCAGATTCACAGAAGTGCACTACACATGGTTTTAAAAATTATTTGTTCTGAATAAAACTTTGCAAAAATTAAAGCTTTGGGCCTCATTGTACTAGGTCCTGTATGCATTTGGTATGAAAAGATTGCCTCTTCAACAGAGAGCTTATCATCTAAATTGTTAGAAAGTATATGCTGTTACAGAGATGATTCAGGCTATTTGATCAAAAAGCTAGAATTTTCAAAGGCAGATAAGAAATTCCTGTCTGTGCTCAACAGCATAAAACATTCATGAGATTTCTTGCACTAGTTTCATTTCATTACTCATATAAACCACCACCATGCAGTCATTCTAGACAGACTAAAAATTACACTGTTGAACAATTAATAAGCATTAAAGAAAACTTTCAAAAAGCTGTCTTCATTCAGCCAGCTTTCCAACTATAAACTCTAAATGCTAACGTTAAAACTGAAAAACGATTTTGTGCTTCTGCAAGGCATATTATGCTAGATTGCAAAATAAATAAATAAAAAAAAAAAATTAAGGACCCTACCAAAATACTTTGTCCCTTGGAGTCACAGGTCCTGCAGGGGCGGCATCTCCCACCAGACCCCCTACTCCTGCATGGGCTCCTCTCCACGGGCTGCAGCTCCGGCCTGGGGGCTCTCCATGGGCCACAGCCTCCTCAAGGCCACATCCACCTGCTCCACCGGGGGCTCCTCCACGGGCTGCAGCACGGAGTTCTGCTCCATATGGGACCCATGGGCTGCAGGGGGACAGCCTGCTCCACCAGGGGCCTCTCCACAGGCTGCAGGGGAACTGCTGCTGTGTGCCTGGAGCACCTTCTGCCTCCTGCCATCCTTCTGCACTGATCTTGAGGTCTTTATGTCTGTTTCTCACGCCTTGCTCTCCCAGCTGCTGTTGGGCAGTAGGTTTTTGTTTGTTTCTTTGTTTTCTTTTATTAAACCTGCTCTCACTGAGGTGCCAAAACCATCATTTATTGGTTCAGGTCTGGTCAGCAGGTCATCCCTTCTGGAGCCAACTGGAACTGGATCTTATCTAACATGGGTCAGCTTCTGGACTCTTCTCACACAGGTCACCCCTTCAACCTCCTGCTACCAAAATGTTGCCACATAAACCCAATACAGATCCTATACAGATGTATACCATGGAAACAGAACTAGCAGTACTCAGCCTGGAGTTCAACAAAGACAAAGCAAATGATTTGCTGTAAATCATTTTTTTTTCATCTCAGTTTTGTAATCTGAGCTCACTATATATATTTTCAGTCCTGGTTCTAAAGAGACGCATACAATGAGGCTTAAACTTTTCAGTAAGGATATGTATTGTTTGTCTTATCTTTGTTTGTGTACAGACCATGCTATAAAAGTGTTAAAATGCATAATTATAATGAAATATAAATGCATAATACAATTGTTGGTCCTGTTTAGTTATCCATAGTTAAAAGAACATAAAGGAACAACTATGTAATAAATTATTTAGGCAAGTGTTCACATTTTTATGGTACTTACTCAATATACTTTAGAAGTCCCAAGCTACAAAAGCTTAAATTCAGCTCAGTATTGATTTTCAGCTGATAAGCTTCTTTCAATCTTCAGTAAATTAAAACTGTAAATTGTGTCTGCAAGAGTACATACTGTATTTTACTTTCTGGAATGCTCTATGGGACTTTTCTAAAATAAAGGTCTTGTAGGAAGAGGAAAAAAAAAATACTTCCTAATAAGCCTTCTTAATAATGCTTAAATATAGATATATAGATAACTTTTTTTTTTTTCTTCATTTACATGGAAATACTATCCAGATTGTTATTGATTAAATGAGTTTTATTTAATTTTTCAAATTTTCAATCCCAAAATATCTTCCTCTATAGTGTTCTCCCTATGAATAGATAACTGCAATTTGACTCTAAAGGATTATGCTCTGAAAGACACTAAAATTAGGCAACAACATCCAGAAAGTGGCCATATAGGATTTTCAAAGCAACCAGAGTCTCATCTGATTGCAGACATGTACTGCAACAATTATTGCAGTGACTTTCAAATACTCAAAATGGATTTGTTTTAGCATGTAGGATTCTGAATGTCAAAATAAAAGATAGTAATAAAAGCATTAGAAAACATAAAATTTTGAGAGTTAAGGTGAGAAAAATTAAGGTGAGAATTGCAGAATGTTCTAAAATTTTAGGGAGAAAAGAAGATGATAAAACAAGGTGGTGGTTATAGACCTGAGGTACTTCTAGAGACCAAGACCCTCTTTCCTGCAGTGGTAGTCTCTTCATGACACAATTCAGCACATAGAAATCAGCATTCATGATCAACAGCAGTTTGCAGATAGAAGGAGATGCTCAACTGTTAGTACATTATCAAACATGTAAACCTAGCTCACATAGATTGTAAATCATGTCAGATATAATAAAGAAACTAGGCTAAAACTGTCCTCCTTCCAGTCACAGAGCAAAACCAATATCACTGTGCAAGAACAGACTGATCTTTAGTGCTTCAGCACCCCAAAAGAGTGAGTGTTTTGGGGTGGAGGTCCAGCTAACAGCACACAGTGTAGTTAACACTGTTAACAACATCTCAAACAACTGCAACAGGAGACTGTTCAACTTTGGGACTGTGCAACTTTGGGCCCACTCACTGTTCCAGTATGATAATGATGAGCCAGTTGCTTAGCATGTGGTTACACTTAGATTTGAAGCATGGTTGAAGACTATGCAGACAAGATGGAGCTAGCTGTCACAGGCTGTACTTTTGCCCATGCTACACCATCGACACAGTTTGAAGTGCCCAGGCTGAAAAGCTGAACGCATATCCACATGATGTGCCATCAGTGGGGAGGGTCGAGGGACAGGCATAGGTTTTGACTTTGTGGATCTCATTGGCAAAAAGTACACTTAACAGTGACTCCTTTGCATAGAGATACATAGAAAGTTAAACAGAGTGCAAGGGAATAAATAGTCTGCAGTCTCCATGTGTAGTCAGCACAATTAACAAGATAGAACATTTAAATAATTATGGCTGAAGATGAAAAAACCAACAGTTTAGAAGATGAGAAACTGGCATTATGTCCATTACAATGACATTGAAAGATTTGGAGATGTATGATTTTCAGTAACTTATTACAGCAGTATGGTTAATGGAAGAAACAGAATGAGGATTTCCAAATGAGTGTATTGCATGATATCCAAAATCTTTTATCTGTTTATACGACTATAAAAAATCTACATATTTTAGATTTCTAGTCAAGCTAAAAATAAATAATTATTTGATACCTGACTAATATAATTTGTACTGAAGAGTGTTATAACATATAAAGCTCAAATATGAATTGGCATGGAAATGTAAATTACGCTATTTATTACATTATCTAGATGTGAATTTGTTGCAACAATTGCTTAACTGCTTAACAGTCAATCATCTTGCTATGATTTTAATCTGTTGCTTACTACTGGTTGAGATCATTTATAAATGTATTTCCCTCCTTGTTGCTGGGCATACCTGTTCTAATTAAAAAAAAAAAAAAAAAAAGTAAAAAAAAAAAAGTAAAAACAAACAAACAAATAATAATAATAAAAAAAAAAGATCCAAGAAGATCCAAAAAAGGCCATATTGAGAAGAAAGTTACTCTATATTCAGATAATTAATGTAAAACAAAAGAAACTAAGATTTTGAGAGTAACCCACATTTTAACTGGAATATATCTATAGAATTCAGCTCTGACTTGTTAGAAATGATTGACAAACTATTAACAAGAATTCTGTTATTGTTTGCAATTTGTTGTTCAATTGTAGCAATGGTTTGGTTTACATTTGGTTTACATTCAGCAAGTCAGTAGACCTATAAAAATTATTATGAGCAAGGCTCTGTAATGGAAATTCTTCTATACCATTCCTTTTAAGTATACTTTAATAGAATTAAAGAGGTTATTATATCACTGAAGTCACTAAATGTAATAGATTCTGAGACTTTGCTATTCCATTTTATATTTTGCTATGCCATTCATGCCATAATGTTTAATAAAATGCACTTTGAGTTTTCAATGTGTTTTTAGAACTCCGTAGTTCTTATGTTCCTGAGGTTTCAAGTCCCCCAACAATATTCTTATTCTGTCTGTTCCAGTTAATTTAAAAGCTAAAAATGTGTACTGAGAATATTTTCTTCAGCAGCTTAACTTTGAATGAGTTTAATTTTCTGCAGCATCTTGTTTTATAGCTAACACTCTGACCAAGAATCATTTCTAGCTTACATGCAACAGTCAAGGTAAAATAACTCCTTTTACTGCTCTAGGCAAATACAATTGCAAAAGTTGCCAAGGCCTTCAAAATCCACTGTAAAAAATGTTGTAATGGCTATCCACTTGACTCACCAGGTTTAAACATTTATTTATGGTTCCTCCACTTGTTCTTTCTGACTTCAAGCAATCCATGAAACCAGTCTTGATACCTTTGCATTGCTCCTGTTTTAGTCCCATCATACAAAAGGAACAAGGTTCATACTTTTTATTATGAATTATCAGTGGTTTTGGAGTTAGCCAATATTCTAGCTGATATGATCAAACACTTCCCTTTCAAAGCACGAATTAGAAACATCTGTTGAATCTTGGTGGACTTGGTGTGCCCCAAAAATGAAAACATGAAGGACATGGTGAGACTTTCTCCTGTACAAATGTAGCTGCATGACATGCAGACATCTACATTTTGAGTGAGAAGAGATGAGAGACAGAAGCACTACTAGGAACATTAACAGTGGAGGTTATGTGGAGATTTTACCTTAGTGGTTATTTTTCAGAAATAAAAGTCCTGTTCTGGAGCTGGATCTTGAAAGCTGTTTTTTTCTTGTGTGTGTGTGTGTGTGTGTTCAAGAAACTGAGTGGTATTTATGTTTTTCAGCATTGTACAGAAATATAAAGATGGCATAGAAAACAGGTGGTATTCTTCAGTTTAAGGCCATATCTTTTCACAAAATCTCAAATGTTTGTCCTTACTACTTTATCCTCTCAAGAGTGAAAAAGACTCCAAAAAAGAATTAGACACTCCAGAAACTCAACCAGGGAGCTTTTTATCCACTAGGAAAAAAGTTAGAAAAGTTGCGGTAGATGATATATTGTTATATGAATATTGTTAGATGTGGATTGATGGAAGGTTAGACAAGATCCTACAACAGTGTTCTTTAACTTCAGAAAAAGCTACAATTAATTTATATAAATTGAGGTTGTGTTACTGGGTCTTCCCTTCCCTTCCCTTCCCTTCCCTTCCCTTCCCTTCCCTTCCCTTCCCTTCCCTTCCCTTCCCTTCCCTTCCCTTCCCTTCCCTTCCCTTCCCTTCCCTTCCCTTCCCTTCCCTTCCCTTCCCTTCCCTTCCCTTCCCTTCCCTTCCCTTCCCTTCCCTTCCCTTCCCTTCCCTTCCCTTCCCTTCCCTCCCCTTCCCTCCCCTTCCCTCCCCTTCCCTCCCCTTCCCTCCCCTTCCCTCCCCTTCCCTTTTAATTCTGTTCTACTGTATTAGATTTTCTTATTCAACATAAGTAAATAGAGCTCTGACCACATACAGATACAGAAATGAGAATGATTTTAACCAAAGAGATAAAACAATAGAATTGCAGTTCCCACTGCTGTTACCGCAGGCATGTTGACTGAGAGCTGACACTGGTGTTACCCAAATGTTATCACAAAGAACATATTGTGAACCAATTTAAAACACTTCCATGCTATTTTTGACTTTTATCTCCTCAATAGTATCATTAGCTTTAAAGTTTCAGCCTCTGCAATCAGCAGTGGTGTCATTTACAACTGCTGCTTCTGGTACTGACTGAGGAAATTAAAATGCACTTAAAAGATATTACAGATATTACAGAGAACAGGTTTGCAAAATGTTGATTGTGGATTGACATAACCATGAGAAACAGTATTGATTTTTCATACTAATAAATGGGGTAATTTCCATGTTTTGTTTTGTTTTGTTTTTTACTATTTTTTGAAAGAGGCAAGTAAGAAAAAATATTATTCACTTCAAAGACCTAAACTGCTGTCAGGTACAGGAAGCAAAAGATTTCTTTATTCTTATTCTTGTCCTTAATTTTTACTCTTACTCTTGCTGTTACTCTTATTCAATTTATTTTTAGATGTCTGCATTTGAGGCAGAATGGAAAAATCTACACTGTCTGGAACTGTGTGCATCAAATTTACACACGGAAAACACAATCTGAAAATAATTGAGAGTAGAATGGTTATTTTCCAACCTTTCTGAACATACTAAGAACAGGCGTTCATTCCTTTTTGCTTTACTTTCACCTGCCCCTCCTTTGTAGAAGAGACCTTCCTATTACAATCTCCTACTACTTCCTTGTATAGTGTGTAGAGTAGCAAATTGAGCTAAATGAGCTTGTAAAACAAACTTGCTACTGTGTCATTAATGTTTAAGCTCCTTTCAAGATAAAAGGTTCAGCATGAAATTACTCAAAGTGGACTATCAAAGTTATCATTTTCAAAACCAACTTTTTGCATAATCCTGGGATATAGTATTATTATTGGCATTATTACACATGCAAGTAAATACAGCTTAAAGGCTGTTTAGATGTTGGTATTGTATGCTATTGTTTTAATGCATGGTGGCATTGAAAACCATATGCACGTGTTTATAAATAGCAACCATTAACTCACTTGCAATGCAGACAGTATTACCATGACGTTAAATAGGATCTTTATTAGTTCAGCCTCATTATCTTAACAGTTTCAGAAAGAACAAGAATATTGATGAACCTTCTTGTCTCCTAAAGTTAAAATAATGAAGATTTTAATTTCATCAGTAAAATAAGGTCCCTAACTACATCTCATGCTATGAAAAATGTTACTGGAGAACTGTGTTACACTGAAACATATTCTACACTGATCATTGCAGGTTAAAAGTTATTTTACAACTTAATCACACAGTTAAGACACGAACTAAAGATTATTCTTGAGAGTAAATTGACATCATTAATGGAATTCATGGCTCCAAGCACTCCCAACCAACACAGCATAAGTCTTACATCACATTTCTACCAAATACTAAACAGATTAGATGAATAGCATACAAAAAATATTATTTTCAAGAAAATTAAACATCTCTTTTCAGCAAGAGGAAAAGAGAATATGATTTCTTTATAAAATACATGATTTCATTTTAAGAAAGTGCTTAGTATGCAAATATGTATATAAAGTATTTGAATATGAAGGATGCAAATAAGTTATTGTTTAACCATTTTTTATAAATTATTATCCTTGAAAGTGTGGATGTTCCGTTACTTTTCAGGGAATTCATATTTTATATCAGTTAGTGCTGTTATACAGCATTTAGAGTTAAATTGTTTCATAGAAGATTCACAGAAAAATAAAATAAAATAAAATAAATAAAATAAAATAAAATAAAATAAAATAAAATAAAATAAAATAAAATAAAATAATAATAAAATAATAATAAAATAATAATAAAATGACAATGCTTAATGCTACCAATGTATTTCACTTATCTAAATCTTTTCATTTGTAAAGTGGGCTTTGGCAAGACAGCATACACTTCTAATGAGAGCAATTCAGAATTGGCTTATTACTTGACTTGCCTGTCTACTATATCTTTTTCACACTTATTCTCTAGAAAATAAAATCATCTAAGCTTGTCTTACTAGTATTTGGAAAGTTTCAAAAACTTAGAGTTTATATAAAAATACTACCTTTATATATGTGCATCATCAGGAGTACTGTTGATTAGTTAAACAGAAAATGAAATTCACACCAAGAATGCAATTTTAAAAATCCATGGAATTCAATGTGTTTATATATTTGAATGTTTTTGTTGTTGGTGGTGGTGGTTTTGTTTTGTTTTGTTTTTCTGCCTTAAGAAGCAGCACCTAACCTTCTAAAATGATATAAATAGACGATGGTTGAAAGACAGCTTTAAAATAAAGTGATTTTTTTTTTAATAAAGACAAATGTTTTTGTGTTAATGAAGAAATGTTTGTATATGTTAGCATATACACTAGAATAATTTCAGAATAAAACACTAGAATAATTTCAAAGGCATATGTTTCAAATATTAAGACAATATGACTTATTAGTTCAAATATTACAAAATATTTAAATATGTATTTTTTCAGTACAGACTTCAGAATGTGAATTCATCTTTTAGCACCACTTTGAATAAACACAATATCTATAGAAGTTTTTTCAGTGAGCACATAGATATTTTGGAAGTATATTAAATGAATACATTGTGAATGGGTATTGTTTTATCTATCTTCATAAAAGGATTAAATTCATATTCCCGCAACTAAGGGAAATTTTATCAGAAAGTTGTTGATCACATAGCTAGATTTTTTGTTTCATAGAAGGAGTTAAAGTCAGTGAAAAGAAAGAAGATAAAAATATACTTCATAGTAAAACAAAATTCATTTGGCCCATTGTATCTGATAATTTATTTGTAGTCATAATTTTTAAAGCTGGTAAAATTAGTATTTCTTTCCTTTAAACAGCTCATTTCTACAGAACAGTTCAATAAATAAGGGTTAAGAAAAAACAGAAAGTCTATATTTGAATAAATCTCTATTTTCAATAGCTGTGTTATATTTTGCATCATTTAAGAAGTAGTAGGTGATCACAGTAATAAAAAATTAAATTTGTATAGACACCAAGGTCCCTGTGAGTGTTTATTGTGATGTTGGATGAGGCTTTGAACAACCTGGTTGAAAGCATCTCTGACCATGGCAGGGGTGTTGGAATTAGATGGTCTTTAAGGTTCCTTCCAACCCAAACCTTTCTGTGATTTTATCATTGTGTGGAAGATCCAGCAGACTTAATTGCCATCTATTGTTTTTCGCATATTTATATTGAATGATTGTCATCATTTTAACAGGTTTCCATATATCAGTATCATGTGACAATGTTGATCCAAACATTGTGTGTTGACTCCAAGTAGGTCTCACTTATTTTAACTGGCCCAGTTACCAGATGAATCAATTTTTGTCTTGATAGATTTTGTTTGTAATCTAATCAAGATAAAATATTCCTTCCTAATAAACATGGGAGAATGTGTGTGTGTGTGTGTGATGGCGTGGGGGGGTCAGTATTTTTTCCAAACATTTTATTACACTAAAATTACAGTTAGCTTTGTTGATTGTATTTCGGTTTTGAATAAGGGATGTAACATCTAAGATACTTTGCCTTCACTTTGGGGAGGGAAGTCCATCTGCAAGTACACCTCACTTTTGCAGTGCTTGAATGCCATCCTGTACACTGAGTTTATGCTGTCTGAATCTACAGAATAGAGTTTCTTAAGATGAGTCAAATTTCTCAATTTTAGTATCAGTACAAACAGATACTTTTGCCATACTTTTAGCCATTGAAGGTTGTTGTTTTTTCAGAGGTAGGGTAGTGGAAAATGCCAGTTGGAGTGGAGTAGGGCAGTGAAAAATGCAAAGGAGTGGAAAATGCCAGTTTTTCATACAGATAATCTTCTCATGGGATTCCTAGCTTAAAAGGACAATTAATAAGGAAGCTGAAATTACTGATTAAAAGGACAGAATGACATAGCAGTAGGGTACACATTAAATGTTTTGAATTGCCTGTTTTCTTATGGCATTATGTAACTAATGAAATACTTACTAGGGCAGAAAAACAATGACACCATAGGCCAAAAGGTTAGAGAACTTCAAAATGGCAAGAAGATGTAGCTCTGTGCCCTATTTTAAAATGGGATTTAATTATTTCTAGAGTGGAAAATTCTTTCCACAACCAAGTGACAATGGCCAGGTGGTTTAGATAATGCTAAAAGTCATAGAGGATGGCAGCATACTGGCTCAGGTACACACCTACTATTTCATTAAATTGATTACCACCTTGCAAGAAAGAAGCCTAATCAACTGACCACTCTCTCTGTCCTCACTACACTTGCCAAGGTATATAAAGCTTCTATAAGCAAATATTTTAAACAGCTTCAGTTTCATCTCAATGCACCAGAGAGAAGGAAGATTTAAAATATTTATAAGAGAGATGGACTGTGAAAATTGTTTCTTGGCTATTATGCAGAGATCTACAACCCTTCCAGCTGCAGTAGGCAAGGCAAATACAAAACACGTTGCATGTCAGTTTACTCATATGGCTGAGTAAGAAAGACTGTGCTTTTACTTCTGTTTACAGTATCATCTCAAATTTATCAAGGAAGCCATACATTTAGACAAAACTTTCCTTAAGGAACTGGGGTGACTAAGACTTTTAAAGCCATTATACATAAAAATATGTATAAATTTATAAAAAATACCTGGTAGAAGAATCTCAAGAAGAATTACAAGAGCAGCTTTCATGAAGCTTTCTTTAAAGTTATAAAATACATGGGTCTTGCTGGAGAATATTAGCCCGGTTTTAACCTTTCATAAATGGAAACTCTCATTTCTTCTTCCCTTAAATGCACTGACAACCTAAAAAACCTCCCTATGTGAAACTGAGACCAGTTCTTCTGCACAGTTTCCATCTCAGCTTGGTCTTAGTGGTCTTAAGTGAGATTGAAAGTGTCATAGTCCTTGTCAGACTGTTCCTTCTGATGAATTTCACCCAGAAAACAAACAAACAAACAAAACAACAACAACAACAAATAGCATCCCCCAAAATTATATTTCTATACCCTGGCATTCTCAGAATATAGACAGGAATGTTATGCAGAAAATGCTGAGAAGTTTCCAAAGGTAAGATAATGTTGAAGAATGGCTCAAAGAGCAAGAGCATGGGTCCCTAGAGGAATTGTACAAGCAAGGCAAAGAAAATACAGAGTTTATAGCCATGGAGTAGGCCTAGATGAGAAGCATTTTTGTGAAAATATGCAAGGAGCAGTCTGTCTTGAGAGAGAGATAAACAGGTGGATCTGAGGCCTGGGAAGATAAGTGAGTAGCTTATGCACTTGCACTGTAACCCCAAGTAGGAGAAACAGTATTTTTTACAACACTTCTAGGCTTAGCCAATAGGATAGTGACCAGTAGGCATAATTATCGCTGTGTGTATAAATATACGGATATCTGCGCAATAAAGTTGAAGCTTGTATTACCACTCATATTGAGTTGATCACTTGCTTCCCTATGCCGAAATCAGAGGGTCTCGCACCCGAAGTGGCACCTGAACAGGGACAACATGGAACCGAGAAGCGCGGTGAGGACAAGCACCGATTAGCAGTGAATTGGAGGGCAGAAGATTGCCTAGACCAACCAAAATGGGGTCTGCACGGTCCGGAGGGCTACCAGCATGGTTAGACACGGAGCTGCACAAATCGCGGACAGACGCGGCGCAGATAGACGTGGAAAAAAGGCCGGCACTATTGATAAGGAGGTAGCCCTCAACTTATTGACTTTTGACTTATTGACCCTCAACTTTTTAGAAAAGCGAGGGGTAGAAGGAATTAAGCATATTCCAGGGCTTATAGCCTTTGGGGTAGCAAAGGTTTTTTTTTTTAACCCTGAATCATCCTTTGATGTGGAAGAATGGAGAGCTTATGGGGACTGCTTGTGGGATTTAGCTATAGATGATGATAAAATAGTTAAAAAAGTAATGAAACCATGGCAGGAAACTATTAATAGTTTAAAAAGATACAAGTTCGAACAGCAAGTTGCAGCTGTGTCTACCCAGCAATTAGGAGGGTCTCGCACCTGCAAGATAATAATTCAAAAGAAGCAACAGACTGGAATTTACATCTGCTGAACACCTACTACACAAAAAACACTTCCAAACAAAGCAATTACATCAACCAGCGTTAAGCTTGTGCAATGAACTTGTAAATCATCTTCCCTAATCTCAGATACATTTCAGTGTTTATGCACTGTTTATTGATGTGGTTCCAGATTACCTAGTCAGGTAAATCTAGTTTAATGGGCAACTTTATAGTGGAGTATACCACTCAACAAAAGTATTTAGTAAAAGACTTATTTCATATATCTGCATATAGTTTACATCCAACAACAAAATCCAAATACAATAAATAGAATTCTTGTAAAATTCTGTGAATTCATTTTGAAAAATAAGTTAATTCATATATTGATATATGATATATGATTATTATATATTCATATAAGAACTCTGTAATATAGCTGTTGACAATGAATTCTAAAAAAATGAAGTGATGTTCCACATTCGTACTTGATTCAAATCAGAAATACAATTTCCAAGCACAAATATGTCACACAAGAGAGGTATTAATCTCAGAAAATTGGAAATAAATAAATAAATAAATCTTAGTATCAACTTGAGTTAATTACTCATTGAAAAGTTTTTAATTTTAAGTTTAATTGAAAAAATTATAAAGTGGGAGTAAAAATGTATAAAGTATTCTGTAATTGTACAGTTTTAAGCACTAAAGGAAGGAAATGTCAGTAAGGACAAGGTGTTACTTGTTTTAAGGTATTCTGAATGGAGGTTTCTTTGATTGAGATAAGCAGGCATGAAGCTTTTCACTTTAAAGGAGTTTGACTAACCACTTTTAACAAGATAGTATTACACCAAAAGGGATAATGCCCACTGCAAAGTATCACTACATGAAAAATATTGATTTTGAAGGGTCCTGACAAATATCTTCCCTGCAAGTTTCTGTGATTAGCTAACTCTTCTCCATACTATAAAAAACCTTCAAAGGTGATTCAGCAATACAGTTCAAAAATTTATATGGTCAAGAAATAGCACCCTTTTGTAGCTAGTGGTAGTAACAGTCTTCAGGATGTTTGATGTTTTACTGTGGGCAGCCTCAATGATGAATGGTTTTATCAATTCTAACCAACAGTTGCACACTTGTCTTGAAGTAGGGGTACTCCGAGATTGTTCATCATGCATGAATCAAGTTGTATAACAAGGATACATCAGACAGCAGAATCAGGCAAGATATTCTCTTACCAATGATAAGAGGGCAAAAATTGGAGGATTAATAGTTAATGGCACTTATCCAACTTCAAAAACAGACTTTGGTTTTAGAAGTGAGCAAATGAGCAAGCTGGAAAATATTTTACCTTAGCAAAGCAGCTAAGAGCTCTGGAGGGCATTAAGCAACCTGTTCGTCTATTATGGAATAGTCACCGATATAGGCCAGAAAAATAATTTAGCCAATTCCTAGTATTTCAAGGATGTTCACTCAAAAGTGGACATCCTAATAGGAGTGAGATATAAACCTCTGACCTTTTGAACTAAATACATGGGTGAACTAGATGTGTGAGTGATGAATCATAAAAGCACAACTCAACCATAAAAGATGACGGACAAATAACACACACAAAGAAATCCAATGCTCAAAAAGCTCTTACAGGTTATGATATCAACATCAATCTATTTCCTGAAGCACTTATATCTATCTACAAATTCTGCTGTTGCATAAAAAAGATAAAACTATCCTATCCATTGTGTGAGCTTTGTACAACAACATTTTTTAAATTATGTCAAATGAAAAACGTATGTGAATCTGTTTCAGTTGTTTATTAGGGATACTGGGAGGCTTCTCAAGTTCTTAAATCATCTAAATACAAAATTATTCTGCTCAAAGTGATTTTTTGTTTTGACAATTCATTTGCTTTATGAAAAATCAATAAAAATAAGAAATTAGAAGACTGTTTTTCAAATAATAAAGTGAAACATTTTTATGGAACAAAATAGTTTTTGTGGCTGATAGCCACTTGTCCATGAGAATTAGTTCACGCTTGTTGTTTAAGGAATAAATATTTAACCTGACAGAAACTAAAATCAATATTAATCAGTATATTTTAATGGAAAACATTCTGTTTTGAATAAAACAATTCACTACAAGAATATACATAAACATACATTTTCTACCAGATATTCTTTATATTTTCCCCTATGCTACTTATTTTCTGATTTAAAATGTTATTAACTATTTCTTGGGTTTTACTGCTAAATGACTTCAAACAGATTTTTATTTTAAAAGATTTGCATGACAAATAAGAGAGTTAGAGAGTTCTTTTATCATTTTTTTTTTCTGGTTGCTTTGTTTACAAGTTGAATTAAAAAAAAAGTTAGTGAATAATGCTGCTGCCAAATTTCTACAGGTGAGAAATTTGCACCAACTCTCTTTGAAAAGAGCATTAGGTACAATGCTTTTAATATTGATACTAAGCATTCAAAGAACAGTCAAGAAAGTATTGCTTTCCTAACTTCAAATTTTCTGAATCCTGAAGTTATTATGATTCTAATTTCCTTTCCAGGCAATGTTAAATCTGTGTAAGAGCCATACTGCTGTTATTAGTTACAATAGGTAATTTTAATAATCAAAATATTTCAGTAAGTTAGGTATGCTTATTAATTTTCTCAAAATTAGACATAGAAAACTTCTCAATATTTAATTTTAAGATGATTTAAAAAAAACAGTCTATATCAATCTGACAACTAGGATTTTTCAGTTGATTAAAATTAGTGTGACTCTTGAAGTCACTGACACTGAATTTCATTAGCTATTCATCTGAAATATTATTTGTAAGGGTGAAAACTGTAGACTAGAAACTTCAGAAAGGTCTAAAATTTTAGCTAAACATGTACAGCTGGCCCATTTAACTTAATATATAAGAAGTCTTCTTGAATTAATTAATTTAATCTAATCAAGTCTTTACAGAACTACAATAGCAAATTATAAATAGAGACAATTCTATTTGTTTTGTATTAACTCAGACCAGAATCAAGAAATAGGAAGGCAAAACCTAGAGTTTGGCTGTACACTACTTGTTGATTCTTATATATCAGTACTCAAAAAAAAAAAAAAAAAAAAAAAAAAAAGTTCTGTAGGAAGCATGGTAGCTGAGACAAACCTGCTTCAAAAAACAATACATTACAAAACAAAATCCCTTCCCTTCCCTTACCTGCCCTGCCCTGCCCTTCCCACATCTAAATTCTTGTCCCTTCCCATTCACATCTTTTGCACCATAGGAGAGACTATTACATGACATTAAAAGACACCTTGCTGCCTGCAAACATTCAAAGTTTCTCAGCCATGAGGGGAGTAAGAAAGGAAAGTTTCTCTATACTTCCATGTTTTCTTAGATTCCTACAACTGTGGTTGTACATTCTAAATTTGGTTGCATTTTACTTTGACACAATTAGAACTTTCTAAAGAAAACATTTTTATTTCTTATGAGAAGAGCCCAGAACCCAAATTCCTACTGATAGTGGAGTCTCTTAACCATCAGAGATAGACTTTTTTGCTCCTTGCTTTTCATGGGAGGAAGGGTAAGATAAAAGCTGAGTTCCTCTCAGTGTCACAGAAATTTAAGATTAGAATCCCCCATGGATATGCCCTGATCAGTAGTATGTAACAGGCAGCTGACATTACAGAATCTAGTATACATGCCAGGAATGTTCAACATATGCCTGTTGGATCAAGCCTTCAGGGAATGGTGACCCATTTCTAATTCCTCAATCCCAATGTGTCTTGAAAAAGTATTAAATTCTTTACTGCTTACATGAAGAGAATTTTGACATGAGCAGAAGTAGAATGCAATCAGATACTGAGTTTTAGGTGGCTCCAGGCATACACAATTGCTGAGAAGTCTCTTTCAATCTCCTTTTTGGATGCATGTTTGTCTATGCTTGCCTATGCCCTCTTTTATGTGAGTTAGACAGGTTTTAGAACTTCCTTTACACTAAAAATGCTTTTGATTCTTGCTTGAATCAGAGAATATTAACTAACATTTTAGTTGTCCTCATCATAAATGATTTCTGGGAAAAAAAAAAAAAAAAAAAAGAGCTGTCATTTTTGCATTTTCAATATGCACTTGAAATTAAAATTTAACAACTAAAAATGCAGGGGATGATGCATATTCATTTCGTTCTTCACTTCTCAAGTGTTCACATTATTAAGGTTCATTACACAGCAATTTAAAGAGTAAGTGAAGACTGCCATCTTCTGACTTCCACTGTATATCTGTACAACTGAATATACAGCACAGTTTGCCCTATTCTTGTTTATCACTGTGCTTCCAAACAGAGAGAGAGAGAGAGAGAAAGAGAGAGAGAGAGAGAGAGAGAAGGAAGGAAGGAACTAAGGAAGGAAGGAAGGAAGGAAGGAAGGAAGGAAGGAAGGAAGGAAGGAAGGAAGGAAGGAAGGAACCAAAAAGAGTAACCCAGGTAACCCAGCCAGGGCATTTCAGCTACAGTATGCTGCTCCAGCTTTGAAAGAGAAACATTTATCTGTGACAAATAAAACTATATTTTCACTGATATATTTTCTTGTAGAGGTATCTGCTTCATAAATTTGTCATCACATCTAGGCTGCCAAAGGAATATTTTCTGACACCACCTGTTAATTGATCAGTCAATTATTTTCTTAGCAACTTTAAGACTAAGTTGTTACGAGATGAAGAAATAAAGTCCACAGTTGTAGAAGAATTCTGCCTCCTATTTAAATTCAATAATATCCTGACAACTAATTCTAGAACCTTTAGAATCTCCACCCCAAAATTTCAACTATCTGGCATAACAACCTCCTAAAAGTAAGTATGAGACATTTAATTAAATGCCTCAAGCTTTTCACCGAGTCACTGAATTAAACTATTATCAACACAGGTATTATGGAAAGGCCTATGGTGGTGGCGGGGACAGGGGATGTGTATATTACTGAATTAGTCTTTAATGTCCCTTCCAATCAAAACCATTCTACAATTCATTCTGTGGAATAGAACAGATGCATATATATGCACATTGGCCAATTTTCACACATTTATTTGTGATTCAAACAAAAAGGTGAGATTAAAAAACAAACAAACAAACAAAACCTCACACAACTCTCTTAGCAGCAGGAAAGGATAAGCAGCAATATCTAACAACTGCTGTTTACCACACCTTTTATTCAGACCTAAGTCCCTGGCATGCTGCTGATGGAAAACACATACAGATCATGTTTAAACTCAATATGTGGATGAGTTTGCCATGACAGGATTTCTGTCTCTGAAGCCTCTCATGACCCTGGTATCACACTTGGAAATACAACCTCTCATGGTAAAAGTTTGGTGGACCTATCACTAGCACAGAAAAATGGTTGGTATGTACTCAGCTGGAAAACATGTTCTTCACCACTGAAGGCATTGGTAACCCAGCAAGCTTCTCTTGCCCCACCAAGAAGGAAATCTTTTGGTTACTAATGCTCATCTAATGTTTAGATCACTTTCTATCTGACCTACAGTACCTGCGCTTATGCATTCGTAACATGTATCCTTCTACACAGCCCAACTGATGTAGCAAACTCAGAATCTTCCAGACAGATCAAAATCAGTATTCTACAATTTGATCAGCAGTTTTGAAGAGTAAGCATAGCATATAGGCTGTGATTTGGGTGAAGAAAGGAGACACCTACCTTTGCAACTGTTATTTCCATCCTTATTTCCATCCTTATGTATTGATAATCTTCCTTCATAATATCTCTCAAGAATCTCAGAGTGTTTTTTATCTCTTTTAAGTAACCCAGTACTATTTTTTTTTCCCCCACTTTGACTGACGAATATACCTGTTTAGTCCTTTGGAAGGAAAAACAGAAAAATAGGTGAGATTCTGGGATGGTCTCTCTGGTCCAATTGTGTTCAGTTCTGGGCTCCCCAGTAGAAGAGACAAAAGGACATGCCAGAATGAGTCCAGTAAAGGCCCACAAAGATGATTATGGGACAGGAGCATCTCTCATGTAAGGAAAGTCTGAGAGAGCTAGGACTATTCATCCTAAACAGAGAAGGCACAGTGGATGTTATCCATGTGTATAACTACCCTATAGGAGAGTAAAGAAGAAAAAGGCAGGCTCTATCAGACGGACCGTGTAATTTATTTTATTTTATTTATTTTATTATTTCATTTCATTTCATTTCATTTCATTCCATTTTATTTTATTTTTCACTTCAGCAATCAAATTGATAAATCAGCAAACAAAATCTTGGTTAAAGCAAACCAAGTGCCATTTCAGAAAATCCTATATTTGAATGAAAAGGATGTTAGCAAAAAAACAGCCAAACAAGCAAACCTGCACCCTGTAGGTAATGAGGAAAAAAAAAAAATTCATCTGAAGGTTGTAGTGCAGCCTGTACTGGTTCACACTCCACTGTCTTGTTGTTTCACATTGTATAAAAACTGAAATACATTTAGATCCAATTAATCCTTTAAAGTTCTTGAACATGCCATTGGCAATTTTATATAAAATTTTTCAGAATTAAAATGATCTATGAATAAGAAGGTTATGATCCCAATACGACTTCAGAGCAAGGTTAATGATTAACACAAAGCAAAATAATTCTAGTAAAGCACCCAGAACAAAGTAGATTCAGCTTCAAATGCTAACAGGCAGAAAACAAAGTATTACTTTTTTTCCATTTTGTTTAAATATTTAACTATTTAAATATCCTTAACCAAAAAAAAAAAAAAAAAAAAAAAAAAAAAAAGTATAAGAAAAATCTCGTGAAGTTTCTATTTTCTTAGCAAAAGCTGTTCATCTAATACATTTCAGTTCATTACAGCTTAATGGATAACACAAATTCACTGACTTCTTTTTGCACCACATATTATTTCAGTCTACCAATAGAATGTTAAAAATAGAATTCATTATTTATCTTATTTTAACAAAAGCAACTATTTTAATCTCTACTGTGGTCTAGCCATCACTGAAAAAGTTTGTTGGTTTGATCAGTTTCCACTTTCCTAGCAGACAGAAAGGTGAATAACCAGCAACCACAGTCCTTCTGACTGTGACGTCTTTAATAACTAGAATACAAACAGATGCCAAGTAATCAAATATGATTCTGATATGCTAAATGTGAATCAGATTTCCTCTGATCCAAGACTTACGGTAGAAAAGATAGCACCTTCTTATGGTTTATACCCTGCACAAAAACAAAAACAAAAAACAAACAAACAAAAAAGATTTTATTTAAATGTCTATGCAGAAAATCCTGGACAGCTTCATACTTGAAGAATGAATAGAGCAAGACGCAGCATTATATGCCTATTATATGCTGTTAGGGTGCTCAGGATTAAGTAAGGACAACAACAACAAAAAAAATTACACCTTTAATCCAGAAAATAATCAGGACTAAAAGTCTCACATTTCACTTCTTCATGTGGGTGTCTTAACATGACATTCAAAAACATTTACCTAACGGATTCTGATTTCACTTTGAATGCTCACTTGCATACTAATGTAAATATTAAGAGGGGGAACAAACAAACAAATGAAAACAAAGACAAACAAACAAACAAATAAACAAACAAAAAACTAACACCAACTAAACAAAAAGGAAATGATCCTGAATTGCCTACAGACATGAGGCTGCAGTGACATAAAGTATATTCATAATATTTAGGAGTTCAAATTGTGTACTTTTTCATTTTTTACACAAGGGGATTGAATACTTTAACATTCAAGGTTTCATCAGAATATAGATTTCCAGCACTATCACTCATACTTTTTATTTCCCTTACCACTCATTTGCCCAAGGTGAATGCTGGTACTCTTCAGAAAATTAATATTAATAAATATTAACATAGGGTCCACCAGTTAAAGGATTGCAGTGTTACTGCAATCTACTGTTACTGCAGTGTTACAGTTCATTTAGAATCCTGGACATACTTCTTCTTTTTAATAAAATTGAGAATATTTTGCTGTGTAGAAAAACACATTCTGGTAGATATCAACAAAAAAGATAGAAAGGATAGGATATATATATTCATATTCACTATACTGCTCACAGTCTTTTCAATATTGTCAAAATTATGCTCACAATTTGTCTAGCTGGTATCTCATATTGATTAACTATATTATATTAATGAGAAAAACCCCTGGGGATGAAGAGATGACCTTGAACGGATATAAACATACAGTTTATTTTGTCTAATTACATTATTAATGGATTACACTTTTTTCAACTTTTTTTTTTTTTTCTTTTTCCATTTTTTCTTCATGTATCTTTAAAACCAAACAGTAAGAAATTCTAATAATCAACTTGAATCCTCTGCAATGCTAAATTCCTCAATGAACTTGCTGAATTACCAAGTAGCTTACTGTGAACTCCATTTAATACAACTGTCTTCAACTACCTAATGGGTGATGATAAGGAAGACTGAGACAGATTCCTTTCAGAAGTGTGCAGTGAAAGGAGAATGTTGCATCAAAAGAAATCCCTAACAGATATAAAGAATAAAAGTCACCAAGAGTGACAAGTCACCAGCTCTCAGGCAGGTTGTGGAATGTCCATCCTTGGAGATTTTCAGGACTGAACTCAAGAAAGCCCTGAGCAACCTCATCCAATCATGACAGCATCCCACCTTGGGGCAGGGAGTTGCAACAGAAGGACTCTAGAAATCCCTTCCAGATGAAATAATTCCTTGACCACATAACAAGCATGATGTAAAATTTTGATTTTGTCCTTTTACAGCACTGTTTACCAGGTCTGAAATAGCCTGAAATAGAAGGGGTCTGATAAACAGTTAATCAGTTAAACTGATAATCAGATTGTCATCTGATAAACAGTTCAAGCCTACTTTGTACTAAACTGGTTGCAAAAAATAGTGGTACTGGTTCTTATCATTTGTCTGCAAAATACCACTTTCCCACTCTCTAATTCCAAAATATATAGATCGTTCTTTTTTTAGAAAAAACACCTCATTAGAATCCATTCTACATAATGTAGTATGTTTATGAATGATTATAAAATGTATGCAAAGAAGGAAGAAGAATCCTTCTTGAATTCAGTTCATTTTGGATGCATTATTATTATGCAACTAGATTCAAAGCAAATATAATTTAATTTAACTAAATTGAAATGGAGCTGTCCTAAATAGAGACACATAATCTGAAGTTTCATTTTCATCTCATGTGCAGGGCCTGAATGAAATGTTTGTGGAGTTTGCTTTTATTAAAAGCTTAATGCACGTTTACTAATGTAGGTTTAAACATGGCCTAATTCTTAATCAAATATATTTCACCAGCAGGAGGGCCAACATTCAAATAATGATTAATTGAAAACTTAATTAAATACTTCAAAATGCACATGAAAGTGTTATGATAAAGTTTCAGGTCATGCAGTCTGCATCTCAGTCTTAGATATGAAAATGAATGACTTTATCCAAAACTCTTTAAAGTTAGTTACTGAAATAGCCCTAAAGCTGCAGATCTTCAAGATTTGAATATTGGCAATAAAGATTTCTGGAGCAGTTTTGGATTACATGGAATAGGTAAACAAAGAGTTTGCTTAATCTGCCTCTTTTAAGTTCCTGAGCTTCTCTGTTTCCTGCATGGTGAAGCACCACTTTATGAAATTTTACCCCAAAATAATACATATGTATATATATATGTTTTTTCCCAGTCTAATTGGAATTGAGACCAAAAGATTGTTGTTTTCAAGTAAATAAAATTTTATGGCTTATGTACTTTATGGCTAGGCACAGCACACTGATGGGGAGAAACTTACACATTTACTAAAAACTTACAAATTGCAAAAACTTAAATCCACTCACAATAGAAAACATTTGTTTAGTTATTCTGAATTCATGCAGCATTTTCCCCCCACCGACGGGTGACTTTCAGGGATTCATTTTATGTGATATAACTTTGGTTTAGCACTGCTTATAGACAATTTGGTGAAGAATCCTACTGATGGTTCAGTGACTCATTTTAAAATCTGTTATGGAGAGATGCATTAACATTGAGAGTCCTGTATACAATTAAGACAATGTGCATCCTTTACTATGTAAACTTCTCAGGACAAAGATTCATTTAAGGCATAACTTTAACACCAGAAACATATAAGACAAAAGGTAAGACAAAACTCTTTGTAAAAACAAATAAACTAGTTCATAGTCCTTTGTGAATTTGAATATTGCCTTATTTGGCAAATGGAGATGTGCAGGCATTTTTTCTCACAGAGATAAGCAAAGCTGTAGATTGTATGTGTCTGTGTGTGTGTGTGCTTGCATGCATCTGCATTTGCACATGTGCCCCTACGTGTACTGGCAAGAGAGGATCCAAACTTGCAGGTCTGTGGAAATACAAAGGACAAGGACTAGTTATTCCTTATAATTGTGAGGTTTTGATTTTTAACAGCTGAGAACAATATTTATGACTGAAAATAAATAAATAAATAAATAAATAAATAAATAAATAAATAAATAAATAAATAAATAGGGTGAGCTGTGAGCCCATTCTGCCTACAGAAGGAAATAGAATTGATCTGAATAATTTCTCTTACATATGTGTTTGTAACAGAGCAATGGCACAGATCAGAGACTGCCATACAGCTGCATGAAAGGAACACCACCTCAGGGTTAACCATTGGTCATATGAAGAAGTTATTTCATATTTGGACTCCAGAACCAGCTGACTACAAGTCACTGCAGGGACCTCCACACAGTGCACTGCATCTTCTGCACTGCAAATGAAATCTTGAATTCTTTACTGCTAGTAGCACAGCTTCATAAGGAGCATCTTCCCTATGCCCAGATGAGGAAAAAGAGCTATCATCATGGAAATACAAAGATTAAAATAAGCTTAACAAGTATTAATGAAAAGTGGTCATGTCTGTTGTCTCAGCTGACATTCTTTTAATGAAAAAGTAACTAAAACCATCTTTCATTCTCTCTATTTGCTCAGTCCAATCGCTGGGTTCCACATTATCATTTTCATCAGTACAAAGTGAACTTAAAACGCTTAATAAGATCAAGTAACAAGTTGTAGACACTTTGAGTTTACACAATTTCTACAGGTGAATGGTGAAACAGCTTTCACAATATTTTATTTTTTTTCCATAAGAATTTGTGTTAGTTAAGAAAACAGCAATGTAAACAGAATTGTAATAGCACAGAAAGCAGCAGCTAATTATAGATGAAAAATATACTTTGCCTACCTCATAGTAAACTGTCATAGAAAGCCTGTTCATTCCTACCTACCAAGTGGGGTGCAGGCATGTTTGCTACACAACAGCACAGAGAGGCAGAGCCAGAACACCAGATCCTACTTGTTGGAAACCTTACAATCACACCCTGCCTGGCTTAGAGGCAAACACAACTGCTGGTAGATTTGGTGACCTAAGCACTTGTCAGCCTACCTAGCTAAGCCCTGTGAACTTCAGGGACAACTTCTTTTGGCTCACTGGAGTGAGGTACTAGTCCCTAACCATCCTGTGAGAAATCAAAGGTGGCCAGATGGATCTCTTGTCACAGATGAACTTCAGATGCTGAGTGTTTATTTAAGGAGTAACAGAATTTGGGTAGGAACTAGGACAGGAAGGTTGAGGGTTGTTAGTTTAAAATTATATTTACATTGGCACAGTAATTATTCTCTTATTAAGAATGTGCATGGGTAATTTTTCATGCTGTGACACTTTGCAGAATTATACAGAAACAAATTCTTCACCCACCCCCTTTACTTGATATTAATTTGTCAATAAAAACAAGCACAGAGATGTAAATTAATCTCTGCTGTTACTGCATAAGCTTCTTCTGACATAAAGGGATTCTGACTTTTGGGACATGCATCCAAGGTGCAGCTCCCTTCGACGTCCCAACTCACTTGAATTTCCTAAAGTAATGCCATGGTCCATTTATTGAATATTTCTTAGCATATATCAATTGGTCCTGGCAGTACAAAACAATATACAGCAGTGTTCCAAGAACAGATGCTTTACCAGACTGCTAGACATATATTTGGTCTGTGCCCCAATGGGTTTCCAGTGTCTTGTTAATGTGCATATAAATATGGCATGTCTCCCTAGTGGCTGTTATTAGGGTCAATTTCCTAAACATCTATGGATTTTAGTTTTCCAAATCAACTAAGTATTTCTTTAAATTGTTTGATCAATTTCCCATTTCTGTCTGTTTCTTGTTTCTGGATGCCTTGCTGTCTTTCTCTGAAGTATAGAAAGGAAATTACATGATTAAATACAAAAAAGAAGAAACCCATTTTCTCTGTCAGCAGCAGCAGCAGCATGTTTTAAAACTACCTATATCTGACCCACATTTATAAAGAAATCTATACTTAATACCAAGTTAAGCTCCTGGACTATATAACCTGTCCTTCAACAGAGCTATATCACATTCTGGTTACTGTCATGAAAACCAAAACTGAAAAGGTAGTTCAAAGATAGATTTCTGAAGTAAACCTGAGATATAGATTGTACCCTTCAGTCATATGCAAGAGTCTGTCTTTAATACATAAGACAATGTACCCTGCCGAGCTTTTTATATCCTTAGCTATACTAAAGCTCACAATTTATCACAATTTTTAAGAGTCACCTCCAATACATACATGTATATTTCTTTTTATTACTAACCTCATAATAGAACAATTATCGCCATGAATTCAATATTTCCATACCCTTCCCCAATCATAGTCCATATCCTCAAAAGTGCAGACTTTATGGATTAACTTTCAACTGTAAAGCTGGTGAAAAAGCAGCTTCATATCATATGGGGCTCTGCTTGGAGAGAGCCCCATTCCAGCAAGTCAACTGCTTTGTAAAATCATAGGTTTTAGATAACCAGAGTGACATCACCTTGGCAACCATCCAAACCATCCCCAGTGGAGTTGTTCAGTTATTTCCTCTCTGAAGCATCAGGTTGCTCAAATTTTTTGCAGCAGATGTTCTAATAGGCTGTGACTATGCTTGTTCCTCTTTAACTGAAATAAATGGAGCATTTATAATACATAAGTGATCGTTATGATGGATCAGAAAATGATAATTTTTTATAAAACATATTTAATCCAGATATTATTGAATTCTTTCCATTTGCCTCCCCTCTCACAAAACCATGAAGATCTAGAAAAAGGGAGTGGACAAAATCATCCATTTGTTTCTGTTCCCAAATTTAAACTCTGGCCAAATAGTGCATGTTTGTGGCAAGCCACCCTCTTTTTCTTTGCTTCTATGCTAAACCAGCAGCAGAAAACATGTATCACCCTGTGATCCCCACTTAAGTAGCTTCATAGATGGGCTTGATCACCCAATTTTGTTGTTGTTTTCAATACCAGTGAGAACAGTCAAATTGTGAACATACACCTTGGCATTTTGCTTTCTATGGATTAGTTTCCTTACAGGCAGCCTGCTGCCCTGCAGCCACCATCCCTTTCAGCTTAAATAGTGTGCACAGATGTTCTGTTCCTGTGTACCTACCTCAGGTTGCTGGCAGGTTGATCACACTAGGACTCTGAAACATTAAATAACTCTCATCATTGATTTTTCTGACTCCTCAGGGAACTTCAAGAAACATTTGCCTTACACGTCAGGTGCATCATCTCATATCAGTTTTACTCTGAACTTTCTCCCATCTCATTCAGTCTGCCTTACTGTCTGTCTGTGCATGGAACAGTGCAATATAAAAGGACATTCCATTCTCCCTTATCTTTGTGACACATTTGCATACAGTATTCAACACAGGGTGAAGGCAATCAGATTCCGGTGTTTTTTGTTGTTGTTGTTTGTTTGTTGTGTTTTGTTTTTTCTTTGACATTTTTATTTTTGATTCCATTTTGTAGTAAGTTGGTAAGTAAGTAGACAAGCTTATTTATAGTCCTTCTGAAGTCAGTTTGCATTGTCTTGCTCTTGCTTCACCATCTTTCTCTCTTAACTGTCTCACTAGCATTCACCTTATCTTGTACCTCATTTGGTCTACAGATAATTCTTGTACTCAATCACTTTTAGGAAATTCTTTGTCCTAATCCACACCTACCTTACAAAATATCTAAATTGGTATTTTCATTTCTGAAACTGAGTCATTTTATTGGCTTGATTCTTTTCAGAGCGGTTTCCATCCTTTCCAGACAATGTAAACTGAATTCAGGACTATAAATAAAGAGCTACTTCTGTGGTCTAACTCCTCCTAATTCTAATTCTAATTCTAATTCTAATTCTAATTCTAATTCTAATTCTAATTCTAATTAATTCTAATTCTAATTCTAAAATTCTAATTCTAATTCTAAATAATAATAATAATAGTAATAATAAATAAATTATTCTAACCACTTCACAGGTGTCTTCACTGTCATAAACTTCTGTTTCTTCTGTTTCTCCTTTTTATCTCATCCACAGATGTAATTCTAATGAACATGTCCACATGTCCTTTGTCTAAACACCTTGTTACTACAGTTTTCTTCCAAACAATTTTCAAATTCCTTCCTTTCACTTCCTGAGCAGTATTCAATCTCACAGCATTTCCACTGTCTCCTATTTTTTCCTCCCTTCCCCTGACTGTCAGCTTTGACCTGAACACTTTGACAAAGAAATTAAAATATATTCTCTTTCATAGGAAGGTAGAATAGGAAGAGGAACATAATGATGTATTTCCACAGAGAGCAGTATTCTCAACCAAGCAAGTTAGCAATTTTTAAAAAATTTAATTGCTTCTGTTATGTTTCATGTGTAACATTTTTCTTGAAGAAAATTCTCCCTTACAGAGGAAATTCTGCAGATTCTGAGCAGATTCTGAGGATATGAGCAAATTCTCCCTTGCCTGTCCTTTTTCGTCTTTGGCTTTTCTCAAACACAGTGTAGGAGTTTAGGAGCTTTCACTATGTATTTTATTGGAGTCCAATTAAAAATGTATATCATCAGTTCTGGCATTTTCAAAGAAGTGTTACCACTGAACTCCGGTTTCATCCATATAGTCCTTTGGAAATTAGGCTTCAATCTTTTTATTATTTTTTTTTCCTGTAAAAAAAATTGTTCATCTTCAAATCAAGCCTGCAACAACTTCTTTTTCTTGCTCTTTCAACTCTCTAGTGTACAGAGCAAAGCTGGCAGCTTCCTATTGTGTGTAACTGCTATGGAATTATCTTTGCAATTTACAAGAGTGGAAACATTCTAGTCTTAAAAGAAAGTTTTAATTTGTTACTTTTTATAAAGCAATGTGTAAATTGTATGGTTTATTCTCAATTGTGGGCATCACAATTGTTTGACTCTCCAGTGAAGGCATATCCTATCTCTTTTACAGTTCAGATCAGAGCACTTTTCCTGTGTTCTAGAATAATAATGTTTATTTCTCTGTTAAGGGCATACCCTGTTAAATAATGAAGAAAAAGTAAATTAAACAAGAAATTTTTCAGAAATCATTTTTTCAAAACTCCACCAGAGAAACGTGATACAGAAGGTGAAGTAAAGATAAGGATGTGAAAGTTTTATCTTCATTTACAGAAAAGGTGTTGAGTCACTGTGAGATATCTATATATCTATATATCTATATCTATATATAGATACTATGAATGTACTGCAATCTGAAGACTGGTATTGAGATGTAAAATATGTTGTTCAAGTTAAGCCACAATTATGACCACAGTGTCATAAGAACAATTGTACTGTAGATGCGCGTAAGTAGCTAGTCACAAGAATAGTATATTACAGAGCTAGGAACTGGTCTTCTTACAAGTGTTGCTCTAAGGACTCTATTTTTCCTCTGAAAATTAACATTCTACATGCATAGTTTAGGAACTGCCTAAGGCAATAGAACCTCATGACAAAATAAGATAAAAACAGATCATTTATACATATATACATATATGAAAGCAAATTCTTTCATAATTGTGATTATTTATTACAGTTTAGTGAAATATACACTTCAACATATTTCTTTTACTCATAACTAGTTAGATCCTCTGAGTACTAACATGAATATAAAAGTGGAACAAAAATCTAAACAATTACTTCATTTTTTCCCTGTCCAGCCATGGCAAATTTATAATTGATTTTAACATTTAAGCAACATGATTTTGCTAGAAAATAAAATAAAAAAAAATAAATAAAAAATAAATAAATAAATAAAATAAAATAAAATAAAATAAAATAAAATAAAATAAAATAAAATAAAAAGATTAATTTGTGTGGATCTGTTTAATGTTAATGTTTAAAGATATTATTTTAAGAACTGGTACACAGACCTTCCTAAATTATTTTTCAATAAGTTTAGACATTATTTTCAACATACTTATTATTTTCAACATTTTCAACAGAAACTAATGAAACAGTTTAAAATTTTCTTTCTATTTTAAAATTTGTGACATTTTCCTTCATATATATATATATATATATATATGCAGGAAATATAGGATATATATAGGAAATAGGATATATATATATATCCTATATATACCTATTTTGTGGAAAATTAATCCTATCTAGATCTGTACAAAGTCACTTCTCTTTTTCATTTCTTTCTAACTTGGAAGGACATCCTAATATATTTGCTGGTAGCATTATTTTTAAAGAAAAAGATTTTGGTAATAGCTTTTTGTTTTACCCGAAGCAGTTGGCCCAAAATTTTACATGAGTTCCTTCAAAGCTCCTGTATTTCACTTTACAAAGCACATGCTTCTTTTATGGTGCTTAGTCATAGATGGAGTTCCCTGTAGTGGTCAAGAGGTTAAAGGACAAAATACTTTCTGCTGAAGTTTCTAATTTATCTTCGTTTTCACACTTTTGTCCTAATATATATATAACTTCCTTTCTACACCCTCCACCTCCCCATCTACAGCCCCTTTGATTTTTCTTTTTATCAGAATTTTTGTCAAAGAACCAAAATAAGCATAGTTAGGTCTAGTCTTCCCCAGTGTTATCTAATTTACTCATCTGCTCTTGCATTAAATACATTCCAAATGTAACTAATTGAAAATAACTGCACTCAGAATGATTTGTAATACTTTCAGTGTGAACATAAAACATTTTTTCCCAGTTAATATACTGCATATGTAACAAGAAAGATGCAGACACCTTTGATTCATATTTACACATGCCCTTTATTAGTGTTTTGTTTTGTTTTGTTTTTTGTTTTTATAAGATGGTTTTGACAGCTCATGTTATCAGAGAGCTCAAACATTGATGGATAACTTTTATTTGCAAATAAAGTATTTACAAAAACCTATTGTATTCAGAAGATCAAATTTGAATAAGGGATTTCAGCAACTTGTTTTTATATATAATGGATTTTCGTCTACATTAGAAGTAATTTTTGAGTGAAATATGAATGGGCAATCACTGCCTCATGCTGAGGAAATGACCACCAATTGGACACATGCCAAGATATTCTTGGCAGTTCTTAAAATTAATGTTGTAAGAAAAAAAAAAAAAAAAAAACAAAAAAAAAAAAAAAAAAAAGAAGAAGACAGAGAGAGAAAGAGAGAGAAAGGAAAGAAAGGAAGAGAGGAAGAGGGAAAGGAAAAAGAATGCAAAAGAATTCCAAAAGAATGCATATAAGCTTTGCAGTTTGAAATGTTAACTGTGAGGAGTAATTTATTTTATGGCTGCAATATTTTTGTCTTTGCATTATTTTTATTTTAAAGAAAAATCATTAAAAAAAATCAAAGAAAACAAACAAACAAACAAAAAAGACCAGTTCACACATTATTTTGTACATATTATCCTGATATGAAAAGTAGGTGCCTGTCTGAGAACCCTCCAGGAAATTTTCAAAACCTTTCCAAACAAATTTAGGAGGCCTGTGTCCTGTCCCATTACTAGCAGAAATCTGATGGATCTGGGTAAAGCCAAATAGATTTAGGCTTTTGACTTCATTTTAGCTCTTTCGTTTGGCCCTTTCTTTTCTTTTATGTAGTACACTCATATTAAATTTTTATCAGCATTATCTTGTTAATAATGTTAGGAGATGGAGATGAAAAGAAAAAAAAAATCAGCTAATGAGCAGAAAATTAAACGAGTAGAAGTTTTTCTGTTTCATGGGCACCTATATAATGACAATAGTTGATGTTTGTCTTTGGTTAGGCAGATATAACTGGGGGACACCAGATTTAGCTGCATTAACAGGTATATATGTTATAAAATTGATATAAGAACATATAATACTAACAAACTGTTTTTTCTCCTGATTGTGAAAGAAAAGAATGCTACCTGATTTTTAAGTGTGGAAGGTACACAAATACTAAGAGTTTTGTTATGTTTCATAAATAAAAAGATAGGAAGACAGCTAGTTAAAATATGAATAAAACATTTTAAAGTTAAACTAAAAGCAATCACTGCAAAAGTCAATCCTTTTTCACCATTTCTGACCACTGAAAGAATCTGCAGCTGATCATAATATCATCGTTTTCTGTTTCAGATGCGAGACAAACTTCTTTAATTTGTCTTCTCTAATACAGGGATAAAAATAAATAAACAAATAAATAAATACACAAAAATACACAAACAAACAAATAAAAGTTAATGTTATGTACATACTGTTTATCTCCCGAGGAGAGATGGAAAGATAATACAGACTGTGACTGATTGTGTTAAACCCATTTGTTCGTGTATTTCTGGAAGATAATTTGATGTTACGTTATTAAAGGAGGTATAAGAACTCACACAGAAAGCAATTTCTTGTTCATTAACACTTGGTCCTTTATCATATGATTTTATCTGTAAAACTTTTGACTGCTCCATTAGATAATGTAGTATGAGAAACTTCACAGACCTTTTCAATAAATAAGTGTACCTTACACTTGCCCTCTGTAGTATGCTGCACGAAACTGAATGCAGTCATTAGAGCTCTCTTACAGCTCCAAAGCTAATGCACAGACACATTTTACAAAACCCTGGATTTCTTCAATCATGATTAAGTTCTTTACTTTGTAAATTGAGAATGAAGTATATGGTGTCACCTCTTTCTCATTGTCCTGAGAGTCTTGCACTCTCAGGTAGTATTCACTACAGGTAGTATTCTACTTTTAAAAAACAGAATCATACTTTTTTCTTCAAAATATCAGCCTGTCATTTTTCATTCTGGTTTTCTGATTAATATTTTACCTGTCATTTATTTAAAATAAGTTAATAATTGTGTTTCATATACAGGATTCATATTCCATGAGAGAAAATCTATTGGTGCATCCTATTGTAAATTTCTCACTTACTGCATCTTTATTCAGTGTCTCAATAGTGCAAAAAATTTAAAGATTGTTTAGTTCATTTTCCTGTTTCAAGGCTAGAAAATGGACTCATTTCAAGTTTGCATTTAGGTCTGATGGAGCCATCAGTCTTCTGCATGAAAAACTCCCATTACAAGAAAGACCTACCTCTGTTCTCAATGAAGCTGTTAAAGTTTTGCTATTGCATCTAAAGTTGGAAAGATCCAACAGTGAAAGCTATTGTCATGAAGGACTTGAATGATTAAGCTATTAAGCTATTAAGCTTTCTACTTATCATTAATATCATCTAGAGGTTGTTGGTGGTGTTTTTTTGTTTTGTTTTGTTTTGTTTTTGTTATGTTTTATTTGTTTTAAGTTTTCCTGAATATCACGGGAGCTACATCTGTGAATTACGAAATCTAGCTATTTTGAAGTCATTAACTGTAATCACACTAGACAGAAGCAGTTACTCTAAAGCTATATCAGTGAGCCAAGCCTTTGGTCTAGTAAAATTTAATCTCCAATAAATATCTCTTCTATGGTTTAACCTTGCTTTAAATAAGTTTAATTCAGACTGATAATATTCTGAGAATAAATGAACATATGAACAGGGGCACATGAAGAATAAAATAAAACCATTGGTGTGACAATGGCATAGCCCTAATAACCCTACCTTCCTATTATTTGCAAACTCTAGTACATGTATATTCAAAAACAACAACAAAGCAGACAGAAGCAAAAACAACAACAAAACACAAACAGAAGGAACAAGGAATTCTGTGACTAATGTCATGTATAAACATTTTCTTTCTGCAATCTAATCATCTGTTTGTTTCTTGCTGAAGAAGTGGCAATATGTCAAAGGCTAAAATCAATGGGGAGGAGCAATGAAGCAATGAAGCTAGCTCCCGTATGCTGCTCAAAACACAGTGAACATGGATAAAAGCTATTCCTACCGCTGTAGTGAGGCAAGGCATCCAGAGCTGCTGTTTCTAAATAGTTTCCCTAAAAATTGTCCCCCTAAAAGTAAAGAACCCACAGAATAACCCAGACAGAATTAGAAAAACTTAAAGGAAGGATCCTGAGGTGAAGATTGCACAGAGGAATTCGTGGTCAGTACTGTTTACCTCTGAAAGCCAGGTCTTTTGCTCCACGGCTGCAAACACTGGAGATAATGTGTCACCTGTGGGCACAGTTGACCCTCACTCAGCTCGTAGGCTTAGTCTCAATGGCTTCATAGCCCTATTGCCTATTCCCAAAAGAGTGAGGTGATGGGAGAGTAAGTCCAAGCTTCTCTGTCTCGATTTCAAATTCCTCTTCACAGCTAACCAAAGATTTTGTGCAGTGCTCCAAAACATACATTCATCATATTCAATTCTCTTTTTCTCTATGATAGATAAATAAATAAATAATAATAAAAAATAATAAAACAAATGGTTTTGTTCTATACCACAGTCTCAGCTCTGCATCCATGGTTTTCCCCACTGTGTCCCCATATTCATTCATTAACCCTAGGAAAGTCTATAACTTTTTCTGTCTTATTCCAGTGCACACAAGACGAGAGAGTATGTTCAAGCATAAGGAAGGAAAAGACAGAGGAAAAGAGAGAGTCAGGATTACTTCCTCCTGCTTCTCTTCATCTCAAAGTACAATATTAAATTCAGCCTGCTTTTACACATTTAATATTTTTTCTCAGCTTCCCCCATAGCAGCCTCCCCTCCACAGACCCTGTATTTTCTTATTCTTTCAGAATGACCCCGTAAAAATGGAAGTTATGAAAGAAGGCATTGTTTCTCATTGGTCTCCCAAGTTATATATAGTAGCAGGTCCCAAAAACCTACCACGCTACTTCAAAAAGAGAAAATAAAGTTAGTTCCAATTTACTTAATTTCAGTAGTAATACAGGTGGGAGTGCTTCTTTGCAAAAAAAAACTTCACAGTGAGGGTGACGGAGCACCATAACAGGCTGCCCAGGGAGGTTGTGGAGTCTCCTTCTCTGGAGATATTCAAGTTCTGTCTGGACATCTACCTGGGCAGCCTGCTCAAAGGAACCTGCTTTGGCAGAAGGGGTTGGACCCAATGATCCTTTGAGGTCCCTTTCAACCCCTACAATTCTGTGATTCTGTGAAAATCTCAAATTACAGATCATTTTTAATTTTTTTAGACTGACAACAGATACTTAACAAAGACTTAGTAGCATATTAATTTCCTAAATTTTCTGCTGGTAAGATTTTATGTAATATCAATATATGTACAGACAATAATTAGAAGATTGCCAAAAAACTTTGAATGAATGTTCTAAATTAATAAAACGCCTTCCATCATGTGTTAATCTGGAAAGACTGAAATCTTCCTAATATGTGGAAAAACTGACAGCACTCATTAATCTGAATTTAAAGTTGATTAAACTTGAATTAGAAAGGATATACAATGTAAATTAGAACATTAATTAATTAACATTCCCTTAGATCTTAGCATATAGTTTAAGGAGGAATTGTTCCTCTCCCCTCACCCCTCCTCCTCCCCCCTCACCCTCCTCCCTAAATTACTACTGAACTTAAGTAAATTGGAACTGACTTTATTTTCTCTTTTTGAAGTAGCGTGGTAGGTTTTTGGGACCTGCTACTATATAACTCGGGAGACCAATGAGAAACAATGCCTTCTTTCATAACTTCCATTTTTACGGGGTCATTCTGAAAGAATAAGAAAATACAGGGTCTGTGGAGGGGAGGCTGCTATGGGGGAAGCTGAGAAAAAATATTAAATGTGTAAAAGCAGGCTGAATTTAATATTGTACTTTGAGATGAAGAGAAGCAGGAGGAAGTAATCCTGTCTCTTTCTTTTCATTTTTCTTTCTCATATTGGTGCAGAATTTCCTGTGCTACATCTTGTAGCCATTACCCCTTGTCCTGTCCCCACAAACCACTGAAAAGAGGTTGGCCAAAGCCCTCTGTCTCCCACACCTCAGTTATTTATACATATTGATGAGATCCTCTCTCAGTCTTCTTTTCTCTAGGCTGAACAGACCCAGATCTCTCAGTCTGTCTTCATAGGGAAGATGCTCCTGGCCTGGTATCATCTTTGTAGCCCTCTGCTGGACTCTTTCAAGGAGATCCCTGTTTTTTTTGTACCGGGGATCCCAGAACTGGACACAGTACTCCAGGTGAGGCCTGACCAGAGCAGAGTAGAGGGGAAAGATCACCTCCCTTGACCTGCTGGCCACACTTCTTTTAATGCATGCCAGGATCCCATTGGCCTTCTTGGCCACCAGGGCAAACTGCTGGCTCGTGGCCAACCTGTCATCCACAAGGACCCCAGGTTCTGCTCTGCTGAGCTCCTCTCCAGCAGGTTGTCTCCTAGCCTGTACTGATACATGCAGTTTTTCCTTCCCACGTGCAGGACTCTGCACTTGTTCTTGTTAAACCTCATCTGATTTCTTCCTGTCCATCTCTCCAGCCTGTCCAGGTCTCGCTGAATGGCAGCACAGCCTTCTGGCATGTTGGCCACTCCTCCCAGCTTTGTGTCGTCAGCATACTTACCGAGGGTAGACACTATTCCCTCATCAAAGTCATCGATGAAGATGTTGAAAAAGACTGGGGAACACTGCTAGTCACAGGTCTCCAGCTGGACTCTGTGCTGCCGATCACCACCCTCTGAGCTTGGCCAGTCAGCCAGTCAGCCAATTCTCAACCCACCTTACTGTTCACTCCTCTATCCCACACTTTCTCAGCTTGGCTATCAGGATGTCATGGGAGACAGTATCAAAAGCCTTGCAAAAGTCAAGGTAGATGACATCCACTGCTCTACCCCCATCAACCCAGCTGGTGATGCCATCATAGAAGGCAATGAGGTTGGTCAAACACGATTTCCCCTTGGTGAATTCGTGCTGACTACTCTTCATAACCTTCTTCTCTTCCAATTGCTTGGAGATGACATCTAGAACAAGCTGTTAAAAACAAATCTCATAGGAAAATACTTCAACAAAAGCTTGACTTTCAGCAGTGAGCTGTGTGTTTGTTGACTCTAACTGGCTTTATAAACACCAGACATAATGCATAACATTTGCATTTACTTTTATTTTGAAAGTGAGCTCTATTCTAACTCAGTTTCTGAAATATTGATAACTTAAGTTTCCACACAGAATTTGAAGAACGATTTCAGTCAATAAAGGCAGATACAAGTTTTTTCCACTCAAAGTTATTTTCTTCCTATCCTATTTACATACAGGTGTCCAGAAAACCAACATTGAAATACGCTATTAGAGATCCACAAAAAATACCCTCCAACCATATCATACATAAATAGAATTTCTCTGCACTTGACTGATGAGCCTAATGTCTCCCAGAATCTGCATTTGCATATTGTTGATTTGCATTATGTTGATTTCAACATAATACGTTTAATGTTCCCAGCAGGTAGAGATAAATTCTAAAATTGTTATAATCTCTTTTTAATTTTTTCTTGCTTGATACATTTGCAGTTTTAACTCAGACTGGAACAAGTGAATGGTGATTAGATGGCAGTGACCCAAGACAGCACTTACGTTGGCAGCATTAACAGTAATACACAGAAATTATTTTCACAGGGATGAAATGTTCTTAACCAATGTTGACAATACATTTAGCTCAGACTTTTTTTTCTTCAATATCAGGTATGGTTGTTACACCTGTTTCTCTGCCAAAGTAAGACAATTTCTGATTTCACTTAGAGAACTCAAGTATTGCTTCATTGAAAAAGGGAAAGCTAAAGTGGCTTGGTGGAAAGACGAGTTACAGCTAATATATTCAAAGTTAGAAAGGCAATCTCAAATAAAAGAATTGTAATTGCATTACTGAATTGCTTCAGGCCCATACATTTGCATTGTTTTATACCTTATGCAGCTGCTTCATTAAATGCATTTTTGTCAATGCTGTCAAATGCTATCATTGCACTGACCAAAAAAGAACATCTAGAATTTGAAACATGTTGTTTGCTTCAGTGCAATTGCCTATAAAAAGCTCTTTAGTAGTAGGTGTTTTGTTTTGTTTTGTTTTGTTTTGTTTTGTTTTGTTTTGTTTTGTTTTGTTTTGTTTTCAGACACTTAAACTACAATCTGTAGATAATGCATAGTGTCCCATTGATGCCATCACCAGAGAATATGTTCTGGTACTACCCAAAGAAAATTCAGAAGTATTTTTCCTAAATTAAATGCTATTATTGGTATTATTAGTGAAATTATTGTCAGACAAACTGAAATAAGTTGGTGTAAAAAGAACATATTTTCAGTTAACATTAGTCATTGCAGTTTGCATGAAACGTACTTTCACATGGTATTATAAAATTCACTATGGTTCACTAAGATTATCAGACAAATGTGTTACAATTATCATGTTAGGAGTAGATTTAAGGATACAGACAAAGATCTGGGCATAGGAACTGAACAAACACAAAGAAATACACAGTTTCTATGCCAAGGAACTTACAGACTATAAAGAAGAGAAAAGGGAATGAAGAGACAATAATGGAACAAAAAGTGGGTAAACACTCATAACAGGGCAGATCCAAAAATAACAGAAAAGCCTCAGTACCTGATTATTAATTTTGCTCATGTTGTCCTGTACTGCAACCTGTCCATCCTGCTAATACACAGAAAAACAATATACATTTAGTAAACAGAATGCAGTTTCCACACTTATTTATACCATTTATAATAATACCTTTTATTATCCATCTTTGTAGAAGTAGCTTTCTTCTTAATTAATTAATGCATAATCCTTGACTTTCTGAAAGACAGATGTGGTGATAAGAATATGAGATTCCTTTGCCACATAATGATTTCTTCTCTATACCATAAAATCATGCTTACGTTAGAAATGTTCAGGTTCCTCAAAAGACTGGTTGATGATAGTACAGCATACAATACTGTATAATCACACTACAATTGTGTTCATATTTGAGGACCGCTGCAGCAAATAGTCTTTTCAGTTATCATAAAAATAAAAATGTGAATATCTTTCTGACCTGCAAACACAAATAATGAATAGGAGACTTTCCATATATAGAAAATTCTGACATTTTGACTAACACTTCCTAGAAGAAAAAAAAAAAAATCTAGCCAATATTTCAGGATTTTTTATTGCACATGACATTTCAGTAAAAAAAAAAAAAAAAAGTCAAATCACTTTCAGGTACCCAAGTTATACATTGTTTTTGTTTGTTTGCTTCTTCTTATTAATTAATTAATTAATTAATTAATATTTTTATTAATTATTTTTTATTTTATTTTATTTTATTATTTTATTTATTTTTATTTTATTTTTTATTTATTATTTATTATTTTTATTAATTAATATATTTTATTAATTAATTAATTAATATTTTACTTCTAAAAAATAAATCTCTAGAAAAATCATCCATTGTTCTGAATCTTTACATACAGGTCAAATACTAATATTATATTTCTTTTCTTCTGGTGGAAATATGCCACACATATAACAAAGATATATTATTTTGGATTTCAGAACAATTAACATTTTTTTTAATCTTTGAAAGAAGTACTCGCAGATTTATAAGCACTAACTGTGATAGCACAGATCATGCTTATCTTCATCAGTTTCAGGTTTATTAAAAAAAAAAAAAAAAAAAGAAAAGAAAAAAGTTTTCATATTGGCACAAAGACAGCAAATTCAATATTCATTAAAACATTTTCTCATTTCAAGATGATGGTGCAATCTTACCCTCACATAACTCTTAGTAATGTTGTTAAGACTCCCTTGTTATGCAACCTTCACTATTGCAATAGATCTGAAAATAATTGTTAGAAACAGCCAGTTCAATTTCACAGGAGCTATCACTGCTCAGAGAATTCCTTTCTTCTTCCTTCAGGGAGATACTTATTCACATTGTCTACATCTACTGTGTAATTCGGGGGTGTCCTAGGAACAGGGTTTGAGATCAAAGTATCACTTCCTTTCCAGAAATATCAAGGATAGCTGAGCAAGTTTCTTTTGGAACAGAAAACTTCACCTTGTGTGTGGGGACCCATCTCAGACTGCATGAATCCCAAGCATCCACGGGGCTTGGTGGCTACCTTCCTACAGTCCATGTATACTTATGACAGTAAGCCATCAATATGCAGCAAAGACACAAGTGTCCATAAAACTGCCTGGAAGTCAGGTGAGATCTGTAGAGCAAGCTTTTTATATGCGTTAGGTGGACCTCATAATCCTGGTCACTGGTCTTGGGACTTCCCATTAGAAAGTCATGACAGTGGGAAGTGGCATACTTAGTGATACTAGTATCTTACAAGTGATACTAATATCTTAATGAATCAAGTTGAAAGAATGCTCAGTTTTGAAACAAGATGTTGAGAAAATAATTTTTAGGAATGTGTACATTTTCAATGAGTGATAATTTCACATTTCTTCCTACAATTATCTTCTCATAATACAAAAAATATTAGACCTACCTATGAATTATAGACCTAACAGTATGAAATCATACTGTATTTCCAGAATGTTGTTTAGCACAGATATTTCTATAATTGTGATATATCAAGAGAACTTTGTATTAAATTGCCCATAAAATTCTTTATTATTATTATTATTATTATTATTATTATTATATACATATATATATAGTCTACCAGGAGACAGTCAAAAACTGGCCCAAGGGGCAAAGCATTTGGGATACTACTCAATCTGTTTTACATAGTTGGCTTTTCCCAGCACAGCTGTCTAGTTCTTCAACTGCTTTAACCTATCCAGACACAGTATTTATATTGGAAATTATATGTGTGAATCTAATATATGTACTCAAATAAAATACACACATGCAGATGATTTTTAGAGCAGAAGCAGTCAACCAAAATATCTTTGATTTTAATGACTCTGCCACTTCAGATAAGAATTATTCATCATCAGTAGGTGGTCACAATGACAGCAAGCATACAGAAGTGAAAACCTGCTTGCAGCTCTATTTTGGAAAAACAAATAGCTCATACCTTGTATGATAAATAGTATAATGATATACAGCTGGGACATTCCCAAAATTCAAGGAATACATGACAAAACATATACTTTTAATTTATAAAGATAATAGGAAGTGTTTTAGTTATGTTAAATTGCAATCTTTTGGACAATCTTGCAAATTTTATCACACATGCCGCCCCCCCCCTCCCCCCCCCCCAGCTTCTTTTTACTTGTAATAATTTCCTTTCATTTCCTATCACATTGGTGACACTTCTCCATGCCGTTTAAGAGCTCAGACTTTTTTCTTTCTGATCCCTCAGTTCTGGATCCCTGTGGTACAAAAAAGAGAACAAGTCCATTTGACAAAAACAGAAAATAAGGATGATTTCTTCAGTAGCAACTCACCTTAAAATGTGAAAATCTTAGCTCTTGAGCTTATCACTGACTTCATACATAATTCCTTTATAAATTGATGGGGGTAATTCCAACATTACAGATTTCTTTATGAGCCAAATTAATATATATAATATAAAGCCCTAACTAACCAAGAATTATATTCTGAAACCTTTAAAGTAACATGTTCTCATATCTTATTGGGTTATTGTATAAACAAAAAATGTATAAACAAACAAAACAGAATCTTAATCTGTATCAACCAATAGCATTTAATTATCATTATCCCAATTATTAGTATAATTGCTTAAACTTATGAAGCTGTCAGCTATTTCCTATGGTTGCTAATCCACAGTTCAAGACCAGTGCCAAAACGTAAATGCTTCTGAAACACTGCTTAGCAATTTCGTAATGAAAAAAAAAATAAAATAATAAAAAAAAAGAGCAATATTTGCATGTCAATAGGATTACTTAATATTTGCCAAGTACTACTTAAGTATTGTGTTATTATTCGATTTCTATTAGCCAAAATAATTATTCTTTTCAGTCATTCCAATGACTAAGTAGGATTATTTTATACTGTATACACTGAATTATACAAAGTTTTATTTGACAGAGTTTGCAGTGCTGCATTTGCAAAAACAACTATTACTTATCTCCTATTAGAATTAAATAACAATCATTAAACCTATCTGTTCAATCACCAGTGGAAACATTAAAAACAGATTAGTTCAAATTGTGCTCCATTGTCTTAAAGTGTTTAAGAAAATAATCAAAAAAATATTTGCATTGTTTTTCAGAAACAGAGAGAGACCATGGATAAAAACAAACAAATAAAAACTATATTAACTTCCTTAACGGTCTCTTCACCTTCATTCTACTTAATTTTTAGTTAAAATTTCTCAGCTAAGTGTGACAATTTTAAAATATATATATATATTTGTAGTTTATAACTTCTGTGTTATGGTAGCAACTCAAGCAACAACGTTAAGGTGCTATTGTATGCTAGTACTACTGACCATATTCCTTTCAAAACAAACAAACAAAACAAACAAACAAACAAAAACCTATGAGCAAATCCTTTCATTCTTTTTCTTTACTGAATCGCTAAAGAAGTGCAAGGAGGCAGGAACTAGCTTTCACATCCAAGTCAGTGTCATCAGCTCTGTGCAATGTTAAAGAGAAATTTGTTGAGACATAGTGTGCAGTAGCTATGCCAAAGACACCAAAGTGCCTATCACCTTTTGATGACCTTGTCTCTTTTCTGAATTTAACAAATGTTAAAGGAAGGAAGGTTGTATTAGAGGAAGGAAGGAAGGAAGGAAGGAAGGAAGGAAGGAAGGGAGGGAGGGAGGGAGGGAGGAAAGGCCTTCAAAGGAATAGAAGTACTCAAGGTACTATATATATATATATATATATATATATATATATATATATATATATATATATAGTATATATATATATATAGTACCTACTATATATATATATATATATATATAGTATATATATATATATATATATATATATATATATAGGCTCTAAACCTTTCTGTTTGTACACAAATTGGACAAAGACAAAGAAATGGTGAACAAAGAATATGCATCTAAGCATTTGTCTAGTTTTGGTCTACCAACACTTCGCTTAGTTATTTTGGAAAGAAATCTTAGAGAGGAGATGCTCTGCCTGTCATGAAGTGCAAGATAGGGTTGATAGCCTGGGAAGGTAAGAAAAGATACAGGGCAATCAAAGATTGTGACAAGATGCTGCTTCCAATACATGACACAGCTTTGTCTCAGAGAGGCAACGTGAAGCTAAGTCAACTATAATATTTATATTAATCCACCGATAACCTTTTAAAATCTTCCAGGAAAAATACAAAGTAGGGTAGGTGTTGCCAACAGTTGCCTTTAAGAAGTGGAATGAAAACACTTAACTTACATGTTCCCTATTCAGGGACAAATTCAAGTCCTGGTCTTTTACTTCTTCCTAGCTCATTTATTTCAGATCTTCTGTAAACAATGAGATTAAACCTTTTTTAAAAGTGTTAAAAAATAAATGAACATTAATAAAATGTTTTCAACCATATGTTATCAATAATGCTAAAATATATACATATGAATGTATATATTGGCTGTATGAATGGCTATATACATATGAATGAAAAAACAAAAACAAACCATAATGGAAGATAGTAAAAATATTTCTATCTTTATTAAACTATTTATTTAACTATCACCAATGCTTTGAAGCATCCCATGTGGGCTGGTATATGAGGTCTGTATATTAGCTGGGCTGTATATATGCAGAAGAAGACTATCCATAACTCAAAGACTTTGCAGATATAAGTCTGTAGGATATATCTGTATACAGATATGAAAATTTTATATAAAGGTGCCTGTGTGAATCATATACTAACGTGTGGAATCTGCCAAATACTTTTAAAATAATTTGGAAGGGTGTTACTCCTCCCCACCCCACCCACTCCCTAAAAAATGTATCTACCATTTGCATACAGAATTATGGAAAACTTCAGCCACATGAATCAACTGCATGGTTTTGGAAAAGTCAAAATGTTATGGACTACAGTCTTTCAAAATGGGTTGGGCTGGCATCAACAGCATGAGTGATGGCATTTATTAAGTCCACATTCTTGGGTGAAATCCAGCCTGTTCTTCCAGCCTGTTTTACAAGGACATTTTTGCCTTCAGGGCACTGATAAAATGTCTTACTTACTGAGTATGCCATTAAGCATTTTTCTATATTAGAATGTATTTCTGTACATTTTCTTTTTATCTTACAATGAAAATTAGTTGGATTATTGCAGTTTCTTTGCATTTTCAATGATATTGTATATCTAAATTGCTATTGCATTTAGTTGCTATATAATGTCATATAGAATCAACATAGGTTACTAACGTGTCAGTGAAAATTTCAGTGAACTACTTTAAACACAGAGTTTATATTTTAAATAACTATTTTATTTGTTAGTTTATTTAGAAAGGAAAGAAAGATGGTTGATTTAGAGCAAATATACTGAAAGTTCACAAAATTGGTGAAAATGAAGAATAACTAGCATAAGGTATTTAACAGAAATCAGTTGCTACTTGCTAGTCTAGATATTTCAATTAAATAATATTTTGTTCCTGAAAACAACAACAACAACCAGTATCTGACAGTAACTAAATATTTTATTAAAAATATAGAGTACCTATGGTTTAGACTAGACTCAGTGTTTACTCCTGAACTTCAATGGGAAAACTCCATTGAAGGACCTATATGATTACAAAATTCATACAGAACTGTGAAAATAAATCATTACTCCTCAGATGCTTCCCTCTGAACAAGCACAATATCAAAAATTTCAAAAACCTGAGCATCTCGACATGTTTATTTCTGAGCCTAATTGGATCCAGAAGGCAGACCTCTAAATGACTCAATATTCTTGGTATTCCAGGGAATGACTAGCATACAGAAACAAAATCAAGGCTATTTTTTCTATTGAGAATGAGAATAATAATTATATTTTTGAGACAGAAATATTTCATTCAGACATCTCCAGTTTAATGAAACATTGCCAAATACAATGCATTTTTTTAACAGATTAAGACTATGAGCCAAACATCCTCTCTCCCTAGTGATGACACCATCAGGATTGAAAAATTATATTGTCTCTGCATGACTCCTCCTGGCTCAATGAGTGTTGCACCCTTTGTGTCTCAGTTGTCTCATTTTGAGAGTATTGCTTCATTATTGCTTTGAGAAGTCTCAGGCTGAAGCTCCTAAAAAAGTCTCTTTCTTCCTTTCTACTGTATAGGCAGACTATTACACCGTCACCATATATATTCAAAATTTTGGTTCTTTTTTTTCCATTAAGTTTACACAGTCTTCATCCTGAGGATGTGAGTATGTGAGGATGTGAGGAAGTGTATGTGTTTGTTGCCAGGAGAGAAACCTACTATTTCCATCCTACCATTTCCAGTAGAGTGGCCACACTGAGCCCTGAGTACATAATGTGTCCACCCAGCTAACACTGGGTTACCTGCACACTGCTGAAGGGCAGGTTTCTGGTCCCTGATTAGCATGCTGCAAGTATTAGATCTCATTGGATAGCCTCCAAATACTTCTACCAATATAAAGAAATTCCAAATATCTTCAACAACCATGATGTTGGATGTAGTGTCAAGTTTCTTCCTGGTCCATTCCTGTAACTGGAACTGGAACTGCAAACTTTCTCAAATGACTCTGCTCATTTCTGAACGTTATCCTACCACAGTCTTCCTCTGACTTCAGGTGTTTCGAAGGTGAGGAAATAACAAAAGGGAGTCTTAAACCTACATAGTAGGCCCTTCAATTTACAAGTCCCATTTAAAAACAAGTAAATATATGAAAAACATGTCTCATTTCTTGAAAAATTACAATTTGCAATGAACATTTTTTCACAGAGGAAACAGATGCTTAACATTGTTCACCACTGATAATGCAACATCTAGTCAACTTGGGGCACTAGCAGGGTAACCAGACACCACAGTCATCTGTTTGTGTTGATTTGTGTTGCCTGGGAAGGATGGTGGAATTGAGGAGAAAGGGTAGCTGTGGTGGAAAGATCAATAGCTGGAAAACATTTTTGGAAAATAATCTGAAGAAAAAGAAAGAAGTAATATGTTGTGTGTGTCAGGAAAGGTATTACCAACCGATGGTCTCTACCCCTGCCAGTTTGAAACAATATAAAAGGATTATGGTGATTACTAACAGGCAGCTGAAAAAGCAGAATGTTTTTAATTTCATCTAACCCATTTTCCGCCAAAGATCTTCACATCTTCACATCTCAACTGAAAGTATTTAGCAATGTCAATGCTTCTAAAGTACTCTGATTTATAACAGAAAACTGAAATAGAATCATAGAATCATAGAACAGCTTGGGTTGGAAGGAACCTTAAAGATCATATAGTTCCAGCCCCCCTGCCATGGGTATGGATGTTATACACTAGATTAGGTTGCCTAGGGCCTCATGAAAATATTTTATCAGCACATTATTGAAGGAAGAAATATGTTACAGATGCACTTTTTAATATAGCAGAAGCATACAAATATCACATGCAGTCGGTCACAGAACATAAAGTTTATCATACCAAACATACTATAAAAATAATTATTAAATACAGTTCCAGAGGAAAAAATGATTAAAAATTTAAATAAATTAAAAATAAAACATATATATTTTTATATATGCATATTGTAAAATTGCATCCCTGCTATACAGTTTCTCTTTAAGATTTATTCTGATTGGTTATTTACAGAAGTGTTTAATTATTCTGAGTAACAAGCTGGTCTGGGATTCAAAAGGTAGCATTAATTACACGGGATTCCTGGAGTCTTATTTTGGTTACTTTGTCACTTGTGTATTTTTTTCTTTTCTTCCTCATTAAGCCTGTCTTTTTTTTTTTTTTTTAGTCATCTGTCTCTTCAAGACAGACGATATAGTTGCTCATATTAGGAATCTGGCACAATGAATTTGTAATCCCTAATGATAATACATATAATACAAATAATAATAATAATAATAATTTCAACTGTAATTTTTCTAAGTATCTTTTCCCGTAAAATCACATTTGATTGAAATCCTGTAAATAAATAAATATATTGACTAAAACAAATAATGTCTTTACTCTGCCACTTTCTCTTCTCTCACTGTCCAAGACCAGCTGACTGACATTTAAACAAAAACCACAGCCACCCCATACACCCATCTATGATTAGATGCCATGCCACTTTGATGTCTTGTTTTCTTTCCATTTTTTTTCCTTGCACTCCATTGGTATTTGAAAATATGAGGTAATATGAGCATCTTGCTCTGAAGACATAAATTTTCTAATTTTGTGTTTCCTTCTCTTCCTTCCCTGAGTCTAGTCAGCACCATCTGGCATCATCCTGTTCACTCCCTCACTATGTGGGCAGGTTACCATACAGCTTTGAAGACTGTAGTCAATGCCATAGAAAGTCTGTCCAGGATCTCTTGTACTCCGGTTGTCTGCCTATTTCTCCTTTATTACACTCTCCTGTGATGAAATACATTGCATTATTTTTTTTTCTTCTGGCACCACATTACTGGTATTTGTTTGCTTGTTGCTTGCTTGTTTTGTTTTGTTTTGATTTTGTTTAACTAGTGCACACCTCTATTTCAAATTAAATCTGTTTTGATGGAGAAGCAGAGGAAATTAATGAAAATTAATGAAGATATCCTTCTACTCTGAAGTGGAATATATAGCCTAGTACAATTCATGAACTGAGAACCAAAGAATAGGGTGAAATAACGAAATGCTCTTGTGGACATAATAAAAACTCATTTAGATTTCATTTTTTTTGTCACCTATTTTCTTGTCTTTGCAGGTGTTAATCTTAGGTTATCACTTTTTTTTTTTTTTTTTTTTTTTTTTTTACAGTGTTGGTGTTAGAAAAATATTTCAAAATATTCCAAGAACTGAAGAGAAACAAGTCAAAAATACCACTTATTGGAAAAGCAGGTTGGGGAAGGTGGATCGTTATCCCAATTCCATCTAGCTACATTCCAGAAAAGCAATTGCCTTCAGTCATTTTTTTCTGAATTGTATTCAGTCATTATTAACACCTCCTCTTTTTTACTCTTTGCATATTTTGCTGTGACAGTTTTCAAAACTCAAACTCTGAATTAGGGAAAGGTGGGTAGAAACACTTTTCCTATTGTCTCATACTACACCTATCCTTATGTACTTTGAGACTAGTACATTAAGCCACACACGTCATATTTAATGCGAAATGGTAAAATTCCATACTCATTTCTTTCCATAGGGAAAACATTTTTTCTAAGGATTTCTTTTAGACAATCTTTAAACATTTTTTTTTTTCTCTGAGCCTGAACAATGCATCTATGATTTATCCCCATTTGAATATTCCTAAAATCATAGCATTTTTAGTTTATACTTAATTTTGTGAAATAACAAAAAAAAAAAAAACACTGAAAATATAACATGAATAGAAAAAAAAAAATCTAAACAAACCTATGAGCTGCTAAAGGCAAGGCAAGGAATATGCTTTGTACTGTCACACATTAAACCACTTTATGAGAACACTCAATCTCAAATAGTTTATTTGAAACTCTTAGGTACACTGAAGTAAAAAGATTGGTAACATCTACTTGCATCTCTTTTAGATGTTCATTTAAAATTTAAATGTTAACCATATTATATTTCCCAAGAGTGGAGACTATGAATGTGTAAATGTTACAAGAGAATGAACAACTGTTTATCTTTGCTAAGCAAAGAATTACCTGATAAGAATGGAGGAAGGATTATTGTGAACTGATATTTTCTTCTCTGTCACTCTTAGTTAACTTCATTAGCTTTTCTTGTGTTCAGTCACAGGCATAATTTTAAACAACAACAACAAAAAAAGAGACTCTGAAGACCAAATAGTTATAATTTTCTCAATCGAATTATCAGCTTTATGTCTTGTTAAAGGTTTTAAAATATAAATTCATTAAGTTAAATTCTGGATATTTTGAAGTCATTTGAAAAGCTTTCACTTCACTAGGTCCAGGATTTTACCCTTCATATTTAGTAGTCTGAAATTACAGAAATACATCCCATATGATTAACAAATATAGTTTATTGCACATTGTATGTGCTATGCACTTATTTTAACAGTGAATTGATTCACTTTTAAACAAATCAGGACTAATGGTGTTAGCTTCCTCCTCCCCAGCTATGTACTGCTTTTAATCTATAGCTTTCTTATGGACCAAATATTCTCAGTGTGGTGGATAGTATTGTGGTGAAGAAAACTATCTTGTTTGGAAGCCAGAGTAATTCTTGGCAAAAATAACCAACATCAATGTATCAACTACATTACTAAACTTATTAATTCAAATTCTCTAGTCTTAGTTTTATTAGACTTGCCATCAGACAATAGCAACGTCAATTAAATTGTATTTAAAACATCCCGACCAAGTATTAAAATGATAGGAGACTACTATTTATCTCCTAATATTTACCAAAAATTTTTAATGATTTTCAACAATTTAATACTAGGTAATTCTACAGTGATTATGTCAGGGAGTACAGGCTCTTCAGTGATTGTTCTTCAGGGTTGTGGTTAATGGGACAGAGTCGAGTGGGAGTCCTGTATCTAATGCAGTCTCTCAAGGGTTGGTAAAAGGACCAGTGTTGTTCAATATATGCATGCTCTGGCAGGGGGATTGGACTAGATGATATTTCAAGGTCCTTTCCAACCCCTAATATTCTGTGGTTCTGTGATTCTGTGATTCCAGGGACCAGATATTTCTAGATGTATAAAATGTGTTAAAGAAAACTGTGTTAATTAAATGGGAAACAAATATTGCCTTCATGCTGGTAACTTACACTCATGTTGATAAAATGGAATGGTTTCAACTAATGTTAAGTCTAAATTTTCTCTGAAAACTTTCAGTCATCTTTTGTCCAGATACTTTGTCTTTTCTGGGTGGGGGAGGTGGGGAAATGTAGGTGATATTTATATTTCAAAAAGGGATGAAATTATAAAGTTATCTGACGAAAAATCTTACTTGTGGATGTAGTCTTTTCTCTTCATCATTCAAAAGCTAGACCTAGTTCAAAGACTGCATTCCTTCGTGCAAACACATACAGGCTGACACTGAACATGTTACTTAAAATCAGGTATTTCCTAAATTTGAAAAACTTTTTTTTTTTCTCCTGTAGAAATATTCCTGAAAGACTGAAAAAAACAACATATCTTTATTTGAAAAGTAAGCACTTACTATAAAAATATAAAAAGGAATTATCTTATAAAAACACTTTTTTACAATGTTGAATGGTCTTGAAAAAGAAAAGATAACATTAAGCTTTTCTAAACTTGCAGTAGAGGGAAATTACATTCCATGAGATTGGAATGTAAATAAGAAGATGGAGGTTTATGTTTGAGTATCAGAGGAGAAAAGACGTGGCATTCAAAGGGTGATTTTGTTTTAGACTGAGCCTGAAATTCTAATATTATTCTGTGAGGAAGCATAGAAGAACTGTATTTAGTTCTTAAAAAATTAAAGGGAAGAAATATATGATATTGAGAAAACAATTGGTAGAGAATCTCTATTTTTCAGAATTTTGAAATATACAGTGATGTTATGTGAAATAATGTATCATTGGCATGACCAGAAGACTGTAATTCTCTTTAAGGGATAGGCATTGTCAATTGCTATAAAGAGTACTTTTAAAAATATGTTTTCTTTCATGTTGAATTTTAGAAAGTGAACTTATAATTTGACCTTCCTTGAAATCTTGTGTTTTATAAACTATAAATTTTAAATTATTTATAAATTATAAATTATTATAAATTATAAACTATAAACTATATAAATGCTTCTGAAAAGCACTTAAATAGAAGCACAAATATGTCGCAAGTAAATTGATTGGAGAATCGATGTGAAAAAAATAATTTTATTTTTTCTACTGTTGAAAAAATGGTCAAATTAATGTTTGGCATGTTTCAAATTCATGAGCTTTAATATTCACTGTTCTTGCACTGTTTTAGTCCTTTTCATGATATGCAAAATAAAACATCGAAAAAATCTCAAATTAGAAAAACTGATGAGCTGTACAGCATTGATAGCTACTCTTCAGATTGTTGTTACAATAAGCTCTTTTGTCTGAATTAGTTTCTTTATCTCCACAGTGTATCAACACAAAGAAGGGAGAGGAAACTTCAACTCATGATCCCATGATAGAGCATTTCAACATTAATATAGATTCAGCTCCATCCTCCTGACAACTTCTTGGTGCAGGAATCAAGGCAAAGAAGTGACATCTACTTAATACCCTTGAAATCTGAATTCAGCAATTGGTCAGTATTGCCACATTATAGAATACAGTAAGCCCATTTTCTCTGTTCTAGCATTTATTACAGGAATTAAGAGATTGTTCAAACAAGCTACTTCTTCCACATCTGTTTGCAAGGCTCTGCAAGTAGCAGGTTAAGAAGTACTCTGGACTTTTGGTGTAGAAGACTTCTACTCATCAGCTTATGTCTGAAAGTTAGTATAAACCCAGAAATTCTTAGGGTGATTTAGCTTACTACAAAATCATGGAAATGACTTATAGCGATATAAATATGTATGCAGTTATTCAATGTCTTTTTTCTTCCTTTCTTTTTCTTTCCTTCTTTCTTTCTCTTTCTTTTTCTCTTTCTTTTTTTCTCTTTCTTCAGTTATTTAAAAATAACTGAAAATAAATCAAGAAAATCTAGAAACTGAGCTAAGAACTTCTTTTGAATCCAAAATAGTATAAAAATATTAGAGTTTAAGTGCATCTTTCTTCCTTCTTCAGTCATAACAAATCCTTCCTTTCTGCCTACTGCATATTTCTTGTTTTCAGCTAAAGTTATATAAATCCAGAATTATGCAAATGTCTTGCTTGATTGTGCAATGCATACACAGTTTTTTTTTCACTGATATAAATTATAAATACCTACTTGTTCATTTGTTTCTGGCTTGTTTACAAAGTGGAACTTTCTATCATTATATCATTCTGTCATTCTGTCACCAGTAGAACTTTCTGTCACTGATGTCTGCTTAAGACAGCTTTCTGTAATGAAAAAGGCCTCTGTTTATTGCATATGCATACAACGGTTCTTCTTTATTGTTTGCTTGTTTTCCTTATATTTTCTAAAGTTTCATCCTGGAAAACAGGAGTATCACACCTACCAGGGTAAAAATTTACAACACATGACATTTGCTTAAATCCCACAGTGATAGCCTGTGAGAACTGATCAAAGCAGTAAAATTCTAAACGAAGAACTGTGAATAACTGTGAACTGCTTCTTTTATTTTTTCTCAGCTAATGTTTCTTTAGAAAACGAATGGATCATATGGATACCTCCTGAAGAAGACTGTAAGCCTCTGTAGAAGAGCAATAGAGCAAGTTTACCTGCAGAGAGGGGTTGAAGAGGATAAAGTCACACCAAGGTGAGGAAACCTATATCTCAAGCAAAGACTGTGGGAGATAAAGAGGGTGAAAACAAGGCAGCCTCAGAGGTGACAGAAGATAAATATAAATGAAAACTGTAGGCCAGTTAGATTGGGTGCTGCCAGGGCTCCCAGGGCTTTTGACTAGCTCTGTTCTGGTTGACAGACTGATTGTCCCTGACCTCTTCAGTTTCATTTGCATGAGCCTGGCTTTTTGAAGCCAGCTCAACCCTCCACCTGGTTTCACAAGGCAAACCAGAGCACATTAACTGGGACTAAATGGAGGTTTGCTTCAAAATGACTGCAGAGCTAAACTGATACAGTAATGTAGGTGCACCCAGAAAGAACTTCCTAAAGAAAAGGGAACTGCAAAGAATTCATTGTGATGGGGAAACTGATTTGGTTGGTTGAAACTAAACCCAGAAAGACTTAACATCAAGGGCAGAGAGAACTTGAGGTGTGCAGTATAACTTTTTCACATCTTTTTCATTTGTGTCTGACCTAGTCACTGAGTTTTAAGAGATTAATTATTTTAATGGAGTTTAAAAGCCTTCTGGCTTTTTTTTTTTTTTTTTTTTTTTTTTTTTTTTTGAGTTGCTTTCTCATAGGAGAGATCTATGTAAATCCTTCTCCAATTTCTGGCTGTCTGGGCATCCCCATTCACACTGGCAGCTGTTATTGGTGTCAGACAGGCAGGCAGCAGAAGGTTTGAATACTAAAAATGTCTTGCTGCAACACCTTTTATGGGGAATACCAATAAACTTCACCAAGTCTACATATTTCACATTTATAACTTGATATAAAGTACTTTAGTGCATTTGCATTTCTGTAAACTCAAGGGCATAATTTTACAGATGTACAGGCTGAGTAGCCAGAAATAAGGAGACACAAGGGGAAACTTTTACCAAGCAGAAAAAAAAAAAAAAAAGCATACACAAAGACCACATAGTGGGATAGAATATTCCAACACATATTAGAAGAGTACTACTTCCCCCTCATTTTTATCAGTTATAATAACACTGCTTATCACCAGAAAGTACTGAAATGACAACAAAATAATGGTGCTAAAAGCTTCCTCTATTAGTGTAGCCTGCCTAAAGTGAGGTAGAAGGAAAAGCTCTGATTTCACAGCATGTGTTCTACTGGCTTCTGCTGGGATGACTACAAGCAGCTCTTACAGTCTATGCCTGTGCAAACTGCTCAGGCAGATCAAATCCATACTAACCAGGATTCAGGCATTCAAGCAATGTATTACTAAGTTTATTAAGATCAACTTTTTCTTTGGGAGCTGTTAGAAATGGCTCAGTCTTCAAAATAGGATTAAATAAAAAAATAGGATTTATTAAAAGAATAGAGGTAAGCAAACAGCTCTGGGTGCACCAGGAGTCTCCGCTCCACCAGGACGCACACCAGTTACATCAAGCAGCTGATTTTTATGCTCCTAGACTAATACATATTCATTACTACTTCTAAAAAAAATAGATTATTATAATTAGCTTCCGGGGTCCAGTCCCTCCTACTGGAGCATGCGCATCAGTCTCTGGTAGTCCCTCTGGGAGTCTCTAGAGGTCTTTCATGCTGAAGGCTCGTAGTCTTCCTCTCCAAGTTTTTTTCTTGTCCTTCCCCTTTGTACTTCCTTGGCACCGTGTCAAGTTTACACAGCATCCCCTGCAGGTCTTGTCTTCTAGCCATCCTTCAGCTTCTTTTTTTTCTTCTTCTTAATCTCTTGGCCACCTGGCCAGATATCAGAGGCTTGCATAGTATCCCCTAAGAGTCACTAGTTGTTATCAGTTGTTCTGAAACCCCCAGACATCAAAGACTTCATACAAACACAAATAGCTTTCTTATTGACACTTCACAAGTAATTAAAACATTCCTCATCAGCCATTCACAGGGACAGTCACACCTATAGCAGTGTTAAATTAATCTCGAAGAAGACAAAAAAAAGGCTGTAACTGTTAGAAATAGAAGTCTGGAATAACATAGGCAAACAGGTTCATAAATTTGAGGAGTATTTTCTGAAGACTTGATAAATTGACTAGAATGAGGGGGAGACTAGGACACACTGCATCTGTGGTTCAAGAATTAAATTGCCAGTGCAGGACCCAGAGGCAGACAGGACTGTTCTTTATGGACACGAATTGTTAAAACATTCCTAACAGGAGCCCTTCTTGGCTCCTCATAGTGTAAGATGTAAACATGCTGGCTGCACAGAGTAGGTTAACAATGTTGAGTGGGAATGTACAGCTAGATATAACTGTCTTCATCTTCTCCCATTCCCTATTCCTTTTCCTATCCTCACATTAAATATATATATATAAGTATTTATAGACTTTTTTTTCACAGTGATGGACTCACAGTCCTTTGTTATGCCTATAAAGAAAGCATCAAGTCCAGTGTGAGAAGGAAATTTAGTGTCTCAGATTTTACACAGGACAAACAGATCATTTTACACAGGATAAACACAGTTCATCATATACCCACACAGAAGTCACATACCCACACACACTGTCGCTGTGGACAAGACTTCAAAATAGGAAAAAATAAATAAAACTAATAAATCCAATTAAATATTTTACCTAGCTGTGGTTTCTTCAGAGGCTTTAGTTAAGGAGATAGGGTCTCTGTTGTGTGTTTGAATGCACCCAAGTTTACAGGCATGTCATTCAAAGGGCAGAAAATTATTCTTTTATTTCTTCTTGAGAGCTTATTTACCACAGTGCTTTAATTAATTTATTTATTTTTTTCCCTAAGTCTAATTAAGTCTAATTTATCTGGCTTTATCCTTCTTTCTCAAAAGGAAGGATCCCATTACACACATCCCTTCCCACACACACACAAAAAAGAAAGAAAAAAAAAAAGGAAAGATTAAGAATGAAAGCATGTTTTAACTTTTTCAAAGAAATAAAAGGAAAAACTGCATGATTATCTTATGCAAGGCTTTATTTTTCCTCATCTCAATATGTGAGAAAAAAAGAAAAAAGAAAAAAAATATATAGAAAAGAGAAGGAAGAATATAAATTATATTTTTAATTTAAAATTGCTAGATAACAATCAGCTCTTGTGTTTTAGATACTAGTGATCCCATTGATAAGTGGTATTGATAAGATATCTTCGGAAGATACCAAAACCAAACACGGAGAAAACTGATTGCTGTCCAAAAACACCTCAAAAGTTAATACGAGAAAAAAAGCTACCTCAAGTTTGGAAGGAAAAATCTGAGCCATCATATTGATAGCTTTGCATAAACAGAATATATCACTTAAAGCATCACTCAACATTTCATTGCAGTTTATTCTCCTAGAAAATTCTAACCTGATATTCTAACATGATTACAAATGGAAATTGAGCTTTAGCCTTATTGTATAAAATGTATATATTGTATAAAGAGCAGAATGCTCTGCTCTTTACCTCTTCCTCTTTAATATGTAATGTGCTTTTGATGCTACTTATTAATTAGTACTTCCATAACGCTCCAGTCAGCACTGGAGACTATTGTATCCATACAATTGTTCTGCTCTTCTTTAAAATCTTCATAATACTTTTTCCATGTAATTAGAAAATGTAATCCACTGACTTTTTCTTACTTTTATCTTACTTATCTTCTTTTATTCTGGACATATTTTTACATGTTTACATGCTCAAGTTATGCTCCTAGACACTAAGTGCAACTGTCAGTTTAGACGCTATGCAGCTATGAGTTTACTGCTTGATCGTATTTCAAATATCTTCCTTGTCTCTTGTTCCTAAACTCAGTATTTCCCAATGCTAAATGATTACTACATTGCATTCCTAGAGCTTCATTAATAAGTTTCATGATAAGACACATACATGAAATGTTGTGGTAGAAATGCATGTATTTATCATAGAGAGAATCAGGCTAACATGTTCCTACAAGTAAATAACAAATATATGTATTTGCCAGAAGGCTACAAGCTATAATTGTGAAGATTGGATTAAAGATTTTATAAGGAAACTGCAGAGGAAAAAAATAATAATCTGTGAACTGTTTTTAATCATTAATTATCATATACATTTTGAATGAAAACCAAACCAACCAAACAACCAAACAAACAAACGAAATATCTTCCAGAATATAGTTATAGTAACTTCTAATTCCAGTCAATAACATTTAATTTTACTGCTTACCAGCAATGATAGTAGATTTCAAGATCACTCCAGTTACTGAGGCCAGACAAGTAAATACCACAAGAAGATTAACAAAGTCATTATCCTCTATCAGTCATTTCTTCCATTCAAAGGAATCTGAGAATTCACTGGTATGGGCAACAAGGACTGCAACTTCATTTTTTCTGTTAGGGAAACTGTGATCACAGGAACAATAGAAACTGATAAATCCAATAGCCCTAAATATCATGCAGTAGCCCTGCATCTAAAGGTCTCTTGCAATCCATGAAACCAAACATCCAAGTAGCTTTCAGGTAGGCCAGATACCTAATGTATCACCATTATCTTCTGGGATTTCATTTCAGATTTAAAATACTTCTGAGCACATTACTTAATGACAGAAACTTAAGCACCTAGCACCAGCATCATCCTATGCAGTGTGAAAAATAAACCTATAATGACTGTCATTCATTCATCAATGTCAGAGAAAAAATGAACAACTACTGTATCATAATGGAGGCGTTGCTTCTTTTGATAAAAGAAAGTCTTCGCAGCTCAGGTTCAGCTGGGGTAACTTCTTCATCAGTAATTTTCGAATCATAAAAAAAAAAAAAAAAGAAAAAGAAAGTAACGACTGATTTACCAACTCTTCATGCCACACAGAATACACCCTGTGGCAAACATATGAAAACAATTGATTTCCTGTCACCTTTTTGTTTAGTGGAGCCAGTGTGTGACTTATCCCTGGAGAAACAATTTGTGCAATGTGGAAGCTACTGGGACCTGAATATATCACTGGTATAGGTGGGAAGTGCTGTCTTCAGTGAAATAATGCATATTCATTATTCAGAGAAGCATACTTGGGCAAAGTTGACTTGCTAAGAATCCTATTCCACTATTAAGGCTAGTACACAAACCACTATAGTCACTGCAAACGCAAATGGGTTGCAAATTGCCCTCTGCTGTAATCATTAAAAATATTATATTTGGCTTCAGTAGCAGTGCTATTCCTTAGTGAAACGCTAAAGAGCTTGTGAATACATCCTCCACTTCGCAAAAAACTCACAATCTCTGAAAGGCTATGTCTGAATAAGTTATAAGATGCTGAAAGACTAGGTCATATTTTCACTGAGTTCCTTTAGGTACTTTATTAGAAACTTCTTTGTTGCAGTTCAGCATACTGGCGAAGAAATCAGTATAAGAGGGATGTAGAACTTCTAGTGAGGGTCCAGCGTAGAGCCACAAAGATGATTAAGGGATTGGAGCATCTGTTTTATGAGGAAAGACTAAGTGAGCTGGACCTGTTTAGCCTAGAGAAGAGGAGATTGAGAGGGGATCTTACCAACCTCTACAAATACCTGAGGGGACAATGTAAAGAGGATGGGGCCAAACTCTTCACAGTAGTGGCACATAGGAGAAGAGGTAATGGGTATAAATTGAACTACTGGAGGTTTCATCACCATATGAGGAAGAACTTCTTTATGGTTTGTGTGACAGAGCACTGGAACAGACTGCCCAGAGAGGTTGTGGAGTCTCCTTCTTTTAGAGATATTTAAAACCCTCCTGGATGCGATCCTAGGTAACACACTCTAGGTGACCCTGCTTGAGAAGGGGGGTTGGACTAGGTGGATCTCTAGAGGTCCCTTCCGACCTCAACCATTCTGTGATTCTGTGATATTCATTAAAGTAGCCAGAAAACCTGATTCCAATGTGTCCTGGTTTCAGTTAGAACAGAATTAATTTTCTTCCTGGTAGCTGGTGGAATGCTGTGTTTTGGCTTAGGATGAGAAGAGTGCTGATAACACCCCGATGTTTTAATTGTTGCAGAGCAGTGCTTATACCAAGCCAAGGACATCTCAGCCTTTTGCTCTGTCCTGCCAACAGGCAGGCTGAGGGTGCAGTAAGAGCTGGGAGGGGACAGACCCAGGACAGGTGACCCAAACTAGCCAAAGGGGTATTCCATACCATCTGATGTCATGCTAAACAATATATAGGGGTGGCTAGCCGGGGGACGGGGCCGGACTGCTCGGGGTTAGGCTGGGCATCGGTCAGCGGGTGGTGAGCAATTGCATTGTGCATCACTTGTTTGTACATATTAGTAGTAGTAGTACTATTATCATCATTGTATTATTATTATTATTATTATTATTATTATTATTATTATTATTATTATTATTATTATTATTATTATTATTCCTGTCTTATTAAACTGTCTTTATCTCAACTCACGGGCTTCACTTTCCATTTCTCTCCCCCGTCCCAGAGAGGGGAGGGTGAGCGAATGGCTGCGTGGTGTTTAGCTGCCGGCCGGGTTAAACCACGACACAATGTCATTCATGATTTTGTTTCATATTTAATTAATTAATTGTTGTTTGCATTTGTTTTTATACAGAGGTTTAAATGGTGTACATGCATATGTTTGGGGAATATTTTAATTATAAATTAAACTCAATTGTTCTATCTTAAGGTGTATTTTTGTTTGCACTTTCCTGACAGCCTTAGAAAGAATGGTGGTAAATTAGAAACTCACTGTTTAAATCAGTAGTAGTTTATGAATACTCAGCTCTTTTTATCACTAATGAAATACCAGTCCTGTGTACTGCTTCTGCCAGGAAAACTCAAGTAAGAATATATAACAGCAGCAGGGAGTCGGTGTTTTGTCAGTTAAGTTCATGCTATGATTGCAGTGAGAACTAAATATTAAGAAATGGCTACATCTTATTTACAAAACAGTTGCTCCCTGCTGAAATTTTAAGATGTAAGCTTAATTTCCCAGAGAAAAAGTCATTTTCTATTCACATTTCATATTGCAATAGCATAACATACTGCAATGGGAAACCTAACATTCACTGTAGGAAAAAATATATAATTATTCTATTAGTTGTACAACAATGAACATGAGGAAATTGTAAGGAACAACTTCACTGTAAAATTTACATTTAGAAGTCCAACTGTTAAATTTAAATGTGTTTAAATTGGAAAAAAAAATGTTTTATTTATTTATTTATAAAAATATATACATGTAGGTCTTCAGATTCAGGTGATTCTTCTACAACTTTCTATACGTATATATTCGATATATACTCATAAATGTTGACAACATTCTGATTGTCGAAGTGCCTCCTGAGGATGTCAGGAGCATGAAGTCTATGCAGTATAATTGCTATGGTATCTGGCCACACCTCTCATATCCATCTTCTAACTGCTAGAAAGCTAACAGTGGTATTGGTCTATCAGATTGTAGGCATTTAAAACACAGACCTCTAAATTACCTTTGCTTCCCTTTACAAACTATGAGAGTCTATTTGCATTCAGTGGTCTAACAAATTCCATGGATACTAAGCCCTGACATCATCTCACTAAGTAAAAGACACTACATCAGGAACACTGCGCATCCTTGTTCCGTGACATCAGTCCGGCAAAACATGTATGATCAATTTGTATTTGATTAACTACAAACAAGACAGCAATATGTACTTCCATAATTTTAACACTTTCAATACTTAAAAGAAGACCAGTTATCTACCATCTAGAATGATACTTATCACAACAACTAATGTCATAACATAACAGAGATTCTGGGAAAGATTTTTTTTTCTCTCTTTCTTTTTCTTCTTTTTCTTTTTCTTTTTCTCCTTTTTCTTTTCCCTTTTCTTTTCCCTTTTCTCTTTCTCTTTCTCTTTCTCTTTCTCTTTCTCTTTCTCTTTCTCTTTCTCTTTCTCTTTCTCTTTCTCTTTCTCTTTCTCTTTCTCTTTCTCTTTCTCTTTCTCTTTCTCTTTCTCTTTCTCTTTCTCAAGTTAAAAAAGATGGAATTCAATTGTTTATATGTCAGTGATAGCTTTGAAACTGTAATGCTTAAATTGGATGTTTTACAGACTATTCTTTTTTTTTTTTTTTTCATTTGAATGAAAAACAGAGATGATGTCAATGCAACTAAATTTGGAACTATACCTTACTACGGACTGTTTTTATTTGCTTATTTCATGTCTTAAGGGGGACTAAGTATGTTGTGACCATACAAGAGTAAGAAAAATCCTTGTGTATTAAGTTTATGTGGAAAGGTTTTGGTAGTGCAAAAGGCTGTCTGTGTGAGCAGAGCCCAGAAGCTGATCCATGGTAGATAAGAGACAGTTCCAGCTCACTCAAAAAGAGACCTACAGCTGGCCACGACTGAGACAGTGAGTGATGCTGGTTGTCCTTCTGTGAGAGCATAGTTAAAAAACAACAACAAAAAAATGTTGTGCAACATCAGCTGGAGAGAGGAGTGAAAAAAAGTGAGAGAAACAACCCTGAAGACACCAAGACCAGTGAAGGAGGAGGAGGAGGTGTTTCAAGTGTTGGAGCAGAAGTTCCCTTGCAGCTTGTGGAGAGGCCCGTAGTGGAACAGGCTGACACTATGCAGCCCATGGAGTACTATGGCAGAGCAGATCTCCACGATGAGCCCTTGGTGGAACAGGTAGATCTGATTTGAAGGAGAGCTCCTGCAGGATCAGGCTCTGGGATGGAGCTGTATCCTGTGGAGAGGAGCCAGTGGTGAGGCAGGGAATCTGGGGGGAGCTGCTGCCTTGGGGGACGTATGTTAGAGCAGTTTACTCCTGAAGGATGGACCCTGTGGTACAGACCTAAGTTAGAGCAGTTCTTGAAGAACTGCAGTCTGTAGGAAGACCACACAGGTCAGAAAGGAGAGCATCCTGTGAGAGGGACCGCATACCTGAGCAGGGGAAGAGAGTGACTGAAGGAGTGGCAGATGACAAAATGTTATGGCCTGACCACAGCCCCCATTCCCTATTCCCATGCGTCACATGGTGGGAGGATGTAGAATAGGATGTATGGGGGTAGATGTTTTTGGTTTGCTTTTAGTTTCTCACTGCTCTAGTCTGTTAGTAGTAAGCAATAAATTGCATTAATCTCTCTATGCTGAGTTTGTTTTGCTTGTGTTGGTAATCAGTGAGAAATCTTCCTGTCCTTATCTTAACTGTGGAGCTCCTTTTCATTTTCTCTCCCTCTTTCTTTGAGGAGGGGAAGTGAGAGAGCAATTTATCTGCCCATCAGGATGAAACCAATAGACCTGGACTCTAAGTCTATCACTGGAGAGCAAAATAAATAAAAGATACTAAGCAATTAATATGAAATATAGTGCTTACATTATACAGCATGAGAAAGCATGCTTTGGAATGATACAAACTCTCATATTGGAAGAGAATCCTGGGTTAGTTTAACACTGATTGTCCTGGTTTCAGTTAGAACAGAATTAATTTTCTTCCTAGTAGCTGGTGGAATGCTGTGTTTTGGCTTAGGATGAGAAGAGTGCTGATAACACCCCGATGTTTTAATTGTTGCAGAGCAGTGCTTATACCAAGCCAAGGACACCTCAGACTTTTGCTCTGTCCTGCCAACAGGCAGGCTGGGGGTGCAGTAAGAGCTGGGAGGGGACAGACCCAGGACAGGTGACCCAAACTAGCCAAAGGGGTATTCCATACCATCTGACGTCATGCTAAACAATATATAGGGGTGGCTAGCCGGGGGGAGGGGGCCGGACTGCTCGGGGTTAGGCTGGGCATCGGTCAGCGGGTGGTGAGCAATTGCATTGTGCATCACTTGTTTGTACATATTATTAGTAGTAGTACTATTATCATCATTGTATTATTATTATTATTATTATTATTGTTATTGTTATTATTATTATTATTATTATTTTCCTGTCTTATTAAACTGTCTTTATCTCAACTCACGGGCTTCACTTTCCATTTCTCTCCCCCGTCCCAGAGAGGGAGGGGGGAGGGTGAGCGAATGGCTGCGTGGTGTTTAGCTGCCGGCCAGGTTAAACCACGACACTGATGAAAATTAAACTAGATTTTTGTACTGAAATTCTTGATATTCAATCTATTTATACAATTCCAGTAGGCTGCTGCATTGGTTGTAAAGGGAAGGTGTTGGCAACAGGGCTCTGTAGGTATGACCTCTGTGAGTAGAGTAAGGAATGAAGGAGAAATTGAAGGAGAAGGAAGAAGCCTGTGAGAAAGTATTAGGAGGGAGGGGTTGCTTTAGGTTTTGTCTTTGTTTCTCACTGTCCATATCTGTTTCAATTAACAAAAAAAAATAATTTGTTTTTTCCCAAGTCAAGTCTGTCTTACCTATGACCATGATTGTAATAAACCCACCACAGATGCCTTATGATTTTTGAATGATCAATGTAGCTGATAAATCATTTGATCTAATCCAGAAATTTTAGTGTGTTTCTGTGCCTAAATGTTGCAGCTATAACCGCTACTTACTGTAGATCTTTTAGAAAGTGTAGAGACTTTTTTTTGTGTGTGCATGTATTCAAAAGGAAGGTAGTGGTTAAGAAGTGACCAAAGGAAGAGAAATCCCATCAACTGTGAATCAAATTTTGATTATGCATTTAGGAAGTCCTCACATTGTATTATGTTAAATGGTGATCAGAACAGAGACATTTTTTGGATTCTTTTGTTAGGGAACACCAAATAAACGAAATCAATGTTAGCAAGGCATATCTAAAACTTAATTCAGCAGAAGACAGTACACGTACATTAAAGCTGCAGTTACTGATTACTTTCTTTCTGTCATCAAGGTGATTTTTATATAAAAAAAAATAAAGTTAATCATTCCTCATTGTTATATGACTATACACAAATTCAATGTTACCCCCTTAACTAATTTTGAATGCCAAATACAGAATTTTGGAATTAATTATTAGGAATTAATAGGCTCTTGATATAAAAATTATGGAAAACATCATTTTCTCTGATCTTAATAGCAGGTCTTATTGTAGACTGTATTCAGAAATAATTGCATTTAGTAGAAATTCCCTATTCTTATTACTCAGTTTGCAAATTGGCATAGTTCAGACATACATATAAAGCATTGAACTCCAAGCAGTAGAAATGATTTGAAGGTTTGCACTTAAACCAAAGACATGCCAATGTAAAGAGCCCTTATGCTAGTACAAACTTTGAGAGCTGCACAGCCTCTTGAGTGTATTACATTCCAACAATAGTTATTTTCTTCCACAGTTAAAACTTTTATTAATATATTAGAAAAATCCTCTTAATCTAAAGCTTATTCCTGCATCCAAGGATTTCAGATGTATTCTCAATGCATTAATAATGGATACTTTCTCTCTCTGAAAAGGTCTACAAGGAAAAGCAGAAATGGAAATATATATATGTCTGTCCAGTGGAACGGACCATCTCACCAGTCTAGTGTTTTATTAAAAGTGAAGTGACAGTGTAATTTATTGTCTGAGACAAACACAAGACAACAAGATGACTAGGACAAGAGTTGAGTTGCATCTCAGGGAAAAAGAATATGTCTGATTTTCAGAAACATCATTTTAGTGAGCCTTTTACAAAGGAAGTTCCACATATCAACACTTCATTTTTACTACTCATTGATTTAGAATTTTTACTTCCAGATTTCCTCTCTTGAATTTAATCTAAGCAAAATTGATTTTGCTGATGAATGAAACAGAATTCTTCGCCAGATTACACCAACTGTGAGACATGTTTTGAAAAAGGCATGAACATCAACCTCTGTCTCAGAAATGCTGCATACACTGAAACATACATAGCTTAACTGGCTATCTTGTTTTCCCTTAGCATGGAAATATTTCTGAATGTTGCACAACCAGCATAATTCACTTCAGTATGTTGTTTTTATTCTCTGCATTCTTAAAATACATCTGGATCATAGGTAGAAGAAATGGGAGGTAGAGAGGAAAAAAATGCAGTGCTTCTCTACACAAGCCTTCACATAAAATCTAGTAGATTTATTGTGACAGGTGGCATGGCTTACAACTAACCCTGAAACTGTTGAGAGGTTTTTGAAACAGCAAAGATCCCATGACTTGCTGCAGCTGAGCAAACCAAGCTACCAGGACAACTACGAGAAGTTCCCATGGCAGTGTTCCCACATCGCCCCATTTTGGAATTTAGAAAAATATTGTTGCCAGCAGCTAGCTTCAAGGATGGGATCTACGTGACTGCTAATCACAAGGGGGTTGCTTTCTTGCAGGTGAGGTTGTTTTCAAGCAGTTGTTTGTCTGAGTGCTTTTGACCAATAATCTTGTGTGAGACACTATCCGCCCCTGTTAAGTTTATTATAAAAGTCAGGCTATTCAGGTAATAAAGAGACAGCATGATCTGACCATACTAGTGTCTGTCGTGTTTTCGGCTGTTCTTCCTGCAACATGAAATGAAGGATTCATCTTTCCATCTGTGGTGGTTCTGGTCGAGTGGGCAGCCGAGCTCCACCACAACCACTCTCTCACTCAAAGACAAACGGGGAGAAAATACGATGAAAAGGGCTCAAAGGTTGAGATAAGGACAAGGAGATCATGCAGTAATTATTGTAACAGGCAAAACAGACTTGGCATAGGGAGACGGTAAGATATATTATTTATTACTAACAAGCTAGAGAAGTGAGAAACAAAGAAAAGAAACCAAAAGCACCTTCCCCCCCATCCACCCTCTTCCACCTCCTCCCCCCGAGCGGCGCAGGGGAACAGGGGAATGGGGGTTATGGTCAGTCTATAGCACTTCTTCTCTGTCGCTCCTTCTCGGTCACTCTTGTCCCCTGTGCTGTGGGGTCCCACCCATGGGATGCAGTCCTTGATGAACTGATCCGGCGTGGGCTTCCCACAGGCGGTAGCTCTTTCAGAACTGCTCCAGATATGGGTCCGTACCATGGGGTCCATCCCTCAGGAGAAAACTGCTCCAACCTGGATCCACCACGGGCAGCAGCTCCTGTCAGGTCACCTGCTCCTGAATGGTCTCCTCTCCACAGCCTGGATCCCCCATGGGCAGCGGCTCCTGCCAGGTCACCTGCTCCTGAATGGTCTCCTCTCCACAGGCTATGGGTCCGGCCTGGGATCTGCTCTGGCAGGAGTCTTCCACAGGCGGCAGCCTCTGTTGGTGCAGGGCCACCTGCTCCACAATGGTCTCCTCCACGGGCTGCAGCGTGGAACCCTGCTCCACCGTGGTACTCCATGGGCTGCAGGGGGACAGCCTGCTTCACCATGGTCCTCACCAAAGGCCACAGGGGACTTATGCTCTGGCACCTGGAGCACCTCTCCCCCTCCTTCTTCACTGACCTGGGCGCCTGCAAGGCTGCTCCTCACTCCTCTCACTCTCCCAGCTGCTGTGTGTGGCGCAGTGTTTTATTCCCTGTCTTAAATACACTCTCACAGAGGCACAAAACAACATCATTTATTGGCTCAGCTCTGGTCAGCAGTGGGGCCCTTACCAAACATGGGGAGCTTCTAGATCCTTCTCACAGAAACCACCCCTATGGCCCTGTGCTACCAAAACCTTGTCATGTAAACCCACTAAGCCATCTAAAATAAAAATTGAAAATTTTACAATTTCAACACTATAAGATTAATATTAAAACCAAGCAGAAACATTCTACACTTCAGTTTGCATGATTTCACCAGCATAAAATTTACAATTGTTTCAAATCTCCTGTGAGCATTTTTTGTTCTTAAATTAAAATTCATGTAGCCACATACTTTGAAGTTATTCTCTTTTCCCCCTCAAACTCACCTTTCACATATATCTGAAAGCATGTAATTTGTTCCATCTATGATGGATTCATTACATGACTCCTTTTAGGTGGATAGTGATATGCAGTTTCCCTAGGCAACAATAGTCATCAACTTGAATAATCTAAATTTATCATTTTATTTTACAAATTGCACATTTATAGTATATGTAAGTGTGCATATACATGGAAAGTTAGTTTCCATCAATATGAAATTCAATAAATCATAAGCTACTTTAGACAATTACAGCAATTCAGAGACCACCATATGACAAGTTGAAATATGTTTAAAATGTAGTTTTCCTTAAAATATAGATAACATTTTAGAAACTTTACTGTAAAAGCATCAATATCTTGATTTTACTTTCTATTGCCTTAGCAACACAGGGTTTTAGAGGTACTGAAAAGACTGTTTGGAAGGTAGAAACATATAAATGGGGGAATCTGCAAGGACTGCTCCATTTAAATTTATATTAGGCTTTAGTCATTGGGGGACTTTGGGAGTATTGGATGGCATTAAGCCAAAATCTGGTAACAAGTTAATGTTAAATAGTATACAGGAAAGACTATGTGCAATTGCACACACCTAGGTTCTGGTCCTGTTTAACTTTCTCTAGGATAGCTATAGACTTTGAAGAAGTCTGAAGAAGCTGGCATCCAGAACACAGAGCAAAAGGACAGACATATTATCACATAGCTTGTTTCCTGGAAAGGAAGGTGAAGGAATCTTTCTTGAAGACAAAGTTGACCAGGGTTAGTCAAATTTTTCATTATGGGTGAGTCAAAGTTCAAAGTAGTAAATTCAAACTTTGCATAGATACTCTTCAGAAGTAAAAGATACAAACAGTAAGCTAAGCAAAATTGAGCTTTATAGAAAGAGCTACATAGATTTGTTTCCAGAGTTCTAATTCTTCTTGTGCTTCAGCTCCTAAGTAAATCAAATCCATTACCCTCCGCACAGGCACAGGAACAGGTATTATGGACTAATATATAGAAAACACACACTATGTTAGATTATAATCACAATTATTTCATGTACTCGTGTAGATGAAGTTCTGGTATGCCATTAAAGCATTAAAGTCATGTTGTGATTTTTTTTTTTTTCCAGTTTTACAAACCAATGACTCTTTTTCCAATTAACCATTCTTTGTGTACAGCATTGCTTCCAAATTTCCCAAGTTCTTTTTGATCCAGAAATTTAATTGGAGAAAAATATCTACTGAACATTAATTAGTTTGGAGGGCAATCTGAAAGAAACCTCAGCGAGATAAATGACTTTCGCCCCAGAGTGATTAATTATTTTCATGTCTAGTCTCATTTAGGAGCCCTTAATGAGACACACACAATTAACCTACTTAGATATATATGTCATATGCTTTTAATATACAGTTTGACTCAGTGCAAGGGCAGCAAAACCTGCGTTTCTTCAGCCGGAGAACCAAGAAAGGAACAGAAGATAGTTTTACATTATATTAAGAAAACAGATGTTTACAAAACAGTTAAATGACAGATGACAGATGACATCTAGTAATAACAAAGAGAAGTTTGCATATATGGAGAAAGGGAAGACTAATGTTCATGAAGAGCATAACATAACATTCCTCAACAGAAAGAGTTGAGAACATAAGAGAAGAATAATAAGAAGAAGAATAAAAGAAGAATAAAGAGAACATAATGAGTTCTGGGTATGAGGATATACTAGTTTATTCTCTCTTCTCCATCGCCCAACACTTCACAGTGAAGACTGGCTAATGCAATCAACCAAGAGCAGAGAAAGCATGAAAGCTGATCATAAATATGAGCATCTAGAGGGAATAACAGCATGTTTTTTTGAGGGAAGAAGACTCATCTGATGTAATCTACTGTATGGTGATGTGGTTTCTTCCATTTCTTCACCAATATAACTTGTTTCTAACTCTGTTGATAAATAAAAGCTCTGAATAGAACAGAATAATATTTTTTATTTACTTATTTATTTATTTTTATTTTAGATGGGAAGAAAATAAATACATTTATAAGACTTTTTCTGATAATCTGTATCTCTTCCTTTGCATATTAGAAATAAGAAAATAAATATTGCCTCTTGGGAAGTCCAGCATTTTCCCACTGTGGTGAAACATAGATTTCTGAAGCAGCTTTTGCTGCATGTACTCTTTTGCAATTATGTTTTTACACTTCACTTGCCTTTTCAGAATTTTGTTTTAATTTTCATAAGAATCTTACCCATTTCCACTGGAAAGTAAAGCCTGAAATCAGCTTGCTGCAAATTCATTTGTACTTAAAAAATAGAAAGTGATTGCTTTCACAGTAGAATCTTTTTGTAGTAAAAAGTTTGTCCTAGAGAGCATGATTTTTGATATCAGAACAGGACAAATGTTTGAAAGCTTTCAGAACTCAATTTTTAATTAATTGTTCTTAAAAACAGCTTTTGAAATTCTAACAGAAATTTAAAAGGGGAACATTGAGGAATATCATATAGTGCCATAAAAATTTTCTTATGTACAATATTTTACTGATTTAAACTGGCACATTTCTTGATGACTTTTTCTTTTTCTTTTTCTTTTTCTTTTTCTTTTTCTTTTTCTTTTTCTTTTTCTTTTTCTTTTTCTTTTTCTTTTTCTTTTTTTTCTTTTTCTTTTTCTTTTTCTTTTTCTTTTTCTTTTTCTTTTTCTTTTTCTTTTTCTTTTTCTTTTTCTTTTTCTTTTTCTTTTTTTCTTTTTCTTTTTCTTTTTCTTTTTCTTTTTCTTTTTCTCTTTCTTTTTCTTTTTCTTTTTCTTTTTCTTTTTCTTTTTCTTTTTCTTTTTCTTTTTCTTTTTCTTTTTCTTTTTCTTTTTCTTTTTCTTTTTCTACCACATCCATGTGTTATGTGGCTTTAGAGATAGTCCTTAAAGTTCCTGTCATAATCTCAAGTTCCTAAACATAATTTCATAAGACAGTACTTGGTGTTATTTACTTCAGTTGTTTTGTAAGTATTTATGTGATATTTCTCAATAGCAAGCATCGTCCAGCTTATTCAAAATGAGAAATTTATGGCTTTGATTGAAATGTCATTTCATAGTTTGTTTGTTTTTCTAATTTTGTATATGGAATTTGTGAATAAGCACCTGGAGTGAGAGCCCAGCTAAAGACTTACCTTTAGAGCTTAACTAAGGCTATTTTTTAACTTTTTTTTTTTTTTTTTTTTTTTTTTTTGGTAAGGAAAGAGCTAGTATCTTTCACTTCATAGAATTTATTATGAAGTTCTTTATGACAAGAAATTTAACAGTCAAAATACTTAGACAAATGGTGTTTAGCATACCTGAAAGCAGATTGCATTTTTCTTTTGAACGTGAAGTACAGAGAAGCATAGAAAAGCAGTCTGATAAGTAAAGAAGCTTAGTTATACAGCAGACAAATCCATTTCTTACTCTATTCAGAGGTAATTTTCTCCTTTCTCTTGAACACTCAAAAGCTTTCAAGGTGGGATAAAGAACATGTATTATTTCCCTGAAATGGTTTTTAAACAGAAGTATCTCTGTAATAGTGCAACTGAAATCTTAAATTTCTCACAGGAAGTAAGTCCATGAATTTGTTTGCAATTTAGTTTCTAATCATGCAGGGTCTCTGTTCTATCACACAGAGTTGGGGTTCTAAGGAGCTAAGAAGCCAATACATAAAGGCATAAATGTAACTGCAGGCAATTAGTAACATCTAATTAACTTATACAGTGTAATTTACATTCACTAGTTATAGCACATCCTGTCAACTTGGAGGCTAATCATGCACATTTTAATCCTATATTGCAGTTGGGAATCACTACTTTTTTGGAAAAGCCTGTGACAGAACAGTTTCAATAACTAATCCAGGGAGTACTATAAAGTGTGGAGGACCTCAAGCAGAGATTTTAGCTGTAGAATCAAATTATTTTTCTTCACCAGTCATATGCCTCAGGCCAACACCACTGCCTTCTGGATGCCCTTTAGAATCATGGTTATTCTGTTGATACCATTCACTCAGATGGATTCTTCAGCTGTTGAAGCAGTCAAAACCAGAGGAACTGGCTCTCAAAACTCATGCCAGGCTATGTTTTCCTCATAGGAAATGCCCTCTATTATTGCAGCAGTATCAAATGTCATGTTGCAGGAAAATAAACAAACAAACAAAACAAAACAAAACAAACAAAAAAATCCTGTTCCATTTCTTACAAGTAAATTAATTTTGGTCATGAGAGGCTCTGGAAGTGCTGACTAACAGCAAAATACAGCACTTTGTCAGACCATTCTTATTTTATTATAGACCTGTGCTTTAATTCAATTAGAATCTAGTTAGCATTTAATGAGAGTTAAATGACAAGATCCATAATTTTTAACCATTGTTCTATTTTACAGGCTAAGAGAAATACTCTCCATGGCTTTTATTCCACTCGGAAAAACAGGGCTGTGAGGGTGAGAGAAGGTGAGAAAATGGATAATCCCCTCACTATTGTTTATTGACATAATATGATCATAGATGTTTTCAAAGATTTATTCTGAACTAAATTCATGGAGGTCAGTTTCAAAACATTTTCCAGTGCTACCCCCCTACTTTGTGGGTAACGAATCCAGTTAGTTAAATCTATTCATGTCCCTTTATTTGTCTGTTCTCAGTGTTTCTGTTTGTTTTCTTACAAAGTATTCTGAGTTGCTGTCCCAATGTGTAAATTAGAAATCTTTTGATTTCCAACTCCTCTGATCTCTATTAATTTTGCGAGGCTTTCCAAGTCTTATTAGAACAAATTCCATTTCAGCCTGGCAGTGGAGTACATTTGTTATTCATTCTTCTGCTCTTTTTCCTCTTTGTCATCCTTCTAATAAGCAATCTAAAAATGTCCTTTAAGTAATTTTCTGGAGCTAAACAGTTTCTACAAAAATATGTCCTATGTAAAACAGGGGTAATGATATTCATCTTCTTTGTAAACCACTTGAGATCTTCAGATGGCAAGAACTAGATAAGTAGGTATTATCATAATAAGCATGTCCTTTATACAAACCAATAATCCTAACGTAAATCAGATTCATTTGCAAGAGGAGTAAGCAATGATAACCTCACAAATACATTATCTCATTGAACAACATTCAAAGATGGACAAGGCAATTATTTAAAAAGTAATAAGGAGAAAATATTCTTAAAGAAATATGTGCCAAAAAATATATAGGAAAAATAAAATATATTATTGGTAGATTAATACTTCATTACTTACCTATTCACCCAAGAGTCAGAGATTTAGTAATTGCTATTCAATATTTACTCTGAAAGATTTTCAACCAAGTTATTCCCAGGTGTTTTCTATTGCAATAACATAAAATTGCCTAAAATTCATCAAGCAGAAAACTCTGAGAACAACTGTTTGGGAAGAAAGTCTCATCGTGAAAAGTAATATTCACTGGATCTGTATAATGTGCTACAGAATTCACCTAGGACTCTCTCTGTTGATGTGAATCAGCATAAGTTCAATTCAAGTTTGTTGAATTACATTATTGTTATTATGACAGCAGCAGAAAAAAAAATCTGTATTTTGTTTTATTAATCAAAAATAAATTTAAAATGTTTTATTAATAATAATAAAAATATTTATTTGTTTATTTTTCTGGTATAACACCTGTGAGTCACAAAGAAAAGCATTTGGTTATAGGTCAAGTAGAATTCAGATTTAAGCAATGACTCTGAAACAACCTTGCCAATCAAGTTTGTGGATGAGTGAATCCAGGCTTCATGCTGTAGAACTTGGTATCTTTCATGCACAAATCCTCTGTCATTAATACACATGTTACAAGTAAGTTATAAGTTACAACTTATAAAGAAAGTGTGGACATTTTTTGAGTTTGGAGGGAAAGTGTTTGTTACAGAGAGTGTTTTTTGATGTTTATAGTGTGGAAAAAAAAATTATAAAAAATGTTTAATAGCAGTTATATAATATCTGTATTTGTGTAATATTAAGCTTTTTATATATTTCATCAGTTTACATATCTTATATAGTTCAAAATTTCTGTAACTTCTATGTTATACATTTTTCCCAAATTTACTTGTGAGTGTAATGTGGTTTTGTTCACCCAAACAATTATTTTAAGATTTGAATGGGATACAGAAAAAAAAGTGCATCAGAGAAAACAGTTAACTGTAACTTCTTTGATATACTTAAGAGACAGATAAGTGGGTTTATACTCAGAGTAATGTATGCCTGGAAATATTGACCTCACACATTTGAAGGAAATAAAAACTCAGTTGTTCAGAGTTAAAAACTTGGACTACCATATTTTCCTGACATGAAGAATAAATGGACATGGCCAAAGGATAATTGGTGCTAATTTATTTATTTACTGTCATTCTTCTCTTTTGCATCCTCTCTTCCTTCTTTCCGAACATTGAAACAGTCTAAACAAGAAAAAAAATACATATAATACATAAATTTAAAACGTACTGATTCTGCAAAAATGGTTGCTCTTGGTTAAATATTAAACAAACAAACAAACAAAAGCCATTCTGAAATGTTGTCAGGACAGGTTGACGAAAGAGGCTATGAAATTACCATACTTTGAGATATTCAGAATGACTGGATAAGAACCTGAAGAACCTTTCTGCAGCATCAGCAATGACTGATAACAAGCATGGAAAAGAATCAAACATGGAATAAGTCAACTATATGAACTGCAGATTTGGAGAGAACCTAACTTTAAAAAATGTAAAATTGAAAAAAAGATCTGATGGGCTAGGTAAAAATCCTTCTGAAACAGAAGTTCTTCAAATAGTCAAAATCTGAAGTTTTAGTTCAGAACTGTCTTGACATAACTTGAGAAGACTTATTTTTTGTTCAGGACCATTTTCTTATTTTTACTTTTCACATTCTTTAATCATTTGAAAATTCAGTTCAAGATGTTATGTGATCTAGAATAATAGAAAATCCTGTCTCAGACATCAGAAAAATCAATATGAAAACAGATGTCAAAATCCACACCTAGATCATGTCCATCGTGAGTCAAAATGTGCTCATCTATCTCATGCTTCCAAGTACTGTGCGGGAAAAGTATAATTATACACCCCATGCAGTAAGAAAAATGCATGAATTGAAGAACCTCAGGAGGACTGGGCTGCAGTGAGCCAGGTAATGAGGGTGACTGCAGTACCATCAGCCAAGCAAGGACTGCTGATCAGGGTAAGTGACAGCAAGTAGGTCATCCAGCCATACAGAGATGTATACCACACAAATACAAAATGACAAGCAGATCCAGCTAATCCATTAGTGGATCCAGCAGATCCACTAGTGAGTGAGCCAGGCCTGTCCAGAGCCATGGCTGGGCACAACCTGTCTATGAGACCAGAGCTGAAACAGGGCTCATGCGCCCTTGGGAGCGGGACTTTAAGGAGGTCCCAGATGGGGGGCACTTAAGGTAATACAGGCCTGCTGCTTCACTTGGAGATCCAACATTGCCCTATTTATACACTCGTGTTGCTTATTTGAAGTAATCCTTAAAGAATCATATATAACAGTGTATATATGTATATATGTGTATATATATAGTTAAATATGATTAATAAACATGATAGATATATATTTCCTTATAAGAGATTATGAAAGTTTGGATTTTTCTGCCTTTATCTTACTTTAGAAATATCAATTTAGAAAAAAAAAAAAAAAAAAAAAAAAAGGCAACAAAACATATACAGCAAAGAAACAAACACTGAGGAAATCAGAGCTATTATTTCCGAAAAAATATAAAATCAAGTTGCAGGTACATTCAGAGTACTCTTCTGAGTTTCATAAATATACAGTTATGTGGCAGCTTTCCTACTGTGAATGGTCAAAGAATTTTTGGTGTTACATATATTATAAGTGCAATATATCTGGTCAAAGAAATAGGAAATCAGAAATAAGGGAAATTGATTTAAGAAGTAAATTTTGTAATAATGCTTACCCAAAAGGCATCACAAATCATAATATAGTACCCGTAGAGTAACTAGTAAGAAATTATTCTAAAGCAATATTTGTATTCCTTGCTATATTAAGTTATACAAGTTATTTTTCTGTAGTTTACAGACATAACAATCACATAACAATCACTCCTTATTAAAGAATTAGCATGCAATTCCATTACTAGCAGTAGAATTGAAAAAGAAAAATAATAATAATAAAATAATCCCCTAGGAAACATCTGTATTGTCATTCAAGGACTACATATGCAGGGTTACAAATTTACATTTTAACTATTGCAGATCATTTGCAAAACACATAGGGAGCAGCTTTGACATGCATTCAATGAATGTACAGTTAATGTGAGAAACTATAGGTTGATGGGAACGTTTTCCAGAAAAACAAATTGCTTACAGAAGAGTTGATTTATGACCATTGTGAAATTTAGAAAAGCAATTGCAATGCAGACTAATGATTTTAAGATGCAACAGTGTCTTACATCAAGTTAGTGTTTATCAAACTATATCACAATCTAAGACAAATTACTCCAGATTTCTCAAAATGAAAGAAAACATCCAAAAGCAGAAACACATAGATGGTGAGTGGAAGATAGAGAAATATAGTAAAACATTTGAAAAAGAAGTTATAGATTTCTTCTTACAAGAACATGAAATAGAGTATCAAATCCCTTTTTAAAAATAGGAATATAAATATTTTCAAATGCATTTACTTTGGATTGAAAAAATTATATTGAAGAAATGAGCAATAATAATTTCAATTCCATAAAAGATTTCACAATTGTAAAATTTACTAATATAACACTGCAATGAAAAAGACGGACAAAATAACATTATGATTATTTAAAGATTTAAGAACAAGTTTCCTTCATTTGGCTTTAGGTAGCACTTACCACTTGCTATCAACCACCTTGAACAATTATGGCAATATGAATAACTTTCTGATTCCCCCTACTTCTACAGAATTCAAAATCCTTCTCATATTATTTAAGACAAATATATATATGTACATATTTAAAATAGGATCGTAGTATATTTATATTTATAAAAAATTCTCTTTAACTTCTCTTCACAGAGGTGCACCTTCTTAGAAAGTTGATTAATATATAACCCTCAGGTCCAATGGGAATACTACTCAGTTCCACATCTCTTACTTGCAATGAATCCATTTTAATGTGAATATATTTAAACCTATTGATATGAATTTCAAGATCTTGCTCAAGCCTGAGATTTAATTAATGCCCTTAATTAATTTATGGGAATTCAAATTAAACTTTATTATAAAGTATCCTCCTTCCTACCATTTTTCAATTAAATTTTTATAGTCAAGAGACAAATCAGGCTGAAACTGATAAGTGGTCATAAACATTAAAATGGGAGAATTTTACAATTTTGTGTTTTGTAAATCAAAGGTTTGAATTATATATAAAATCATTGTTTCTTGTTTATTCTTAGTACCTTTTTACTGCAGAAAAATACGGGGCTTGTCAGTCACATAGAAATAATATATCAAGGAATAATCTAGAAGGCAGAAAATATCTGAAAAACCAACTCAAACCTTTTTCTAGATAAAGCTAGAATACTATAGAAACAAATAAAGTTTCCAATTTTGATCGACAGAATTGAACAGAAGGTTTCAAATATATTTTTAAAGAAAATGTGTATAGTGAGAAAACTCAACACCAGATCAGTTCTGCTGCAACTAAATCACATCGTTGGTTGCTTCAAAAACAGCAACTGCTGTACTTAAGCATGAACTCTAGATATTATCTCAAGAATTTATGTCTCTCATACTGTTCCACAAAGGCCTTTATTCAAAGAGAATCACAGAATGACACAGAATCACAGAATGTTAGGTATTAGAAGGGACCTCGAAAGTCCAATCCCCCTGCCAGAGCAGGAACACCTGGATCAGGAACGTGTCCAGGTGGGTTTTGAGTGTCTCCAGAGAAGGGTATTCCACAAGCCTCCAGGCAGCTTGTTTCAGTGTTCTGTCACCCTCACCACAAAAAAGTTTCTTCTCATATTTAAGTGGAACCTCCTATGTTCCAGCTTGCACCCATTGTCCCTTGTCCTATTATTAAATGTCACTGAAGAATGGAAAGGCACTTTTATAAAGTCTTTCTAAAATATATTTTCAATGCTGTAGTACTTTCCCCCAACAAAATAAAGTTATTTTTTTCACAGTTGTCATGTAGTAAGTATAAATTTTAAGAAGATGTGCTGTTGAAGAAAGGATAGCTTGCATGTAACTACCAAGCTTAGGTTGAATATTTTCATTAGCTTTATTTTTATTTTTGAGTTTATAACAAAATCACCTAGAATGTAAAACCTATTATTAACCAATTATCATCATCACCATCATCATCATCATCATCATCATCATCATCATCATTGTCATTGTCATCGTCATTATTATCATTATTATCATCATTATCATTATATCATTAACCTTCAGAATGTATTTTCAATACAATAAGCTACATTTTTGTATTACCTTAATCAAGGTTGTCTCAAGGCAGGCAATCTATAATAGCAGAGATTCAATTAGGTTTTCTTCATGTTTTCTATATTGATTATCATTTATTCTGTCTTTCTAGAGTTTTACATAACTGTTTGTTTAGCATTAAATATTAATAAAACTTTTTTGTTTATTTTTTTTAACAAACAATCAATACCTGGATCATCACACTATCCTTCAACTGTCTACCCTTTAATTTATTAGAAATGTTATTTTCATTCTTAACTATACTGGACTATTTAATAATTAATGATGATTATCTGTTATTTTCTGTACAATTTATTAATTGCAATAAAAAAAAATCCCTTGTGCTTTGAACAAATAAAGCACTATTATTATTTGCCAAAATCTTTTTTTTTTTTTTTTTTTTTTTTTTTGATAAATGTTTCTAATGTTTTCACCTTCAAGGAACAGAACCAAGTGCAAATTGTTTTCTGGTCTTTGGCTAATTCTTTCTTATCCAGTGTAAGCTTTTGGTCTTGAAACTGAAGACCAAAAGTACTCTATGAAGACCAAAATACTCTATAGAATACTCCATCAGTACTTGAGTGTACTCAGCTCCATGATAACATCAGAAGTGTTATCATGACCACAGCCCCAGCTGCGTGCTGGGGAACACAGACGTTCAGGAAGAGGTACACCTCAGCTCCTTAACCTCTAACCACCTCATGATATCCTGCAGATGAAGGTTCCTGTTCATTTGTTCAGCTGTATGTATTGTCTTCAAGGATATCCAACACTAGGGTGTGATCCTCATTTTCATAAACTGGGACTCCACCAGAGGAACTGCTCAATTCCTCAGCTTCGTGCTGTATACTGATGTTTTTCTTATGGCCAGAACCAGCAGGGCTGGTCTAACCTCTGTCTGTTTTTCTGCTTATGATGTAAAGTGTAGCTGAAAAGCACAGAGACAGTGTTTTATGTTGCAGTGAGTTATGGCCAATTAGCTGATTGGCATTTTTTCTGATAATCCGTCTAGTCATAACTTCTCAAATGTGCCATTGGTAGAGACAGTTGTCTCTATCAGTATATTGGTAAAGTCAGAAGAAACTTGCTGCACGTTGTGATAGAGTTGAAAACTTCAGATTAGGTCAAAATCAATCCATAATGAATAGAGCTGTACTGAAAGGGAAGAAAATGCTATGCCGTAAAGACTTGAGTCACACTCAAGTAAACAATACTTTGTAAATATTGTAAACAATACAATACCTTTTAATATTTTGATTTTAACAGAAAAACATGCTAATATACTTGATCAAGCAGGAGATGAGAAAATAAACTTTTTTTTTCTTTTTTTTTTTTTTTTCAGTAGGTAAATAATCCCATGTATACTGTCTGTTGTTTGTTTGTTATGCTCTGTGAACATATATAGTACTTAAATATTTCAGATTGCAAATGCAAGGAATGACTTGCATTTCCTATGGCAGTGGAGCTGGAGTTAGATGATCTTTAAGGTCCCATCCAACCTGAGTCATTCTATGATTCTATGATTCATTCTAAGACTAACATTGGACACTCTTCGGAGAACCTGGGGAAATGCGTAATAGATCTTTGAATCATAGAACCATAGAATATCCTGAGTTGGAAGGGACCCACAAGGATCATTGAGTACAACTCCTGGCTCCACACAGGTCTACCCAAAAATTCAGACCATGTGACTAAGAGCATAGTCCAAATGCTTCATAAACTCTGACAGGCTTGGTGCCGTGACTACATTCCTGGGGAGCTTGTTCCAGTGCGTGACCACCCTCTTGGTGAAGAATCCTTTCCTGATATCCAGCCCAAACCTTCCCTGTTGCAGCTTGACTCCATTCCCTCTATCACTAGTTCTATCACTAGTCACTAAAGAGAATAGATTGGTGCCTGCCCCTCCACTCCCCCTCATGAGGAAATGAGAAAAAGGCAATCTTGCATGAGAATAAACCAGACCAAAGATGTCTCACTGTATAAATATATTAGTACCTAGTAGACTAGTTTAAGATACACACAAATATATAGCTATACTCATAGACTTAATCAAATATGCATACACAACTGTACTAGGCATTGTTGCATATACAGGATAATTTATTTTGTTCTAGAAATAATGCTTGTGTGACTGGTACATGCTGAAACTTCATGTTACTGTGCTCCCATTGTTCTAGACTCTACATACGTGGAACAGAACTCTTTTACATGTAAGTAAGACCATTTTGTCCCTTCCCCCTCAGCCCCATATTTTTTCCACACATCTTTACAAAGGAAATCACAATTCTCTAGTACAAGAAACACAAATATTATAGAAGTCTATACGAGGAAAGATAAGACCTAAGAACTATTTTCTAATGATATTCTGGAAAATTGGAGGAGACAATGTGATTTCCTTTAATTAGTACTCTTTTATTGGCCTTGTAAATAGAGGGCTAAGATCAAGGCAAAGTCAAAGCTCTACACTCAGTGTAGCAGGTAAATCTTTCTGTGCATAATGTCAGCTGCCTTTTTAAGGATTATCAATAAAAAGTGCTTCAGAAATGAAATCATATATACATTTGAATGTGGTTTTTACTTAGGATATTAAACTGTGTGTCTGAGTGTGTTATTACACAAAACGGTCCATACCTAGTTATTTGGATACTAGTAAGTGAGTTTAAACAATATTGTCCCTACCTCTCATTCTTACAAAAACATTTGGAAATAAGAGGGAAATCTTTTTATTTTCAAAGATTAAAATACCAAGATAGCACAGTAATTACTCTTATTGATACATAGCTAGATGGTAATGGTAAAATTGGTTGCCTTAAATATATACTTAGAATGTAATGTATTTGGGTATTTGTACACAGAGGTCTGCCTATTCATCTTTGTTGATACCTTTAGCAAAAATAAAATGTAATCAGATTCAGACATTTCTATCTTTCTCAAGTTATAAAGAGAAAGGGATGCTTGGAATGTTTTCACACACATTTCATAGATTTTCCCCTCTTTTCCCCATTCTTGTATTTTCATTTAAAAGTATACAATTTTTTCCTACCAATTACAAAAAATGTCAAGACAAGAAATCCCCAGATGATACTATGCCAGAATACTTTTCTGCACTGCTGAACTGAAGTACTCATTGGTCATCTCAGATTTCCCTCTTTTTATTCTGTGTTACATTTTTCTTGATCATTCCTAATCATCTCTCTTTCTTCTTTTATCCTCAAATCCTGTCCATATAAGTTTGCATGGTTTAAAGGATTTGGATCATTTATCTTCTAAATGATTAATTAGTACATGTATTATAAGTTCAGTCAAGTTTGAAACATTTTGGAAACTTGCAAAACTTTATATGAATTCAATTTCCCAAGGCAAATCCCTTTTCTTTTAATGAACAGAAATGGAATTTTGATAAACATTCATTAGCTACATAAAACAGTCAAACTAAATAAAATAAAAATAAAATAAAAATTACATACTCTTCAGTATATGTTAAATTACTTACTGTAGCTCTTTCATATTTGGACAGAAGTTTGCCTCAGTCTTTGAGACAAAAGAAAAAAAATATTATAGTGATCAAGGAAGATAAGTCTTTAACACCAGCTGTCCAGTAGTTGATAGCTCATGCAAATAAATAAATAAAATATGTTTCTATGTGCCTGTGTATGTGTGAGTATACAGTTTTTGGTATTTGCTTTAAGTTTCTTGAAACCAAGAAACAGATAAAAGCCTGCCTCATACATGTAACTCTCTGTATAAAACATTAAACTTGGGTGACGCTGGTCTATAACAGATTATACATCTGTTTTATAGATTATAACTTGGAAAGCATTAATTATGATTAAATGTTCTTGCAGTGGGCTGACCTTTGTCTCTAATATGTCTCTTTCATGGATAATCCTTTTTTTTTTAATAATAATAATAATAATAATAATAATAATAATTGACAGCTGAAAATTATTTTTTAAAAAATCTATGTGCAGTTATTTGTCAGTTATTTATCTGTTTCAAAGACAACAAATGATCCCATGTAAAACAAGTAACTTGAACTTGAAAAAATTGATAGATTAAAAACAGCTAAAATAGAATGGCTCCTTAAATGCTTCTAAATGCCTGAAGAAATATTCAGATACGTCCCTGCTGAAATGATTAACTAGCCAGAGATATTATAAAACTGAAAAAAAAAAAATAAATTAAATTCATCAAATCACAGGTTGAATAACAGGTTAATTCTTAAATTCACTAGACCTCATTTGTAATAAAGATACAAAATTGGATGATGAACATCTGCAGAAATATGCTTTTGCAATGTGAGCCACTCTATAATATAAACTAACCCTTTGCCAGGTGCTTGGCATTGCCTATTACAAAATCCTGTCTGTTTATGCTTTGCACCCATTCTCACAGGAAACTGATATTCTGCTTTTTTCTTTTTCTTTTTTTTTTTTTTTTTTCCTTTTTCAGTTTTCTTTCCCTAAAAGAAATTCTGAGTATTCCAGACAAGAAGAGTACCAACAATGGAAAGTGATTTGAAATATAACATATCCTTTGGTAAACTGAAAGATACAGACTATGACGATAATTCTGTTAATTTCAATTTTGAAGGAACAACATAAGAACATATGTAGTTGAACAAAGCATTTCTAAAACTGCCACTGAGTATTAACAGGCATAACTACCTCTGAAATTGAAGCTGAGGAAAATCACTTTGATCCGGACATTCTGGATTCAGTCCCCATGAGAAAGTATCTCATTTGAATGTTTCACTCAAAGTTAAATGCTTCTGTATTTGACATGCAGCTTTTAAATATACAGCATTTCTTCAAGAAAGGTGATTTTTTTTTCCCCCAGCATTTTAGGATATGGTCCTTTTACACTGAAACCAGTACATGCACTGTCTTCTAGAATAAAAAGCATACAAAATTTGCAGCAGTAAAAACAAACTGCAATGAAGTATTTCTTCTATTGAAAGAGTGCCATCTATTCATTGCTGCTTCCTTGTTCCTCTAATATTTCTAAATATTTAGTACAATTAATAACACATTAAAAATAACAAAATATATTCCTGAAAATATATTCCTGAAAACTAACATTATTGTAAAGTACACACAGACATTGGCTTTTGTTTTAAAACATTGTAACCAGGTGTACAATTAGTAGAACTTTACTGGGCAGGTGCTTAATATAACATAAAAGAAATTACCAAGTTGACTTCAAAACGACTAGTAATAGGTTCACAAATTGCTTCTCTGTGAAGACAAATAATTATAAATTTTAAGAAACATACTGTTAAATTGACACAATTGTAATGACATCTCTGTAGGTGGCTCATATCATGCACTGTTTTAAATGCTACTAGGAACATAATGGCAGCATTCGCACAATAGGCCAATGCAAGGATGAGGTAGCATAATTGCAGCATCACTGAAGCATGAATATAGACTAATTACCAAAATTGGAACTGCTACACTCATGCTCACATTTCATCTATCTTATTTCATTTACTTTTACATGCTGTTGTGGTCAGAGAATTGCTGTGTTTGTTGTCTGGATATTGCAGATAATATTGTCCATTTGCTGCCTCCATCTTACTGTTTACTTCTGAATGTATCAGTACTCCATTTTTCAGGAGAGGGCTCCATTTTTTGGAGCCCTCTCCTAAAATATTTTACTACAAAATATACCATGGAAAGTGAATTTTCTCTTGCATACACAGAATGTTTGTACTTATGCATAAATAGATATACACAAACAAATCTCTATACACACATATTTACACATGCTCTGTTTTACATATGCTCACACATGTAGCTCTGTTTTTTCCATACTTTGCCATTGACCTATTGGTGTTATACAGCATGTGTGTGTGCATATGTATACATATGCACACATACATGTATATGTGTACGTACACACAAACTCTCATATGAACCACAAACGGTTTTGCGTATGCTTATACGTAACAGAGGTAAGATGTAAGTCAACAAGGCAACATGCAAGGATAAGTACAAAAAAAAAAATTACCCTCCAGGAGATTTAATCAACTAATTAAAAGCTATGACAGGCTTCTGACAAAAACAAAACAAAACAACAACAACAAAAAAAAGTATGAAATATATATTCAATATTAAGACATGGTGATGTGCACAATAGGTGGTACACAATTTCTGCTCATGCTGCAGTATAAAAAATAATGTTTGCCACTGATACTGCTTCTGAGATGAATGTGCTGGAATACACTTTCTTTTCTGCAGTATGTGTAGTGCCACATCCAACTCTAAATACATCATTAATTGTCAAACTTGGGGAAAAAACAGCCAGGGATATAAACAGTCAAACAGTATGTTCCTAGCGTTATGTTATTCTTTAAGTTATAGATTGTAAGTGGTGCTAAACAGGATGTTTAAGATCTAAGAAATATACATCCTACTAAGCAACAATTACATTTTGTTTTTCAACAAGAAGTGGACAACTAAAGCATTGGCAGATTTCTCACCTGCCTTAGGGAATATGAATCTGCATCATCAGTAGTTAATTTGCTGATACATGCATTTAATATTTCAGCAGAGACCTCAGCGTTGTTCTCAGGGAATTCGTTTGTTCTAGGCTTCAGCCTAGACTTCAGATATTTGTCTGTTGCAGATATTGTCCATCTGAAACCTTCTTGAGTGAAAGAAACCACTTACTAATCTTTGTAACTTTTCAGCAACAGAAATGTGATCCTGTATTGAGTTAACAGAGAGATTATTCTTAGGGTGTAAATCATTATAAAGAAGAATTTGGGATAAAAAAAAGAGTAACTTTCACTGAAGGAAAAAAGGAAACAACTACAAACAAACCAATCTTGTATGGAAGATCTCTTTCATAGATCTTTATAATCTATATTATATCATCTATATTATTATATCACCTATAAGAAACAGGTAAAGCCTGTCTTTGCATTAGTATTGCTGATAAATCCAGCCACAGCAATACTGTATGCAACTGGAAAAGGCATACATGAACAGTACTGAATATTAAATTAATATTCATAGTTATGCACGTTACCTCTGCTCATTATTTTTTAATGGTCATCATTATGCCTAGGAAAGAAGGTTAGTTACACCATGTGAAATGCTTCTGGAATTTAATAGCATGCGTTGTCATGCAGTGACTTAACTAATTACACTGGGTAAGCACAGTGGGCCTTGAGCCTCTGCAATTTCCTGCTTTGCCTCAGGTTGACTATTACTCCATGCTAGCTTTTTCACTGTATATCCCTGCTTGTGTATCACACTGGATTCTTCTTCATATTCCCAGAATCAGATTACATCGGATTACATCACAAATTGCAGAACAGGGAGGGCTATGTGGAATAAATTTGCCAGACTAGTATAGTTGCTTTACCTAGGATTAATTCTGTGTTTTCTAGTAGACTCTCTGTAGATCTCTCATTTCAGATTTCAGTCACCATCTGGTCTCCTGTTGGGGATTCAGCTTTCAATAATTCTGAGAAACTTAGATCATACAAATTCTTCTATTTTCACCCTTTCTGAATTTTATGCTTTAAAACTTTTTTTTTTTTTTTTTTTTTTCCCACATCTCATTATATATGGATTCTATGCTAAAAATATACTTATAAAATAATGTATTCTGAATTATCCTCTTACTGTAACTATGAAAAATATCTTTCTAGAACCAGTTATTGCTGGACATAAATATATTTACTTTCTGTCATCAGCATCAGTCATCAACTGCTTACAAACACAGTTTGAGGCTTCCATTAACTTTCTTTGACACTCTTATTATATTTTTAAATTCTTTTGGCTATCATGAACCTTTTGAATCTCTATTTTTCCATGTATCACTAGATAGTTTATTCATGATAATCTATGTTCAGAAATCACTCAGCCAAACATAATTAAGGTCTATATCTATTAGTAATAAGTTTTGTTAGATCAGGAGTAGGACTCAATGATCTTTGTGGGTCCCTTCAACCTCAGGATATTCTATGATTCCAGTACTCCTATGGTTCCAGAAGCATGGTGAAACTTATATACATGTATAATCAAACAGTCACTACAAAAGAAATGAAACTCTTTTTTCTCAGTTTTACATTAAATACAGAATTAATTTCAAGACAAAAAGCTAATGAGCAGGAAAGTCTTTATCCTTGTGGCTAGGACAGTCCATGAAAATGTTTTTGAAAAATATAATTGTAAATGCTTGAGGGAAGGCTTAGTAGATAAATATTTTCCATTTTATTAATTATTACATACATATGTCTTAATGAATGTAAAATTATTTTACTTAATTTCTTTTACCTCTGTCATGTTAATGTTGCTGCTCTACATTAACCAATCATACTATGAGAATAAAAGACACAAGTGTTATTCTTCTGGACATACAGGGAAAGATAATTAATGATGACAGAGACATGGAGCTCCTGGAGTGAGTCTAGTGACAGGTTACTAAAATTATTAAGGGACTGGAGCATCGCTTTCAGGGTCTGAGGGAGCTGGGCCTGTTCAGTCTAGAGAAGGGCAAGGAGGGATCTCATTAATGTGTATAAGTATCTGAAAGGAGGAAGTCAAGAGGATGGGGCCAGACTCTTCTCATTGGTACCCAGTGATAGGACAAGAGGCAACAGGCACAAACTGCCACACAGAAAGTTCTGTTTGAATATGAGGAAAAACTTCTTTACCATAAGGATGACTGAGCACTGGATCAGGTTGCCCAGAGAAGCTGTATCTCCATCCCTGAAGACACTCAAAAGCCATTTGGACACAATCCTGGGTAGTGTGCTCTGGGGGATCCTTCTGTGATTCTGCGATTCCGTGAATCTGTGAATCTGTGATGAAAAACACAAATAAATCAGTGATTGTGAAAAGGTCTCTCTATGACATTTACAGTGACATGAATTCAGTTTTATTGGATGGAAGACATTTTCTTCTCAGATGAAATTCACTTTCAAAAGGGAAGACAGGTAAAATAATCAATCAACCCAAACCATTATTTTTTACTTCACATATTGCAAACTATAAAGTGTAATGTCAATACGTTCTGCTTATTCTACAAGCCATTCTCTGTTCCCACTCTCATATAACAGTAGTAGTATTTTCTGGAGTTGAGAAAGAATTTTCCCCATCTTGAAGAGAATTATGATGCATTTATTCCTTTGGGAGGGAGGAGAGCAGTTCAGAGCAGCTTTGATACAATTTGATGAGCTTTACTAAGGAGGTCAGCTTACTGAGAGAACAACAGCCTTAAAGAACAGACTCAGGCCCTTCTGCATATCCAGATACAACATAGATGTACATCAAACGTAGTCCTTTCCATAGTATACTCATTGAAATGATCATAGATTAAATTGCATGGGGGGATAAAAAATGTGACCTTGCCAGTACTTACTTTAGAATAATGTACTGTATCTTGTATTTGATGTGAAACTTGCTCATGAGGCAGTCTGAAACACTTTTTATTTGTATTATTACTAATAAAATTCACTGTGGTATTGAAGACATATACTCTGTTGACATCTCACTTCATACACATATTAAAGGATTGTACTTGATTACACTTGCTGCCCAAACCTTGAATGAGGGCATGACTATAAACTACAACTCAAGATGTCATTTGAATCTTACATGTCACTAGAATAGCCTCCAAGGTGAGTGGGGTCTTACTATCTACAACAAGAAGTTAGATGACATAGAAATCAGTGCTAAGGGATGTAATCTCCCCAATAAAACACAGTTTTTATAAAGGAAACTGAGTACTAGTGAAATGAAGTCCCCAGGCAAATTCTAATCTCTACTGAACTACATTACATGAAGGTCATCAGTAGGGAAGTGAGGAAATAGAACTGTGGTCTATAGGGAGGTCTATAGGGACACAGAGATACCACTATGATAGCCTCTGAAATTGCAGCAAGTTATTTAGGTCACAGCAGTAGAAGAGAAAAATTTAACTTGAAGAATCAGCTATAGCTCACAGTAAGAACCACGATCACGTAGGCCCAGTAATTTAATGACTACACTGTTCAAAGAAGAATCTTAATGTCTACTATTTCAAAGGAATGAATTGTTTAATGTCAAATGATGCACTCAAGAAAATAAACCATATTGCTCCTACTTTATAAGCCAGTAATATCAGAAATATGAAATGTGAGTCTAGCATTTGAATAAAACATTCTTGTTATAATTTGTGTTAGTTCTCTGAATTATATCCATGTCTCACAAATATTTTTCCAAAGCTCCTCTTCGAAGGGACACTCATGATTCACCACACTTTTAGCATGATGCTCCTGGTCGTTGCTCATACCAAGTACAGTTCTACATTAAATCCAAAAGGATTGACACCAATTTAAGAATATCTCAGACAAAAATGAATCAGTGAACATTTGACTTACTGTCCAACTTGAGCTTGATATTTTCTCTTGAAAGTTAATGAGACAGACCTTATGGTGGCAGTCCTTTTTTTTTTTTTTTTTTTTTTTTTTCTCTAGGATACAGAGAAAAACATGCACATATGCTCTCTGCCTCTCTATACACTTTTTAATTTTCAGGCTTCTCTTCCAAGCAGTAAGGTGTTTTTTTTGTTTTGTTTTGTTTTGTTTTGTTTAATAGCATTCAGAGGAAACACTAAAATCTTAATTGTATGAGGTTTAGAGTGTGAAAACACATTTTAGTCCTGCACCACGAAGCAAATTTCATGTTGATTTCAAAGAAGGAATTTAGCCTAGTGTTGAACTTGAGAAAATCAAATTACATAGGATTAATGCAGTGCAAGTCTCTGTGCTTATTTACACTGGACTGCCCACATTCACAAGCATTCACTTCACTGTAGTTCAAGACACCTGTCTGAAAGTAGGAGATGAGATTTACACAATCACACTGTTTCCTATTCCCACCAATATGTACATATTGGTGGGAATCTACAACTTATAATTAATTCCAATCCAACTGGAAAAGAGGATAGTGTTCTTAAAAAAAAAAAAAAAAAAAAGAAATTCTTGTAATGCCCAGGTGCACTGGCTTAGTAGGAGGACAGAGGACTGACACAGTGACCTCTTGGAAGGAACATTCAGACATTCCTCCACCAGCATGTCCCCAGAAGACTGTCAACATCAGCTGCCACATTATACTGTTTCTTTCCTAGGCACCAGCCAACAAACACAAGAGAAAAGGTATAGGAAAATGCTCAAGTTTCATTGAACGGAAGGGGAATACTTAGAGAGAAGCTGGAGAGATACAGAACAGAAGGAAACTCCCTTTCTGAGCCTGCAGAGAGGTCCTGGAATCTGGCTGTAAGACAGGTGTGGAGAAACTTTGGCAATTGTGTCACTAACACACAAGGAGAAAGGGTTCAAATTTAGATGAACCACCCATGTTGCTGTTGTTTTTGGTTGGTTTGTTTGTTTCCTTTTTCTTTTGTGCAGTTGGATTTCTGATTTCACAGTCTTGAAGATATGCCAAACATTTGAAAATTTGTCCACTTTCTATTCCATGCATTTTTGCAGTATACTTTAGAGATATCAAGTTCAAATACATAAATTTATGTGTGCTGTTTTGTTTAAAACCCTCAAATATTTCTTTTTTTTTTTTTTTTTCTTATTAGCATAATCTTTTAGCTAGAAGTGCCATTTTTCTCCCTTCTTAATTTTATTTCTCCAGGTGTTTGAAATGATCTCTGTATAAAGCAGTGTACTTTATATTGGTTTAAAGTACAACAGTTAGCAGGTAACTCCATATGTAAAGAAGTAGAAAATCAATCCTCAAATCCTCTTAAACTTGCTACAAAAAGTCATGTTTAGTTTACAGTTTATATGCCAAAATAATATCCTTTCTGAAAAGGAAAATGGTTCTCGAAATACAAGGGTATGATTAAGAGATGCAATTAAATAAATTCTATTTTACCTAAGAGTAGCAAGGCCACAGAGAGTAGTAGGCCACAAAGAGTAGTAGGCCTGCTTTTTTTTTTTTTTTTCTTTTTCTTTTTCTTTTTCTTTTTCTTTTTCTTTTTCTTTTTCTTTTTCTTTTTCTTTTTCTTTTTCTTTTTCTTTTTCTTTTTCTTTTTCTTTTTCTTTTTCTTCTTTTTCTTTTTTTTCTTTTTCTTTTTCTTTTTCTTTTTCTTTTTCTTTTTCTTTTTCTTTTTCTTTTTCTTTTTCTTTTTCTTTTTCTTCTTTTTCTTTTCAATTTAAGAAGACTAAGAACTTCTCAGAAGAGGATGTAATATACAGAACATCATGATAGTAATGTTGTTCTGCCACATGCGACAGTAAAGACCTAACCCAAACAGCAAAAAGACACCTAAATCTTAACAGAGCTCAATAGGTCTATAAAATTTTTCTGGAAAAAAAATAATATATATATATTATATATATATTATTTTTATATATATAAATATATATATATATATATATAGCCATTGGAATGATCTGAAATTAGATTACTCAATCTGGCAAAAAAATTGGGAATGGTTACAAGATAATAACACATCACAGTAAAAAAAAAAAAAACAATCAATCAAACAAACAAACAACAACAACAACAAAAAAAAACAACCCCCTTCCCCCACCCCCGCATGTACACACACACACACAGAGAAAAATATTTAAAATCATTAGCTGCTTTTACTTGCATGTCTTTCCATTGACTGTCTCCACTCTTTGTAAATACCTTGGGGTCTTTCCTCAACTACAGTTCTACCTCAACCTCTATTTTCAAGCATGCATTATTAGCTGGTTCTCCATATAGAATTCTTAAATCTGTTCTGGTTTTACACAGACCTCTGTCAATTTAGGAATATAAAACCACAAACTAGATTAAAAAAAAAAAAAAAAGTCTTTGCTAAGATGTCCTGGCCAAAACACCTTGTACTGCAAGGCATTGATCTCCACAAACTGAAACAACATATGACCTTGTTTCTCTCATTGGATACCATAGAGTACCAAACACACATGTTAATGTAATCAATTATTTTACTGCATAAAATTAATGGGATAAGGACCAAAGTTTATATATATATATATATATATATATATATATATATATACACACTAATAATGGAAATTTTGCAATCTCCACCCCTTGCAATGATGTTGTGAGTTTATAATCCTGGTCATAAGAGAATAAATGTCAATATGGGAGAATGAGTCATGAATTTAGTCAATTCATCCTCTGTATTTTCAAAGATCAGGTGTAGGTAAGAACAGTAAAAAAAGGACTGTGAGTAGCTAGCCTCTGTGAAGAACAGCATACTTCAAAAATATAGAAAGGAAAGGGATAGCAGACACTGTGTGGTATATTGATCTCAGATCTCAGCAGGTAGGTAAACTCCCACCCAAGTAAAGTGAATTGCTTGCTTACTCTCCCTTCAGTGGTATAGGAGGTTAGATTTAGACTAGACATTAGGAGGAAATTTTTCACTGTAACAGTCATGGGACATTGGAACAGATTGCCAAGAGAAGTTGCCCCATCCCTGGAGGTCTTCAAGGCTGGGCTGGGTGGGGCCTTGTGCAACCTGATCTAGGAGGTGGCATCCCTATGGCAGGGGGGTTGGAACTAGTTGATCTTTAAGGTCCCTTCCAATCCAATCTATTATATGATTCTATGAATTACATTACAGCTGGCAACTGCCAAAGGCATTTATATTAGAAGGTAAGATAAAAATGACAGCTTAAATATTCATTGGTAAAATATGGTAATGACTTAGTAGAAGATACAAAATGTTTCCAAAGTATTACCTTTGTCTTTGAAAAAGAGTTTCCTTATTACAAAATAACGATATTATTTCATTAACTCAAACCTGGAAATTATTTATTTGAAGGTATTAGTCTTCAGCAAGTCATGCTTGTAACAAGCACACACAAAAACTTTTTAAACAGTATGATTTGAAGCAATACATATCATAAATCATAAATCATAAATCACAAATTTCTACTTTTAAATTCTACAATAGTTGGAGCAAAGACAAAACCAGTTAGAAAACAAGATGACACTAGGAGGTGGCCAAAACATTATTCAGGCATTAAGAAGATCTGTTATTATTTTTAACACATTGTGGAGAAATCAGTCTATGTTCTGCATGACTGATGCATTACATCATCCAAAACACTACAATACAGCATGCCAATATTGAATTTATTTTTTTCCTCATGTAAATTATAATTTTATTAAACACACAGACATAAAAAATATGTAAGATCACTGATTTAAAATTAAATTAATTTTTAAAAAAATCAGGCACAGAAAGCCAAATCAGGTTGGCAAGTTTTCATATTTATGAATTCCTTTTCTTCCTTGAGAATGTGATTTGATGATTTTTTTTGTAAATTCCCAGAAAACATAAAGCTGAAGAGTTGCTCAGAAGTATTACAGCAGCTATTATTTTTCCACTAGTGTTAATTTAATGTACTGTACCGCTAAAGTCAAGACTGTAAATGGCATAAGAAAAATTCTTGGCACATTTATTAACAATCCTATTAAAATGCACATGTATTTTGCTGTATGCTAATGATATAGGAGTAACAAAGTCTTACATTTGTGTCTCACTTCATATTTTCAATTGTAGTCAATTCTTTCCTTTTGTTGAACTGGATTTTTGAAAGCAAACAAGAATCCAGTCAGATTATGGTTGTCAGTACCAGTAAACATATTTTTCTTATTCTGTATTTCTTGATTTCAGGAAAATAAAATAAATATATATATATATATATATATATAGTGACAAAACATCTTACAATAAGACAATATTTTTCTTTATAGTTCTAACTGCTGTAGTAAAACTAATGTGTAGTAAAACTAACAAATTATATATAATTTAGATTTGTAAATCAATATAATTCCTTAGACTTTTCATGTAATTATGCAGGATACATACTGGAAGACTTCTTCATAAAGTTGCAGACACATTTAATTAGTAAGACTGCTGAAAAAAAGTTGTACTATTGTAAGTTATACTATTCTAAACCCTCTCTCTGTTCAAATTTGCGTCTGTTTCAGCTAAACTGAGTATTTGAAACCACAAACCAGAGAAACTACAGTTAAACTAACTAAATAAATAAAGTTTTTTAAGCAAGTTGATATACTTGCTTAATATAATATTTATTGTTAAACCCAAACAACAACTACACAAAGTTTCTTTATGCAGTTTTGCATTGAGTTAACTAAATTAGACTTAGGTTTCTACTAAGTTTTCTACTTTAGTTTTCTAACTAAATTAGACTTAGGCTTCTTTCACCCCTGCTTTTATATTTTGTCCAACAACTGGCTAAAGCAAAATACATACTCCTATGTATCACTTATCTAGTTAGGTACTTCAGTTGCTTAAGTATACTTATCTTACTTGCAGTTCTTTCTCCCCTTTACTCCCTTTTACCTGTAAAAGTTGCATTTCTTCCTGACACTAAACAAAACCTATCCTGTGGAAGAAAAGCCCCTCAAATTACAGTAACTCTCATGTCACACCACAGCATTTTGTTCCTAGCCTCCAACATTTCTCTGGAAGAAATGAATCAGACCTCTGAAATAGCTCACTTAAGGTGTAATGAGACACAAAAAGAAAGTAAGCAGTAGAACAACCTGGCAGGAGAACAGGAAAACAAACCCAGTTGCACTTCTTACCAATTCCTCTGACAGAAACAAGTACACTGTCAAACCCAGTGCCAAGTATCTGCATAGAGAATACCTAGCTGAAGGACATTATCAAGTAAAATCCAAGCAACTGCTTGAGAGCCTCACCCTCCTATCTCATCTATCGATTTCAACATTTCTGCAATAGATGGTAGTAGACAGTGACAGGAAGATTATAGGGCAAGATAAAGTCACGGAAATTGCCTACCAATTATCATTTGTGATCTAATGGATTTGACTTGGGAAAAATCATCTTAATTTCTTGCTAATAAAAATAGATGTGGGCAGCGAGAAACAAGGAGATAAACATTAAAACAATATATTTCCTCCCCTATGGTCATGGTCAGCTTCACTCCTTCACTCCTGACTTTTCTGCCTCCTGAAGCTGAGTGGTACAGGGGAAGACTGGTATATGGTTACAGTCACAACACAATGTTTTCTGTCTGTTACTCCATCCTCCTCACACTTTTCCCCTGCTCCAGCGTGGGCTCTCCATGGGCTGTTGCCCTTCATGAAAAAAATCTGTCCCAGCATGGGGTCCTCCAGCACCATGGAACAAAGGGAGGATTTTATGTGCCTTCTTCTTCTCCCACCGTGGGTGTTTCCTGTGCTGTTTCTCACACCTTTTTGTTATTTCCTCTTCCCCCTGTCTAGCAGCCTGTGCACCAGGCTGCCCCAAGGTGAGGCACCACCATCTTGGCTGCGGGTCCCGGCTGTGCCCTGTGGTGGGGCCGTTGGAGCCGGCTGTGGCCGGCACGGGGCAGCCCTGGCACTGCTTCACGCAGCAGTTCAGCAGCGCATGCCTCCCACTCCTCCCCCTCTCCCCCCCCCCCAAGCAAACAAACAAATAAACACCTTGACACTTAAATCCTGTAGAGATATTTAGAATTTGACTTTCCTGGTCTCACAAAGCTATAAAGGTTTCAGAAACAAAATTTCGGAAGGCAGTTGTCATCAGTACTATAGTATGAAAATGCAACATAAGCACTTGGTCTCATCTTGCACACTGGACAGATTCTGCTCATTCACTTAGCAAAAATGGTGCTATGAGGAATAATGAGCAGATAAAAGCCCTGCAAAGCTCTGGGAGTAAGTCTGGAAGCAGTGCAGACACAGTCCTAAGGATGGAGAAGGCAACAGATGCTTCGCCAAGCCACTATCCATCATTTATCAGCAGTCCTGGCTATCGGGGGAGGTCCCAGTTGACTGGCGGCTAGCAAACATGACGCCTATCTACAAGAAGGTCCGGAGGGCAGACCCGGGATACTACAGGCCTGTCAGTTTGACCTCAGTGTCAGGGAAGCTCATGGAGCAGATCCTCCTGAGAGTCATCACGTAGCACTTGCAGGGCAAGCAAGCGATCAGGCCCAGTCAGCATGGGTTTATGAAAGGCAGGTCCTGCTTGACGAACCTGATCTCCTTCTATGACAAAGTGATGCGCTGGGTGGATGAGGGAAAGGCTGTGGATGTGGTCTACCTTGACTTCAGCAAGGCTTTTGACACCGTCTCCCACAGCATTCTCCTCAAGAAACTGGCTGCTCTTGGCTTGGACTGGCGCACGCTTCGTTGGGTTAGAAACTGGCTGGATAGCCAGGCCCAAAGAGTCGTGGTGAATGGAATCAAGTTCAGCTGGAGGCCAGTCACTAGTGGCGTTCCCCAGGGCTTGGTGCTGGGGCCGGTCCTCTTTAATATCTTCATCAATGATCTGGATGAGGGCATTGAGTGCACCCTCAGTAAGTTTGCAGATGACACCAAGTTAGGTGCGTGTGTCGATCTGCTTGAGGGTAGGAAGGCTCTGCAGGAGGATCTGGATAGGCTGGACCGATGGGCTGAGGTCAACTGCATGAAGTTCAACAAGGCCAAGTGCCGGGTCCTGCACCTGGGACGCAATAACCCCAAGCAGAGCTACAGACTGGGAGAGGAATGGTTGGAGAGCTGCCAGGCAGAGAAGGACCTGGGAGTGATGGTGGATAGTCGGCTGAATATGAGCCAGCAGTGTGCTCAGGTGGCCAAGAAGGCCAACGGCATCCTGGCTTGTATCAGGAACCAGTGTGACCAGCAGGGCTAGGGAGGTGATCGTCCCCCTGTACTCGGCTCTGGTGAGGCCGCACCTCGAGTACTGTGTTCAGTTTTGGGCCCCTCGCTACAAGAAGGACATCGAGGTGCTTGAGCGGGTGCAGAGAAGGGCGACGAAGCTGGTGAGGGGCCTGCAGAACAAGTCCTAAGAGGAGCAGCTGAGGGAGCTGGGCTTGTTCAGCCTGGAGAAGAGGAGGCTCAGGGGCGACCTTATTGCTCTCTACAGATACCTTAAAGGAGGCTGTAGAGAGGTGGGGGTTGGTCTGTTCTCCCACATGCCTGGTGACAGGACGAGGGGGAATGGGCTTAAGTTGAGCCAGGGGAGTTTTAGGTTAGATGTTAGGAAGAACTTCTTTACCGAAAGGGTTGTTAGACATTGGAACTGGCTGCCCAGGGAAGTGGTGGAGTCACCATCCCTGGAAGTCTTTAAAAGACATTTAGATGTAGAGCTTAGGGATATGGTTTAGTGGGGACTGTTAGTGTTAGGTCAGAGGTTGGACTCGATGATCTTGAGGTCTCTTCCAACCTAGAAATTCTGTGATTCTGTGATTCTGTGATTCTTGCAAATTAAAGTATCACTAGGTGTAGCTGTGCCAGAAATGGGGCTTTATTTTTCTTTATATCTACACCTTATGTTCCAAGGAAAACTGTAAAACAAAGGGGAATCTATCTCACAGAGAAAACAAAGAGCCTCTTCAGACATAAGTTCCGTGGAATCTTGAGCAGTACAAGTGAGAAAAACTCACAATCAAAAATAAGCTGTATAAAGATTTCAAAATGAGGAAATAGGATCATTTGCAACAAGAATACAAAGCACCATGGTGAATTAATTTGTTTAAATTTTATGTGTCTGTATACTAATGAAAAACAAATTTGTAAATAAACTGAAGGCGTTGAAAGAGCAAATTTGTGATCAAAACTACTACTTAATTTGCCAAATACATTTATCAGGATAAAGACATGACTAGATTATTAATTTCAAGTGGCAGAACCTGCTCATGTAGAACAGGAAGAGGAAAAAAGAGTTTCATTAAAAATGAAAGATACATATTTGCTCCATGGTTCAAAATAAGTAGGGAAAAAGCTTGAAAGATGTCTGGTTGCTACCACGCTGTGGACTGTGATACAAACCAAATCAAGAAGATTTGGTTAGAATAAGTAATTGTCAGGATCATTTAAAACACATAAATTGAGGTATATGGAAGACTTTAACAAGAAGTGGAATACAGGACAGCCCAGATATATTTTGTTGATAAAAATGGTCATAAGGAAACTGAACAAGAAATTCTTCAAGACTGATGTCTATCTAGTAAGAAGGAGATTGTGCAATGCAATCTGAGTGAGAATGACTGTGAAACAGTACGAACTGCTACTTCTGGACGGGGAGAGAAGAAAAACAAAAAACATGGATTTTAAAGAAGGACATCACAATGAATCTGAAAATTGGTAGAAAATGACCTATGTGAAATAAATATATACTTGTATAGTTCTTCATTCTGGCACAGAGAAACAAGCTCAGTTCCCCTAGCATGACTACTCCAATTTGAACCCCAATCTGGCAGTCCAAGAAAAGTCAGTCAGTCAGAGTGTACAGTGATCTATGTCTTCAAATAATCAATACAAATAATCAAGCTGTGTATTAGATCGAAATATTTACATGAAGCATTAAAAGAAACACAGAAACATGAAAGGTCTGAGAACTGCTGGCCCTGCTATGGAGTTGGGGAAGAATGAGATTATTTCCTGAGATGCCATATTTTAAAAATTAGATCTTGGAATAGAAGGAAAATATAGAAGAAATCCTGAAATAAATATTCTTAATAATGACAACAACAAAACAACAACAACAATAATAACAGTAGTAGTAATAGTAGTAGTAATAGTATAATGTCCTCCACAAATTAAAAAGACTATTATGGTAGTAGAGTGTCTTCTTATACATACAGAGTCTAAGCTAAGATTTCATTAACATATGCAATATCCATTTCTTAGAGTTCTTTTACATGAACTGAACAGATCCATGTTTAGCTCCTTAGTGATAATTTGTTTGCACTTCTCCATTCATGCTTTATTATCTGTTTATGCTTTAGTTATCTATTTATTAGAGCTTTGCTGAGAATTTTAAATACATCTTTTGGAGGCAAAAATTCAGCTATCCCTAATGCTTAGAGGCAATTATTCAAACGTTGCCCTATGGCTAACAAAACAATTACATGTGAGACCTACTTAATACGTGTGATAAAGTAATCTGTCAGTACACAACAATTGTTGCATAGACATTCAACAGTGAAAGAATCTAATCATAGTCATAAAATGATGCAAATGGCAGAAGTAATGACTGAAGATGCTCCCAAACTGAGTATTTCCAATTTTAGAATGAACATCCTAAGTGAACTCACATTGTTTTTTGGAACTGGATTTCTCTGGAGATGGTTGACTGATAAATGTTAAGTTGCTGTCACCTTTTTCAGAGAAGAAATAATGCTAGTGTGTCTTAGTCTCTATAACCCCCTTAAATGTGAACACATAAACTGTCTCAAAATTAGTTCTTTCAGAACATTTTTCTTATGCTCTGCCTATTAAGTAGTAGTCAGCAAGTGAGCCAGCAAATTCTTGGTTAGTCAAAAGAAACCACTGAAAACAGAAGTACAGCAAATAGTTGGATAAAGCTAAACTGCTTTGAGATAAGCAGACCCAGCTGAAGAAAAATGAGAGAATGAGCACTACAGAAGATGGAAGAAGGTGAAGTTTCATGGTTTCATATTGAAAACTACATCAGTAAAACCTATATTCCAATTCCATGGATTGTTCTCATGGCAAAGTTTATAATGAGAACAGCAAATGGCAAACATAAATCAATTTTCATGGTTAGGAAGAAACAAACTTCACTTACTCCCCTAGCTTTCATGCTGCTTTCTTGGATGGTGTAGAGTCACTCAGGAATTTCAACTGAAGTCCATGGCTCAGCTTGTGTGAAGCTGAGCACAAGTATTTGAAGCATTTTGCAGGGAAAAAATCATACACAAAACAATTGTGGGAAGAAAAATGCAAGTGTTTTTAAAGAGGACTTTTTGGGGAGATAGAGCGTGAGAGTAGTTTTTTTTTTTTTTTTTCCAGACTACAGTTTCCTAATTCTAGTAAGACTTTAAAAACTGGCACAGGGATATGATTAGCATGGATCCTCTTTTTTTAGTTCAAAATCATGTGATTATTTTAAAATATGCTGCACAGTAATGAACTTGCAAACCAGAGCAGTAATGAAGTAAAAGATACAGAAATGGATTTTATTTTTTTCCCCTTGCCTATATAGGGATGATGGATAGCCTTTATTTCTTTGGCTTTATTGTTCGCTGTGTCTCTTTGAATAAATGCTGAAGACCATAATAAATTCACATCATATTTGCAGAACTGCTTTCTGAAACTGAAGGTTATTTGGATGTTAGACTACCAACAATTTCTAAAAGGGCACTCTCTGTTGTCTAGATGCCAATTAAACTGAAATTTATCAATTAGTTTATGTTCAGTATGGATCCATTCTAACCTGACAGAAGCAAATGCCTACTTTCTGATATAGTTTTATTAAAGGAATTTGTTCACAGTGCAGAGATTTTTTCATACTCAGTTTACACTGTGGCTTTCTTTGGCATGCTGCTACATTAACCTTTTAGTCTTATCAGTGAATACTAAAAGTGTTGCATCCATTAATAACAAATAAAACCATTTTGTCCTTCACTGTCAAGGAAATAATGTAGGATCACCTTGAATTCATGAACTATCTTCTTACAACTCAACTATGTCTGGATTATTCATTATACATACAGAAATGCACTTGTTTATGAAATCCTAATGTGATGTCTGACAATTGTGGATGTTGACCTTGTGGAAGCCCTTACTTTGTTCTAAATTTAACAACTTTAAGAAATCCCTTAGGTTTAAATGCCAAGGAAATGCAACAGTGATCTAAGAATAAAAGCATTTCAAAAGAATAAGTAATAATAAAATAAATCTTTATTGCAATATACAAACAATCAAAAACAAACAAACAAAACAGAAATGTCAAGGCAAAAAATGCTCTCCACCCACATCAGTTACCCTTTAAAAACAAAATCAAGAAAAGACTTCCTAACATCTTCTGTGCTCAAATACTCTTTGTTCTCAATACGAGGACTTTCTTATTAGATATACATTACCTTTTTACTGAAGGTTTCTAATTATATGGGTTCCCAGAGATGAAATGAAATAGATTTTCTAATTTCAGATAGTGTGTAGACCACTACCAAGATATGTATTTGGGAAGTGATGTAAGATATTAATTGCTTTAGACATAAGAGCTGCACCCATGACCTTACTGATCTCAGTGCTATACAAACAATCATGGCATGAGGTTCTGGAAGGTGGGAAATAAAAGCTGGAAAGATCTATGCATTATGAGTCTTTCTGTGCTGATATTAAGAAGTCAGATAAGCATTAGTACCTGATTTACAATGTTGCTGCGAAGCAGCTTTCTAAAGCTCTTGGGTTTGCTCCCACTATAACGAAACATATAGTATATCTGGAGGATATACTAAAATCAGATCCTATCAGGAAAGACAGTGGTTTTTGCTCACAGTATCAGTATCAAAGAGATATAATTTAAATAAATATATAAGTAAATCTAGTCAGCTCTTATCAGTTTGCTTACATACAGGGTTTTAAGTACGTATCTATTCTGAATCTCTTTGTGGCTGAGTAGGCTTGTGAGACTGACACAACAGATCAATCAGCAAATAGATAATTTTTATAAACAAGTAGGAGAAACTAATTCAGAATACAATAACAAGCACAGTAATAGAAAATCAGTTCTGTCTATTAAACACACCCAGTGTCATGACTTTCCAGTTCCGTTATCTTTTCATTCAACTATTGCAGGGTCCTGAAAGGGAGTTTGAAAGTCTTTGTTATATATGACTTAGGATAAGCAGCCACTAAAACAGAATCTTTGGTTTAAAAATATAATACAGATCTCTCTTATTTTCTGCATTTCCCTCCTTCTGATATTATCATCTTGCAACATATTTTGGGCAATAATGGAATATATTTCTCATAACCCCAATTTATATGTATGCATACAGTTACAAAATTCATATTTTTTCTATGGGTAATCAAAGAGATTCATGAGGTCGTCCAGACAATTCCCTTCTACCAGATCACTCTCGAAGTATGTTCTTCAGCCACTGCCAAAACTACTTTAATGATGTTTCCAAATACTAGCTAACCTTGGCTGATGTTTCCAACGACTAGCTAACTTTGCCATACAGTGTATTTTCTCTTGGGTTTCTACTTCAAATTATTCTGGATCATTTTACTCAAAAGCATTTTTCTTTCTGCTGAACATATTTCCTGTAGGAATATATTTCATCTGGAAAAAAAAGGAGGGGTGATGGGAACTTTGGTTTTGTTGTGTTTTTGTTTGTTTTTTCTTTTCAGTTTCCTGGTATTTTGAAAATGACAACACAGAAAATGAAAATAAAAAAAAAAAAAAAGGAGGTTTTATTTATTCCTCTAGCAATAATAGCTCATCCTCTTCACTGTAGATCTAGCAAGTAAATAACGTTACAAAAAAATTTGTAAACCTTAAACAGCTTCACTCATGACTATCTTTAGTTGAATTTTTGGCTCAATTGTTCCAGCTGCTACAGCCATTCTCAGCTGCTCAATCAGTGAAAAGAGACTGCAAAAATTAGGAAAACTGGTGACTTAGATGAGTGGTTCTCCTCATACCTATTTGTACTTCACTGTAGGAGCAGTCAGTGTACTCAGGAGAAAAAGTAACACATAAATAAGACTGATGACTGTCAAAAGCTTTGATTCTCCACTGGAGACCTGAAAAACATGTTCTAACACACTGCATGGAGGCTTATTTCAAGACTGTACCAGTCTATCTAAAGGAGTACAAGTAAGGAGCTATATGTAGGAGTCCTATAAGGTCACTTGCACTTCTGTTTTTAATTGAAGTCTGAGCAGTAGACTGAAGTTAGCAATATATTCTAGTAAGCCTTGAGGCCAAGAAAGGTTAAAGTTTTGGGTTTTGTTTTTGTTTTTAAAAATACATCTCTCCTTTTTCTTAAGTAAGGAACATATGGATTGAAACGGGTTATATTACTTTATTTCAAAGTAAGAAACTAAATAACTTAAAAATCAACCAGACAACCTTATTTTTTTTAGTATATTTCTTGGTAGAAATAAACAAAAGGTATATCGAGATACATTTTCACAGAAGTTAATTTTATTAGTGACCCAAACTCAAGGAGATGTTTAGTGAAATAGAGGCTAGACAAATAATTAATGGTTACCTCATACAATTTGTGAAGGATATCTGAGTCACCAGGGATAGTTGTCTGCAAAAGAACTTCAATGCATCATAAAAAGGCACTGCAGGAGCAGGATCAGTCCAAACACATTGTCTGAGTAGCTATGACTATCCTATCTAACTGACTATCCAACTGTCCTAGCCAATTGTCAATTTTATTTTGACTTGGGGGATGCTAATCAATTATATTATAATTTTGCATCTACTCTCACTTTAGCAGAGGACTGGAGTTTCATTCAGTCTGAGCTTCTGAACTTGGTTTCATTGTTCCACTTAGTATCGTGTATTAAAATCATTTCTAGAAATTATTGCAAGTGTTATAAAGAATGATCTCTTTCTTGTTGTATGATTTTCTTTCACTGAGAGATCTTCATTTGTCAACAACAACAACAACAAAAAAAGGAAATCTTAATTATACATGTAATTTATTTAGGGGAAAAATTATTCACAAGGTACAAGGCCTAATAAAAATGCAATGGGTATGTAATGTCATTACTTAAGTAGGAACTACTTATTACTTTACAGTCTTCTGAAGATATAAATAGAAATATACACATTTGGACAAAAATTATTTGCTTTTTAGGTTGTTTTTTGTTTGTTTGTTTGTTTGTTTTTAGATTATTACTTTCATCCACATAACAATTTTTGGTTTAATTTCTAGTTGAGAAAAAAAAAAAAAAAGATATAGAGCTAGATTTGTTCTCTATGTTGATCGGCAGTTTTATGTAAACTGTTAGATTAATCTAACTGGATGCTCAGAAATATTGGACACTATTTCAGTACCATACAATAGGTACTTCACATATGATTTCCATACAGATTTCCATACAGCCTGATGGCCTGATGGCAATATCAAGCTGACTCAAGTTGACTGACTGTATGCATTTATCTTCTGATGTCAATTTGCTTTAGTTACAATTGTGAATAGCACATCCCTTGAAGATGGGTCTCAGCTTAATTTATGTAAAACATCTCTTTCCTAACATCATGGTGAGGTCAACAATGAATATATGCATAGACCTCTAAAATGCATTCTAAAGGTATTATATGAGCAGAAAGTCTACTACATGAATCTTGTCATTGCAGCTTGAATCAAGCAAAAAGCACTAAAGAGTTTCTGTAGTACCCTCACAAAGGAGAATACTTTGGCATAAATTTATGGCACTTGGCAATAGATATTTTACTTAGGATTTTAGTGAGCATAACTTTAATTTTTTTAATACTGACTAATGATTCTGCATATTTTAACACTATATTTCCTATATAATGTTTCAGTTCCCCCTGACCTCAACTCTCTTGCCACAGAGGTCAGTTTATAAATATTCTATGGCAGTCTGTAAAAGAATAGATGTGAAAGCATCTTCATAATTTCTGAGAAACTGGGCTACCTAGGATAGTTTAGGACATTTATTAAAGAAAGCTTTTCCATTTATAGGTGTTTAAAAATTCATTTTTCTTCTTGTCACAGAGAACTTATTTTCTTTTTTGAAAACCCACTATGTTGCATAATAATGTTTCTATTCAACACTAAAAAATAATATTATGATAGTTATAGGCCCCTAAGATCAGCTCTGTTGGATACATGTCCAACATTTTTTTCTAGTGAAAGAGAATAATTTCTAGAGTTACATTTGTTTTTAGTAGACAACATTTTTCTGTGAGTCATGTCTCAATTTGCAATCTGTTCTCCTTCCCATAAACAAATGCTTTAAATGTATAAATGATGCAAATATTTTGAAGAAAACAAAACAAAACTCTCCAATCTCACAGAGATTATATGATCTGTAAAAACTACAGGCAAAACTTTTTGGCTGCATTTCCTGAGGGTGTTGAGTTGTTTTTATTGCTCCTGAGTGTAACTGAATCCTTTCCTTCACTGAGGTACTGATGAATCCAGTTTTACAGCATATCATTAAAACATCTGTAGGCGATACATTCACAGCTCCCAGAATCAATACTTCCACTTGCCTATAAAACCAGTTCTTTTAAGTTGTTCTTCACAATTTCCTGAGACATGGGACAGGGAGCAGGAAAGGAAGTAAGAGCAAGAAAGGGCAAACATACAGTCTTCTGACAGTTATTCTGACAGAACCCTATTGAAAGGGTTCTTAAAACATAATGAACACCTTCATTTCTTATGTCTTGCTTCTGCTTTGTTCTGCAAACCATTTAAATCTTTTACAAGAGTGAAAGACTTTATCTTTCTAACTGCACCTTATCTCACAATAAACTGAGTGTAATATAGGGAAAGTATATCAGTGGTGATTTTTCACCCCCATTTCCACCCCCCCAAAAATAAAGACTACAACAGGCCCTATCATAATTAGATAACAGATTTAATTGTTTAATATATATATATAAAATGGGAAGAAGTTACTTAGGAGTTATTAAACATCAGAAAATAAATGTTTTTTCTGCAACCTGCATAGCACATTCTGGCAACAAACAACATCAGCAAATATTTTCACATTTCCTTACACACAAACAGAGTCATTAACTTAAAGTTAATGTTGCTTGAATTCAATTTCTATCAACAGCCTTGGCAGAAAAGCAAGGAAAATTAAAGTGTTAAGCCCTTCTAACTCCAAACGTGCTGGGTAACTGGACAACAGTAGAAAGGCAAATGATGACTTTTTTCCCCTTCCCTGTAGGGGGAAAATGATGACTTTTTTCCCCCTTCCCTGTAACGCATTTATTGAGTTAGAAAAATCTCATTGGTCTTAGAAAGCTACCTGTACCTTTCTAAGACCAATGAGATTTTTCTAACTCAATAAATGGGAGAAAGAATTAGAACAGGGTGGGAAATCTAACATTTAACTCACTATGTATAATGAATAAGAAGGATTAGTGAAGCTAAATGTTTAAAGCAAATACATACAACATTGCAATAGACAATGTCAAAAAAAAAAGTCATTTTGTAGCTGCCAATTTTTACCTATTGCTTCCAATCTCTTTTAAGATTAATGTTCCTCCAAACATCTTCTAAAAGCGAAATATGCACAACTCTACTCCATGAACATATGCACCAACAACATCCCACTAAGAAAACAAGAATGACTGCTTGGGCCAAGCACCCAGGTTTAGACCCCCTATGGACTATGCCACATTGTTCACTGCCACCAAAAAGAAGTGTTATCAAACAATTCACCATAAAATAGGAGGCCTGAGGCCACTGCAGTCAGGAAACCCCCACTGCTTTAATGCATTTGGTCACTAATAGTTTATATTGGTCCTCTACTGCAATTCTGTAATATAAGCAAAATTCCATATTCTATTGTTTCCAGACTTTTAGAGTTCCCATTCCAACAGTGCATGTACTTGCACTGGGATGTAGCCTAGGATGAGCTAATTTCACGTCAAATGTGCAAAACATCTGTGAGGAATAAAATAAGCTTCAACTTGTTCAAACAGTAAAATATTTTCTTGTGTTTCAAAGAACAATCAATTATTGATGAATAACTATTTAAAATAATAACACTGAAATACTTTATCTCCTTTTCAATATTCTCCTATACTTCTTAAATTTGACCCAATTAAATTTTTGACTTGTTTCCATTGTGACGAACAGATTCTGTTTCCAAAGATAGCCCTCTTATTTGTATAGGCCTCATGTTGAAAATGCTGATTAGACTTCCAACCTAACATCATATCTTTTAATTTCAATATGAGATATCTGCCTGAGGAAATATTCAGCTGAGGGGTCAAATGATCTGTTTTGTCTCAATCAGAAAGCATGCTCCTTTAGAAATTCAGGATGCTTAATAGGTAAAGCAAAAAATGTTTCCTTAGGTAGTTCTGTTCTATTCTATTCTATTCTATTCTATTCTATTCTATTCTATTCTATTCTATTCTATTCTATTCTATTCTATTCTATTCTATTCTATTCTATTCTATTCTATCCTGTTCTATCCTGTTCTATCCTGTTCTGTTCCGTTCCGTTCTAAATTTTTTCCAACAGTTTTTCATATGGAGATTCTGTAATGTAACCTATTACACATTTTGACATTCTGCATGTGCCTGTCTTTAGTTACAAAGGTGTTTACTAGTGGTTATTTTATGTAGGTTTTTGGCATGCTGCTATGAGCAGGTTTGACTGCCATGATTAAGTCTGGAGGTTAGTGATACTCTTTCCAACCAAAAAAGGGCTCTTGTGGAGCTGAAGGTTTTACAAGTAACTGAAATGGCATTTGTACTCTAGTTAACCATCAAATCATCTTCTGAACAGGAATAATGCTATCTAAGCAGATGGTTATAATGCATATTGATGGACAATGATTATGTATGTACAACAGTTGGGGTTGTTGAAGATTTCACTGTCCTCAGCCAGGAGGATCAAAATGACAATCCATCCAGTGCTTTCATGCATAAGATTAGGAGGATAAGGTTTCCCTTATGCTTCATCTCACAGCTACTATGGATTAATCTCCTTGCCACCCTGTCCTCTTTCACAGCAGGTTGGCAAGCTGATGTTGTCCACTGACATTCCAGTTAGTAATAAACCACGTCTACTATATTCATCAAAAAATACTGGTCTTCCCAGGAGTACTAATTTGAATTACAGAAAATAAATAAATAAAAGTTATGAAAGGAAAACAAGATACTGATTATTTTGAATTTTCTCAAGATGCTCATAAATTAATCAGAAATACAGTCTGCTTTCTCAGAGCATATTCTAATTTAATTTTATTTCAATACAGTGCAGTATCACAATTGAGAATACAAAAGAAAGTGGAAATAATATAGTCATTAATACCTTAAAGCAGACCACATTTTAAAGATCAGCTCAACTGATTTTGCTAACAAAGTTTGGTGATCCACATTGTCGTGGTTCCGGTGCAGGGCCACCTGCTCCACCGTGGTCTCCTCCACGGGCTGCAGCGTGGAACCCTGCTCCACCGTGGTACTCCATGGGCTGCAGGGGGACATCCTGCTTCACCATGGTCCTCACCACAGGCCGCAGGGGACTTCTGCTCCGGTGCCTGGAGCACCTCTCCCCCTCCTTCTACACTGACATTGGCACCTGCAAGGCTGTTCCTCACTCCCTTCACTCTCCCGGCTGCTGTGTGGCGCAGAGTTTTTTTCCCTGTCTTAAATATGCTCTCACAGAGGCATAAAACAACATCACTTATTGGCTCAGCTCTGGAAAACAATGGGGCCCTTCCCAAACATGGGGCAGCTTCTAGATCTTTCTCACAGAAGCCACCCCTATGGCCCCCTGCTACCAAAACCTTGCCACGTAAACCCACTACACACATGTATATGTGGATGTATTGATATTAATTTTTATGTCATAAGTGAGACTTGAAAGTATGTTGTTTAGAATATTTGAAAACTAAAGGCTGCTGAAGGCTGCTGAAGACTGGGACAACTGAAAGATGGATAGAAGAGATGGTCGAGGAACATGTGGAATGGCTTTTGAACTTCAGAGAATCCATATAAGTTTTTGTACTACACAGGAAATTACTTCCTTTGTCAGCTCTTTACAGGTGCAAGTATGACTGATGCTATCAATATTCAGAGACAAGACAAGAAATATAGAAGGTAAACAGAATGTGATCAAGAAAACTATCACACTCTGTCTTATATTTGCATTCAAGAGCTTCCAAGGATATTAAAGGTGGACCATAGAGACATAGGAAAAAAACAGTGCTATGAAGACCAACACAACCAAAATAGTAGGCAAGTAAGAAGGTGCTGTTAGTGTCATTGCCTGTGGACCTGGTAAGTATGCTGTTAGTATCAGTGAGATGAAGCACCTAAAGATAAAAACTAAAGTGCATGGACCTGCAGTCTGTCAATACAGGAAAAAAAAAAAAAAAAAGAAACAAATTTTAGAAGGGTGCTTTACTTACTGTCTGTATGCACTGAGGAAAGGAAGAAAAGATAGAATCCTAACTGTTTTTTGTTTTAAAGATTTCAGGAAGAAAATTAGATCTAATTTGACCATGTTGGCCTTCTGGGACAGAGAGAGAGATTCTGGAGTCCAATAAAATATAAGATTGAACATAAGGAATATGAAAGATTGATAAGTTTAAGATTAATTTAGTTAGAAGTAGAGTGTAAATCCATGTTAGCTAGTGGGCTTGTTCAGGAAGAACTTGAAAAATGAAAGGAGATGGTAAAAAATTGATATGAAGATAAAAAAAGAGAACTATTAAATGACATAATAATAAAATTCCAAAGAGTATAGAATATGAGTGAGGAAAAATAAGTGATTTTATCAAAAATAGATACAATCAGAATTGATTATAGTATTAGAAGCCTGTGTGACAATAAGGCATTTGAGACGGTGACAAGATATGTTTTGATGACATGAATAAAGAGATAAGTTTGTCTTGATCATTAAGCAATGGCTACATTACAATTAGCCAGTAATATCAGTAATCTCAGAAGAGACATGGATATTGGCTGAAAAAATATGACTTAAGATATGTGGAGACTATTTATTATGTGATTGACAAACTATATTAACCCCAAATCATTGACAACATAACAGTCAAATAAGCAGATTTTTCTAAGCCATATTTAAAGTCACTGAAAATGTTTAACTGTTTCACATACACAGGAAAGGAATTGGTGCATAAAAAACAAGAGGTATATTTGTACTGAGTAGATTGAGATGAGCAGTAATTGATTGTAGATGAGCAGATTTTCTTCAACCTGCCTATACTGCAGTTAATCTTATAGCAGATGTCTAAAACATAGCTGATGAACCATGTGAGAAGCTTTTCTGTGTTGACTAGACAAGATATCCAAAATCTACCTCAAATATAGGGGTTTATGGTGTAGGTTTGTAAAACTATCTTAGAAGAATTTCCTTGTAGAAGAATTTACAGATCTTTTATTGTTAACCAAACAGTAAATATATCAAGTATTTGAAAATTTAAGGAATTAAAATTTAAAAAGCATCTAAAAGATAAATAAAACATTCTGCATTGTCAATCTACATTTGCCACAAGGACATCAGAACAAAATAGCTTTTCTTTTCATTTTTCCCCTTTATTGTTTTAAGTAAACCATTTTAATGAATTTCCAAAGTGGCCAAAGAATAACTTCTTCCTATTTATTTCCATAGCACACTCTAAAAACAGACAAAAATATCTTCCAGTCTAACTACTAAATTTACATAAATGTAAATTTAATTTGATAAAGATTAAGAAATAGCTTTATAATTGTTTTTATTCATAAAGCAGAAAGAGAAGGGGTGCAAAACTGCAAGCAACAAGCACTAATAGAAAAGCATGCAAGGAAACACAGTAAGCAGGTTGACCTAGCAGTATATAGAACGTGGCCACATTAAAACAGAGTTAAGCTGTTGGTCAAAGTATAAAAAGGCAAAATATAATTTAGTGAATTTAAATCCCTGTGTACTATCTGAAGCTCATGATCATATGAGAACTCATCCTGTACAGTGTACATCCTGTGTACATCACACGAGTATGTAGGTAGTCACACTGAAAAGACATACTGTTGTTAACCACTTTGTAGCAAGATGTTGGAACACTCAGACTTAAAAGGTTAAAGTACATAGCTTTTTTTTATGTCCTTCTTTTTTCATTTTTAAAAACTCACTTGATATTGGCCCTAGAATTTGACTATATATATATTAATTTCAGTGAATTCTATAATGGTAGATAGTTGAGGAGATAAAGAATAATAATAAAAACAAAAATAGCAACAGATGATTAAACTAAGAATAATATTGATATGTTAGAGAAATATCAGCAAAAATCAAAATGCATCTAGGGCACATACTGAGCTCACAAGTAGGGCTGAAAAGTCATATAACAATAAAGACAAAACTAGAATAGAAAATAAATAACTATTGGCATTTTGTTTGCTTGTTTATTTGTTTGTTTGTTTGTTTTTAAATAAGGAAATCAAATCCTAGCGGAAACTTAAATTTTGTTCATATTCAACTTTTAAGAAAATTCCCCATCAATCCACTGAGCCAGGGTATCTCCATAGCTTACATTTTATTTTTAATCATTAGTATTTTTACTTTTTGCAGGCTAGCTTTAAGTTTATGGTTACAGACATCACAGGAAAAAAAAAAAAAAAAAAAAAAAAAAAAACACAAAGGAAAATGGATGTGAAATACTGGGAGATTTCCCAGGAAATATTAAGGGAAACATACTAAATAGACAAACCCTTTACCAAAATAATGGTCTACAAGATTTGAAATTACAGCGCATCATGCTTGCCAGCATTTCCCTCTTCCTCAAACTAACGAACAACTATATATAGATTTTTGTTTTCTCTTTAGAACATAAACCTAGTTTTTCTACTACTGTATAATCAAGCATGAAAGTAGAAAAATGATTGAAATTTTCACTTCTCATATAATTCCTTTTATATTGGCTTCAAATATTGGCCTAATATTCACTTTGAATCTTTCATATCTTTAACAATCTAGTAAATTCAAAAATCTAAAATGTAGCTTTTCAAATTTAAACAGTGAATTTATTAAACTCTTCAGAATGGAGAATTCTTAAAATACAGGAACAATACTACAAAATTCTGAAAAATTAAATATTTTATGTTTTATAGGGGAAAAAAGATTTGTTTTTCATCTCTGTCTCCACATTATATAAATATGGTGACCTGAGACACCAGTTCCATTAAAGCAATCTTCCAACTCCATGGTAATAAAACTATGACAGTGGAATATATGCCCTCTTTCATATTCATTCTAGATTACTTCCCTTCTATATCCTCATTCCACTTTCAGAAGTGATGGTATCATTTCTTTGTCACAATATTATTGGAGTGTAGAGGATATGAAATATGGAGAATTTTATTTTTGCTTCTATGGTCAGCATTGTTTTAATTTGTTTTTAAACTGGACACAAGAGATCTTCATAATACATGGCAGGTATCAATAGGAGCTCTCTGCAGGCTGCTCAATAATCAGTACAATAAGCTGACCAAGTTTATCCTGTACCAAGGAACCTGTGCAACACAACACAGCCTGAAGGCTATGTTGGACTATAGCACATGCCTACTTATGCTAACTGTTGTGTGGATCACTAACTCCTTGCTGTACTTGCTGTCTCCTAGTCGGGATCACTATGTTCCCCTCCTTGATCCATATACAGTTTATCTTTTCCTACGATACTGTAAACTACAGATAATATTAATCACTTCCAAGTTCTCAAGCCCTAAGTACGAGGTCCAATTGATCAGACATGACTTGTTCAAGGTAACTAACTCCTTGAATATGCCTTCTGAAAGGCTACCAATGCACCATATTCTCTGCTATATAAGTAACTTAGTTGAAAATAGTTTTTAATATAGCATACATAAATGTGTGTATAGCATGTACACAGATGTTTTCTCCTAATATACAATAGAAAATAAAGCAAATAAAAAGGTTCAATCATATATATATGTGTAGATCTTAGTAGATGTGAGTATATTTATACACACACACATATATATGTATATGTATATATACATATATATATATATACATATACATATATGTGTGTGTGTATATATATACTCACATCTCTCACATCTACTAAGATCTACTCATTTTTTAAAGTTTCTGACCATACCCTGCCAAGTTCAACAGGAGATTTATCTGTTTTCAGGTTTTAACTGACTGTGAGTTGAGAGTATACTGTGAAGGATCTCCAGTAGAATAACATTCTATACATTCCTCTAATTCTCACTAGTATGAGGTTTTAACTGAAAATGTCAACCTTCCATAGATTTCTGACACACATATTGTGAGAATCTGTCAGTAGTAACTAAAAAGATGTAAGCACCTCAAGGTAACACCATGCAAAGAACACAGAGGGAAGACAAGGTAAGGTTCAATCTGTTTTTGGAAATTGTTTATTAACCAATATCTGAGAGATGTAAAGGCAGTTTTTACTCTAGCAGCTAGCACAATACCTGTAGGTCAAAAGTTCACTTGCAGAACAAGAAGTCTTGTTCTCAAGACTTGTTCTCAACCCTCAAGACTTGTTCTCTGTTGTTCTCAACCCACTTTACATGGGTTTTCCTGAGTATAAGGTATTTAATAAAAGCAAAGCAGAGCTCTATGTGAGAGCTCCTCTGTAAATGAAGACAGAAGCTTGGATAGACATTTATTATTCAAATAAATGTCTGAAACAAGAAGAAACTGTATGTTATGCTCAATTTTTTGATGATGAAAGAGAACAAATGCAAAGAGGAAACAGCTAAGGTAGAACTAACACAACAAAAATGCTTGAAGGTGGAAAAAATAATAGAACAGGACAATGTGTTTTGATAAAAATGTATTTTGTGGTTTTGATAAAAATAGGGTGGTGGTGGGGATTACATCAGTACATTCATCAAAGAAGGGGTGATATGGTCACATATCACACAGTTCACAAGTTCATATGCAGTGATTTGCCTATAACAAGGGAGTTGTTTAAAAAGTTTTCTTGCAGAAAATATATTTGTTTATATTCAGTATAGGATATACTTGAACATAGGAAATATTTCAGCTAGAAATATTTGATTCAAAAATCAAATAGTGCTCATATATCATTTACAGACTGTGGAATCTTACTGAACTTGTAGTCCACCTTTCTTATTCTCTTGTTCTCTTGTATTACACCATAGCAAAACTCATTTCCAGTTCTGAATACAGAACAAGGATGTTCTTGTCTGTGACGTGTGAAGGCTATGCAGGAAAATACACTAATAATTAGATAATAGTCTGAATGTATTTGTCTAGAAATAATAACTGTATAGTGTGATCCTGAGTGACAGAAAGGTGGGGGAAGGAGGGAAGATGAGAACTTATTATATTTTTGTTTGTTTGCTTTCTTCAAGGAAACAATTTTAATTTCATTAATTCTAAAATGAAGTCAACATCTAAAAGGCACAATCAGAGAGGTAAGATACAGGAAGGATCAGAAGAAGACAAATTGTATTAGAACCATTAGAACCATTGTTAAAAAGAAAAAGATTGTCTTTCTTCAAAGAATGGTGTATACCTTTTCTCATTTCAGGTATTAGTTAATAAAATTTGGCAGAATGCTTGTTTCTGAAGCTGATTACATTTTGAGCTCACATTTACCTGTTTGCAATCTGGGTCAATTTTTTTTTCGTTTGATTTATTTACATATATTTCATGAAAAAAAAAAAAAAGTATTTATTTAGCACTGAAGCACTTATGCGATAAGGACTGATAAATACTAATATTTATCAAAACATGAATGAAAGCTAGTAGGTTTGTTTCTACACAAGTTTTTTCATAATAGATATTTTTGTGATATTATTTATCACAATAAATATTTTTGTCCCAGTCACCAGGGAAATCAGACCCAACTACACATCAATGGTTTGAATAGCAGTTCTAAAGAGGAAGAAAAAGGGTGCTTTTTTTAAGCTGTGTTGGGAAAGATGCAAGACAAAATCTGAATATAGAATTGGTGTAAGGAATAGAGCTCAGACACTACTTTCAAGATCCTTACATCGATTCATACACACATGCAAGAATGAAATCCATGCCTCGTAAAATTCACAATACTGATTGGCACTGAGAAAAAGAAACACTGGGCATATTGATAAATGCCCAAACACCACATTTCAACAAAGATTTATCTTTCTTCCAGACAGAAAGAGCTGTACCCATTTATACCTGCAGAGGATTTGGCCTTGGCTGACTACACAAGCTTTTCTGGTGAACAGAAAATCTGTAATATTTGGTACTGTGTTGCCGTTCACAAAATATAACATGTACAAGGCTGACTGAACAGTTTCATTACAGTTGTAATAGCTTGTATTACTGTTAAGAAAGTAAATGCCAGGAGTGTTATTTCCAAAAAGGAGGCTATACCTCTTATGCTATTGCAAAACTTTAAGTGGAACTGTGATTTCAACTGCATGTTCTTTCAGTACAAATCATCATAACTGCAATAATAATTTGAGTCAGCTCTGTTCAGTGTTACTACAGCCTGGTAAGAAACACTTTTCACTATTCTTTTACTATCTGCAGGATTGTGCTTCCATATTTAAACATATATTGCTACTATATTCACTACTTTTTTTCTTTTTTTTTTTTTTTTTCCAGAAGAGTTTGCAATTTATTTCCAACAGCATGTTGCATACTTTCCAAAACAAATAGTTTACAAGATTACAGTATGATTTGCATAGCCCAGTATCATAGGTACAGTCCAGTCCTTTCTAAAAATTGAATCCTAGTACTTAATTGCACTGAACTTGTTAAAATATTTTGAAAAGAATGCTTCCTTATACTTACAAATTTCATTGTCATCTCTATAATTACACTGAATTTCACTATAAACATCTAAATTTGTAGAGGTCCCATATTATGCTGAACAGTGTTTCTCAACGTAATACCTTAGATGTAAGCAAACAAATTTTATGGCTATAACTCTATTGCTATATAATTCCACATATAGCAATATATATAACATATCGCTATATGATTCCAGTATTATGGGATGGTGCATTTTTCCTTCTGCAAGAAATTTATAAATTTACAAAATCAATGTCTTGTCTAATGTGTATATACATTCATACAGACATATACATATATATGTAATATATATTTATATATTTTATCTTATGTCATCTGATGAATATTTCCCAAACTGAATATGAAGTCAGTCACGAATCCTTAATATAAAAATTCACCATGACTTTCAATCAAAACATAAGGAACAGTTAGAAGAGTCTTACTTTACAGAATTGATTTGCCAAATAAGCACAAGAAATGTCACTTAGCATACAACATAATCTTTTTAAAAACTTCTTCTTAGGGTAAAAACAAACAAAAATCCATTCTTTCTTTAGTTTTGAGGAATCTAAGAGGAAAGCCTCAAACTTTGCTGTGCTGCATGAGGGGAGAAAAGAATGTGTTCTCTACTGTGCTATCAGGTTTTCACTCCATTAATTTGCTGTTCCAGGAGTGCAGTAGCGATTAGAACTCTTTTTTTTTTTTTTTTTTTTTTTAATTTTATTTTAATTGAAATGCAAAGTACAATCTTACATACTTTTAATAGGATTAAAGGGTTTGTAATTCCCTCCTGCCTAGCTGGGTAATTGTACAGATGTATGTTAATTATTTGTTTGTTAGTGTTAGTGTCTTCTACTGGTTCTGCTTTGTCTACTTGGCTAGATATCCTGTGTTTTGAGGTTGGGGGCTGGTTCACATGAAGTATTCAGCTTCTACCATAACCCTTAAAAGTAATAAAAATGTTAAACCTCAACTTCTGAACCTTTTCCTCAAATCAATGATTACATGTGAATAAATAAGCTTATGTACAATTTTAAAAGTATATATATATTTTTGGATATGGGAATAGAAACATAGGTGATTGCATATTATTTCCAGTTTCATTGTTGTAGCTATGATAGTGTAAGAAATATCAGTTAATCTGTGGGAAGTAGATCACTTTCACACTTTTATTTTTTTTTCTATTTATACTGACTTTAATGACTTAAGTCTGATCAAAGGCACCTAAAGCTGTTATGTACTATTGTTTATATTAGTATCTCCAGCCTATAGTTTCAGCCTATCCTGAGCTATGTTTGGCACTGAAATTTCAATTTCAATGACAGCTCAGGATCAGATTTCATAATCAAACCAAAAAGTATGTATTTGTATGTATTTATACATACTTTTCAGTTTTTCTAAAGTCGGTGGTTTGGGTGCCTCATTTTATATGTATTTAATATACAGCCATTTACAATGAAGCCTTGATGACAACAAGTGCTAAGTAGCTACAAATGGCCACGTTTCTGCAAATGATTTGCAACTCTCTATACATAAACATAAGCATATTTTTACTTCTCTTTATATTTGGAATAGGTCACAGAAATAGTACTTAAGATTTCAGCTCTTGGTCATTACTTACTCATCTAAACAAGCCTGTGTTTTCCTACCATTTTAAGGTAAATCTATGCTACTTTGTATATTTGTTGTGTTTGATAACACTGAAGAATTTGATGAGAAAGAAAGGAATGAAGCATTGGAAGCTATCCTATATCAGGTTTGGAAATCATTTCTTCAGAAATCATCCCTTAAAAGACTGGAATCAGTGGGGATCATATGCTACTTAAAATATATAGTTGATATACATGTACTTGAATGATCTGTCAATCAAATAAGTAGGACAAGGATAGAAACAAAGTATTAAATAAGACTGACACAAAATCTGGAACCAGGGTAAAAGTCCAATTTTCTTTATTGTGTCTAAAACACAATAAATGTATATGATCTAAAGGAAAGTACTTATTCCATAGCAAACCGAATCACAGCTACGAAGATTAGGCAAATGACCTTCACTGTTCTCCCCTGACCACCAGCCATAAGCCAGGTTATTCCTTCATTACATTAACCTTTAAATAAAATGAAGTAACTTTGGCACTGTATTTTCCATATTTCCCCACAATGTTAGTTGCCTTTTTTTCTTCCATTTCTATTTGTTTTGGAAAAGGGTCATTGAGAATTCACTTAACGTTATGTAATATGAGATTTTTTTCCTGTAACAATATAATGTTTCCTTATTATTCTTATTTTCTGAACAGAAACAAGCAACTTCACTCTTTGATAATGAACAACCTTGTTATTATTGTTATTATTATATACAATAATTAGCTTGTTTTTATTGAACATCCTATCACATCAATGAGTGTTTTGTGTTTTTTTTCCTGAGCAGTTACTATTATTTACAATTTAATATTTTGCATGAATTATTAAAATTGTCTTGCCATGTGGATTACCTTGGCTAGTAGTGAATTTAATCTGCCTTCATGTTGACAAACTAAGTAATGCAGTATATGTGCCTCAGAGTGCACAGACGAAAATATTTATAGTGTAAGAATGTGCTATGAGTACGGCCACATTTCTGATAATAACCATACTGTAAGGACCATTTAACAAGTGTTTGCATCTACAGGATACAAATGCACTGTAGCAAAATTGTAATCCTTATTACTGGCCACGAGTGAAAATTCATTGGAACTGAATGACAAGTAAAGTGAACAACTGTAAGAATGAACTGATTGAAAACATAAAACATCCTCTTTTTCTAGGACTGATGGTATTTTATCACACAGGAAATATAGTTTATCTGAACAATAGCAATAGATGCTTACACACAAACAAGTATATGTAAGTGAATGTGATTCATATATACTCTTAGAGATGTATCTAATTATATGTTGTTGGAAAAGGAAAAATTAGGATGAATAACACCTGAGCTATCTGGCCAGAAACTCTTTAGCCATTTGTAGAGAAATGCTGTTATTTTAGGAAAATCAGATAGGATCATAATTTCTGAGCTGAAATATGATATTAGTTAGAGTACCATTTATTTGCTGTAGTGTTTTAGATGCTTATAAAACTGTGTTTTTGTTGTTGTTGCATTTGTGTATTTTTTCATAAAATAGAAAAAGCAATTTTTGCCTTTCCAGTTTAAAAAAAATAAATATTTATCTTCAGTGGGTGGAGAAAGCAGACTAAAGCTTTAACAGAAATTTTTTTCTTTTATCTGAGGATCCATAAAAAGACAGTTAACGGACTTACAGCATGAAAGTTTACCAATAAGGATCTAAAAGTCAAAGGTTGTTTTTATGTTTATGTCTATGTTGCAAACCGATGTTAAACTCATCCCTAAAGGAAATAATTATTAATCAACAATAACACTTAAGGAATGTATATTTTCTCATCAGAAAGTAATGGTTCAGTGCCATGTAATTTAAGCCAATACTGAATTACATAACATACCAGTGACAGATATTCTTTCCCTTTCCTTATTCCATTTACACGATATATTTATGAATCTGTATCATAGTCATCTTTTCAATTTGGAAAGAGATTAAATATCTCTGCTTCTATTAGGAACAGTAACCCATTGAAAACCATTCAGAAATAAAACACTACTTGATACAGACTCAATCACAAGTAGGAATATTGGCCACAAACAGCAATTATGTTTAATTTAAATTATTTCCTTTGCAGTTAATTGTAGTTCTTTTAAATATTGAATATAATAATAGTCTTCCACCTACTAAATCACATACTTATTTCCAATGTTGAAACATTCAATGGCTTACAAAATATTAAGTAGAAGTACATGTATCTGCATTTTAATCTTTGCGTACCTTTCTGAAAAATGTAGATGTACATGTAATGATGTTTGATTAGAAATAATAAACAAGTTGCATACAGCGTATTTTTTCAAATAACTATTTCCTTCTCATTACCTACTTCTGAATATATAATATTTGAGCTATATTATAGAAATGTGAGAGAAAAATTATTGAAAATGTTGAAGATAACAACATGAAAGAGTTTATCAAACCACTGGACAGAAATTTAGACCTTTCCACAGATATTTTTTCCCTGTTAAATTTAAAATTTACCTGTGAAAAATCAAATTCTCCATTTAAGAACTATTTTAGGCACAAATGAAATATTAAGAAATAAATAGCCCTCTTTATTATTTTGGAGAAACTTCTGTAAAACTGTTTCATATTCACACTCTGTGATAAAATCCACAATCTACAACTATTCCATATAAAATATGATCATGAACATTATTCATTATTATGTACCATCTCAGTTTACTCACAAGTTCACATTAAAGTGTCTTAAGAAACATACTACTCAAGGAGAGAGCCTTATCTATGATGAGAAAAGATCATGATGCATTCAAACTGTAATTTACTACATAACTACATAATCACAGCTTCTCAATGAATTTCCTGAATAAAAAATGTGTGTTTTCATGATAAAGAGATTTGACTTAATCTATTTTATGAAAACTATTGTGTTTGCTTGTGTGCTGAGGTTTGCAGTGGATGTCTGAGGTCGGTTTCAGAACAATTAATTCTAATCAGCCAGAGATGGCTTTAAAGAACAGATCCCCAAATGATACTAATGGACTTACTCCAAGGAATTGAAATAATGTATAATTGATTTTCCTGTACTAAAAAATCTCTGAAATGATCTAATTATTTTTCAAATGTTATACTATGCATTTTACCCTTAAGCTCTATTTGCTGTTAGATACAATTCCTGAAATTTGAGAATTAAAGTTTGTAGAATCGTGATTCTACATGAATCCAAGAGCTATTTCTTCAGTTAAACAAGGAACTTAGAGGTGAAAATTACAGAACTTTACTCTTAGTCCACCTAAGGTATTATTTAGCCTTATACCTTACTGAAGCTTTCTGGTTAAAAAAGTCAGGCTGTCACTTAAGCAATCTATCAGCAAATAGAACAACACATAGAAATAGTGATGAACACAGAAATTGCTATATTATTAATATGTTAACCTAAACATTTTTAAGGATTAAAATGCATTTAAAAAGCTAAACTGCTATACCAAGACAAGAAAATCAAAATGTTTTATATTTCTCTTCTATTCTAGCATATTGACATACATTTCCAAGGGAACTATTGAGGATTTAGTGATTCACTTGGACTGAAAGTTTGGTATGATGTTATGTTACATGTAAAGCTGAAATCAGACCAACGGAAGGATGTGCAGAATTTAAAATATATATATATTTCTGGGTGCAAAAACTGACTGGGGTTTTGGTATTTTTTTTTTTAATTAATCAAATCCTCATAACTCTATTTATTTTTTTTCCCCAGAGCAATTTTTAAATGAAGCAACATGCCTCAATAATAGAGAGTATATATAGAAGTAACAGTTGTCACTGGTTATTAACTCACTACTGAGGAATTTGCCCTATATTTTTTGGTGGACTGATGCCTGGAACAACTAAAGAACCCTGCTCAGCACATATTTTAGAATTTTTTTAGTCTGTAAGAACATTCTACAGAATGAGTGTAATGTATATAGTGCAACAACTCTGAATACCTGGACAAGTCAAGAGAGAACAGGATTGTTCACTGAAATTAACAGAGAAGACTAAAAAACTATAAGAAAAGAGAAATAAAAAGGCAAGCCAAAAGATGAGACAGTGCAATTAACAGTTCAAATTGAGGCAACATTCATTCTTCATAAAAGATTCTTATGAGCCCCATGAGAACAATCAGGTTGTAACCAGCTCAGCACTCAGCTCAGCAACCAGCACAGATACAGGAGTTGCATCCTGTATCTGTGCCAAATTTTCAGTGCTTCAGAGGATGATGAGTGATCTCCCTCCTTTCTTCCTTTTAAAGTTATATTATATACCAAGGAGGAAGAAAAAATTCCCTGAAGCATAGAATTACCATGACACAGGTTTGATGCAAACGATGTTATATATAATATAATGCAATAATAAATATAAACAATATATATAATTGTATATATTTATAATACTTATAATAATACTATATATAATATAGTATTATAATACTACATTATAGTATTATATAATTATACTATAGTATTATAGTATATTATAGTATACTATATTATAGTATTATATTATAATACTATAATAATTGTAATATTATTATTATATTTATAAACATTATTATATATGTTTACAATAAATATAAACAATGTTATATAATGGTTAACACACATACACAGGTAAAACATTTCTATTAATTGCAATACCACAGTCAAATGGATCGTGGTAGAGAGAAACTCAATAAATAGTTGCTGGATTAAGATTATTCTCCTTTCTATTTTTATATTAAAGTGTTTCAAGTTTATTGGTGTTGGAGAGGATCTGACTACCACATTCACTTAAAATTTCAAAAGCCACAACAAGTTAGACCAATGTCATTCTTTCTCTAAATCACCATAAATTCAGAGAATCTTATTAATTCTTCCTGCTTGGAAGGAAAAGGAAAGAAAATAAATCAAAGGAAAGAAAAAAAAAATGAGAGAAAGTCTAAGAAATTCTTGGAAGAATATATATTTATATATTTTTAAATATATACACATTTTTAAAAATGCATATCCTTTTTAAAATGAGTGCCTGGGAAATTATATACTCAATAATAACTGTCAAATGGTCCTAGTGCTTATTTGAAGACTAAGGGGACATACTAATGTTAAATATATTTGTTTCTGGTTCTGAACAAATCATTCTTCTCTTCTGACAGAGTAATACTATTAGAGTAATACGCTCCTGATGCCTAAGCTGCATCTAACTGAAACACTGCTTATTACTGTCAAGAAAAGCAGTATTCAAATATATATGATTTGTTTCAGCTCTGTTATCTAACACAGTATGGCATGCAAAGTTAGTGTCTAATGTGGAAAATGTAAATCAGACTATAAATAACTTTTTAAAAAGCAAGCATAATAAAAGCAATTTATGTTTTGAACAAGTACAGAACTTGCATTAATATGACAGTGCTGTTAAACAAATAAAAGAGAATCTCATTACATGAAAATATGCCGTTTGCAGATAACTTTTTTATTTATTTTATTTTATTTTATTTTATTTTATTTTATTTTATTTTATTTTATTTTATTTTATTTTATTTTATTTTATTTTATTTTATGTGAGGTTTGTAAAGGTGCAGAGAGCTAGCATAGCCAATTTATACATCAAAACCTTGCCAGAATCTGTTTGTGTGTTGGTACAGACAAAGTCCTACCATCCATAAAACATAAATCACATTTCCATTGATTTTCTTGAGGTAAGATATACCTGAGAAAATTCATTGTATCTGCCGACAGTTATATAGGCAATTCCTGAAGGGAAGACCTGGCTTACATAGATACCGGTACCAGCTATTCCTGCCTTCATCACTGTTTATCACCTCCAGTTCTGGCAGTGAAAGTATTGGCTAACCCAGCCATGGCCTGTACATCTGAAATTATCAGGATTAAAAATTAGAGTGGTTGCACTGCCTAGAAAATCAACATCTTCTGCAAAATCATGAGGACTGAAGAACAAGCTGGGAATCCCTAGAATTGGAGAAGACCCCTTGGGGAAGAGAAACCTCATCTGTACCACAAGGCCATGAAATTCTCAATGCATACTTTGTGCAAAAAATACCTACCAGGATGGTAGGTATTCTGTAATCTTTGCTTTAGTAACCTAAAGAGTATGGGGCTAACATACAGGTTCTCTGAAGTCCAGGTAGGCATCCAGAGTCCAAAATACCCAGATTGCAGACTAGTCTACAAATAGGGTCCCAAGGTATAACCAGTTTTAGATTGTTATGGAGTCCCTCCCAAGCAATAAAAACTTTGCCTGAACTTTGGCAAACTAAAGTGTTTCTGTGAACCATCTCAGCTTTTAATTGTTTTGTTGGACATTCTTGACCATCTGCAGTTATTCTTGTACAATTTGTGTTCTATTGATATGTAAATGACTTTAATGTTCAGCTTTAAATACCTGCTTCTAAATACTCACAGACTAAATACTCACAGACTACATGTTTAAGAAGTTTACTAGGAATTCCTTTATAACATTACCCATCACAATTATTGCATCACACTTTGCAATTTTATCTTGTAAATGTGATTGCATGTATTTACACAATTAAAGATAATTTCATGAATTATGGAAACACAAGAAGTGCAACTAAGTTTTATTAAATCTGCAAAATACAAATGGCCTTAACTATGGGGTGAAAGGATTCACAGAATCACAGAATAGTTGGGTTGAAAAGGACCTTAAAGATCGTCTAATTCCAAATCCCTGCCATTGGCAGGGATGCCTCCCGCTAGATCGGATTGCTCAGAGCCCCATCCAACCTGACCTTGAACACTTCCAGGGATGGGGCATCCACAGCTTCTCTCGGCAACCTGTTCCAGTTCCCCACCACCCTCTGAGCAATTTCTTCCTAATATTTAATCTAAACTTACCCTCTTTTCAATTAAATTTATTTCTCCTTGTCCTATCACTACACTCCCTGACAAGGAGTCCTTTCTCAGCTTTCCTGTAGGCCCCCATTAGGTACTGGAAGGCTGCTCTAAGGTATCCAGAAAGTGTTCTCTTCTCCAAGCTGAACCCCAACTCCCTAACTTCCAAACTACTTTACCATAGGCCAAACACTATTTTAGCTGAACTCATAATAATTTCACAAAAATGAATTTCTTTCATGTACTAAATCTACTGCAAGCTTTTCTATACAGAACAGTCTTCTCTCCTTGCAGTCAACTCCGTAATGAAGAGTTATAAATATAATGTCAGGCACGGTGCTTAATTCTGTGAAAATTTCATTTATATTAGTTACGTACTTACGTTAGTAACAGTGTTACTAATTACAAAAATTTACTACTTCACACACTTTCTTAAAAGAAACTGAATATAATTAGAAAGCATAAAGTTGATCGTCATATAATTGGCATTCTTTATCCATTTGCATCTGCTGTAGTCAGTTAAATCATAACAATCCAGAGGAGGGTAAAAGATATGACCAAATTGAGCATGGTAGTATATCCTATTCAGTGATTGTGACAGTAACATCTATAGGGATAAATACAGTCATGAAAGTTTTAAACTGGAAAATAAAGTGTTCACTGTGATAACACTGAAATGTCAAGCAATCTCTTTGATCTCCTTTTTAATGTACAGTGTGTTCATGTTATGTTAATGTTATGTCATAAGTATGAGGGAATGAAAAATCCTTGTGTTTTCTTAAAACACCATTCATTATATTTGTAAGTCTTGTGGAAGCACAGAAAACATAGCGGTCAAAAAATGCCATCAAGTAACTAATGACAGAATTTGGTCAAAAATACTATAATCCTTTAGACCTCCACCTCCAAAGAAATACATACAGCTGAGAGACTTTGTATGCCGAGACTTTTTGGAAGGGATTTTATTGTTCCCCCTATTTAATTCAGCCCCTTGTCTTGCATATCCAAGTACATCACCGGTCTAGTCATACCTAATGTTTTGGTGCTGCTTTTGTAGATGAACTCTTCTAACACTGTTAAACACACTTTGACTTATGGGTTTTGATGAGCCCTCCTGAACAGAAAAAGAATATTTGTACAAATAGTCTGTTTTCTACTATGCCATATCCCCTAACATTAGCGTGGGAATAAAATGAAATGAAATGAAATGAAATAATAAAATGAAATGAAATGAAATGAAATGAAATGAAATGAAATGAAATGAAATAAAATAAAATAATAAAATAAAATAAAATAAAATAAAATAAAATAAAATAAAATAAAATAAAATCCCTCCATCTTTTCTAGTTTTCTAGTATTTTTCCCAGGTTATAGAGCATTAAATAATTCTGGCACCATACTTAGTACAACGCATTTTTTCCTCCCAATAAGAGACTGAATTAAAGTTTATATATAAAATTTTTATTTTTATCAGGAAGGAGTTTAGCAATAAGTGGTTATTCTTCGCTTTTAATTACAAGTTTTATTTCCTAGTATTTTGATTCTAGCTGTATGATAGGTAATTCTGAAAATATTTTAACTGTATTTTGTAAATCATTTTAATGCTAAAATAGTGAAGGACTTGAATACTCTCTAATCTCCAGTGTCTCTGTCAAGAAAGTTATTAGATGCTACTAAATGTAGTAATACGGTAACATACCAAATACAGTAAAATACCAAGTATTTAGCATAAGAATTAAAAATTCAGTAGGTAAGAAGAGTATCTTTGAGTAATGTCAACTGCTGAATTCTGGGACAGGTTTGTATCATACAACACACATTATAGAATCCTGATGCAAAATGCATAAATCTGGGAAATAATCTGGCTAAAACACAGGTGTGTGATCATTTTTAACTAATAGGAAGTCAATACTTCTGCCCTTTCGATTATAACAAATACAACTTATAACATGAAACTAAGTCCACTAAGTCCAGATGAAGCAGTACATCCTAAATAGAAAACCACAGGTCACAATATACAGCATAGAACTGAAAATAAGATCCTCACCATCTTAACCTTTTCCTATAAGAGTTAAATCAGAGGGCTAAATGAAAGAGATTTTTCCATTAAATATCCATTGTCAGAAACAAGAACAAAACACTGCTCAGCTGTGAAATATGATTTGCAGAAAACACAAAGAGAAGTGAAAAAGAAAAAAAAAAAAAAAAAAAAGATATCTAGATATATAAAAGGTTACTGATATTTGGAGTGTTACAGATTATGCTAGAGTAAACTAGGATAACATTGCTTTGGCCATAATGATCTAGCACCATGGACAAGAGAAGGTGTATCAAGAGCGGAAACAGATAAGTTGGAGCAGCTAGTATAATAATAAATAAATATATATATAAAAAAAAAAAAAAAAGAAAAAAAAAAAGCAGAAAGGTCTGAGAAGTTCTCTGTTATTTCTAATCATATCAGTTGGACTCTGACAAAAAAAGTCCTCTGTCTCTTTACATGCTTGCCTTGGGAAACTATCACTACACCATTTACAGGCACATAGAGAATTGTTTCTGAAGACTGTCTCCCTCCATATGATTTTAGATCATGAGCTCATTTAAAAATTCTTCCTAATGGTTATTTTGGCAATTACCTTGTCTCTACAAAAAGGAGGACTAAGGAGAATCTCCATCCTTTACTGGATGCGGGGGGAAACTTAGTTACAAGAGATGAGGAAAAAGCGGAGGTGCTTAATGCCTTCTTCACCTCAGTCTTTAGCGGGAATACCGGTTGTTCTCTGGATACCCAGTACCCTAAGCTGGTGGAAGGGGACGGGGAGCAGGATGTGGCCCTCACTATCCACGAAGAACTGGTTGGTGACCTGGTACGACACTTGGATGTGCACAAGTCGATGGGGCCGGATGGGATCCACCCAAGGGTACCGAGAGAACTGGCAGAGGAGCTGGCCAAGCCGCTTACCATCATTTATCAGCAGTCCTGGCTATCGGGGGAGGTCCCAGTTGACTGGCGGCTAGCAAACGTGACGCCCATCTACAAGGGCCGGAGGGCAGACCCGGGGAACTATAGGCCTGTCAGTTTGACCTCAGTGTCAGGGAAGCTCATGGAGCAGATTCTCTTGACAGTCATCACGCAGCACTTGCAGGGCAAGCAGGCGATCAGGCCCAGTCAGCATGGGTTTATGAAAGGCAGATCCTGCTTCACGAACCTGATCTCCTTCTATGACAAAGTGACGCGCTGGGTGGATGAGGGAAAGGCTGTGGATGTCGTCTACCTTGACTTCAGCAAGGCTTCTGACACCGTCTCCCACAGCATTCTCCTCAAGAAGCTGGCTGCTCTTGGCTTGGACTGGCGCATGCTTCGTTGGGTTAGAAACTGGCTGGATAGCCAGGCCCAAAGAGTCGTGGTGAATGGAATCAAGTTCAGCTGGAGGCCAGTCACTAGTGGCGTTCCCCAGGGCTTGGTGCTGGGGCCGGTCCTCTTTAATATCTTCATCAATGATCTGGACGAGGGCACTGAGTGCACCCTCAGTAAGTTTGCAGATGACACCAAGCTAGGTATGTGTGTCGATCTGCTTGAGGGTAGGAAGGCTCTGCAGGAGGATCGGGATAGGCTGCACCGATGGGCTGAGGTCAACTGCATGAAGTTCAACAAGGCCAAGTGCCGGGTCCTGCACCTGGGGTGCAATAACCCCAAGCAGAGCTACAGGCTGGGAGATGAGTGGTTGGAGAGCTGCCAGGCAGAGAAGGACCTGGGAGTGATGGTGGATAGTCAGCTGAATATGAGCCAGCAGTGTACATAGGTAGCCAAGAAGGCCAACAGCATCCTGGCTTGTATAAGAACCAGTGTGACCAGCAGGGCTAGGGAGGTGATCGTTCCCCTGTACTGGCTCTGGTGAGGCCGCACCTCGAGTACTGTGTTCAGTTTTGGGCCCCTCGCTACAAGAAGGACATGGAGGTGCTTGAGCGGGTCCAGAGAAGGGCGACAAAGCTGGTGAGGGGTCTGGAGAACAAGTCCTAAGAGGAGCAGCTGAGGGAGCTGGGCTTGTTCAGCCTGGAGAAAAGGAGGCTCAGGGGCGACCTTATTGCTCTCTACAGATACCTTAAAGGAGGCTGTAGAGAGGTGGGGGTTGGTCTGTTCTCCCACGTGCCTGGTGACAGGACGAGGGGGAATGGGCTTAAGTTGCGCCAGAGGAGTTTTAGGTTGGATCTTAGGAAGAACTTCTTTACTGAAAGGGTTGTTAGACATTGGAACTGGCTGCCCAGGGAAGTGGTGGAGTCACCATCCGTGGAGGTCTTTAAAAGACGTTTAGATGTAGAGCTTAGGGATATGGTTTAGTGGAGGACTTGTTAGTGTTAGCTCAGAGGTTAGACTCAATGATCTTGAGGTCTCTTCCAACCTAGAAATTCTGTGATTCTGTGATTACATAGATCTGAGACATGATAACCAGCTTTTTAAAAGCAGAATTCCAGTATCTTTTGATACAGGTTCTAAAAGTACAAAGGTATATAAACAATGCATCTTTAATGAAGGCAGGTTTTATCTGAATCTATAAGAAGTTCTCCTTGTTCTTTTCAAGTACCTTTAAATTCTAATTGAGCAGAAATTTTTGCTGACATGCTTTAACTGTTTTATCACACTTACAGCATATAGCATAAACATAGCATATTTAATACCAGAGGTATTTACTGCTACAGAAGCTTAAGAGGTTCTTGAAGATTCTCTGAAGCAGCATCTGTGGAAAATACTAGCAGATAAAGCAGTTAAATGAAGCCTCAAGAAACGCTCTCAAGTCAGAGTGAAGTTGCTTTTATAAACTATATGCATGCTCTGGAACAAGGCAGAAGTGATGATATTCTATTCTACACGTCAATATATATATATATTTTTTTAAAGTAGACATAATAGTAGTCAGCTGGAGGCTAGAAATAGTATTTCTGAAATACTAACTGAAGGAGAACTAGGTGACTACATTAAAAATTATCAAGCAGGCACACAAATGGTTCCCTTGAAACAGGCATCATGTAAAATAGCAGGCTGTCAGGAGATAAATCTATGATAGCATTTAAGGACATGACAATAAAATGATAACATAGCCAAAGCTCACTTATAATTGCCAAATTGAGTTATTCAGTTATTGATGCAACAATGTTGACTGTCAGTTTATTTTTCCCATTGTCACCCTGCCTCTCAGGTTGATCTCTGCTATCTTTTTGATTTTTCATATGGTAGAAAGATGTTAGCAAGGAGTAACTACAATGTGTTTCACAGATCATTTAATTAAGGGATCAAATATTTCTATTTGTTCTCTATAGAAATACATATATATGCACATATGTATACAGGAAGAGATTACTGGAGAATTACCTACTGTAATAATTTCCTTATTGAGACAGAAAACAATGTTATAATTGCAAACATTTTCCTTTATTTTTATATTTTCTGAGATCAAATCATTGGTTAAGTAGTTCCTGTTTCTATATTGTTATAGTATCCATGCCATAATATATTTAGCATCAATCAATCACATACGTACTTTAAACTTCAGTTAGGTGTCAATTTCCTGTTAAATGTGCATTTATACACTCTCACATACATATATACATATATTTACATATATATATAGCTTGATCAAAAATCTACTGGTTATCAACTCCCTCATCTTTAGCACTATAGTTTGTATTTCACATATTCAACAGAAATATGTTCCCATTTGTTGGAAGTAGGCATCTATCTCATTCTTCATATATAACTTTTAATTTCAAGCAAAATTTAAAACTTATAATCTTCACATGTCATGATCTTCACACAAATTATTATCTATAATTATCTAGATCTGCCCCAGTCAGGCAAACTTATCTTTGCATGGTTAAGATACAGAAATCAGATCCTATGGGCCCCTAAGATCAGATACATTCATGACTTGGACATTGTTTCATAAAATACTTGAGACTAAAGATTTTAAAAATGAAACTTTAATTTCAATGCCATGTTCAGTATTCTGTATTGATCAATGACCCAATTTTTTGTTTGTTTGTTTTAAATTCAGAATGATGTGGCCTGATGTTCACGCTGCTAAGGAGTTGAGCATGCTAGACATCTAACATATTGCTAGACAACAGAATTGTCAAGTTCAAACTGCCAGTATTGTTATTATTGCACACTTTTGGAGAAGTGTTATGTAACATTTTATAATTCAAAACTAACACAAGTATTTTATTATTTCTAGAATATCTCAATCAGCATTTTTTCCTGAAGAGATAGTATGTCTGTGGTTATTTCCTCCCTTTTACTCTCCTATTTAAAGTTGCTTCCTGATATCAAGGAAACCACTAGCGAAAGCTCTGGTTGCAAACTGTTTAGGCCTACTGTTTTGTCCCAGTCATAAGGAGTAAAACAATATATTAAAAGAGCAAGAATAAAAAGTTCTGAACATGCAAGGTAACTTTTAATCTAACTGGTAGAATAAGCATGAGTTTAATCTGCATACCACTTAAAGCTGCATGTTGAATGAGACAGAATTAAAGATGTATACAGATCTTTAACAGTGAAGTTTAAAATCAGTAAGAAATTTGAAACAGAACAGATGATAGAAATGTTGAACATAAAAAGAACAAATACAGAGTACACGTCAAGAAATTCTAAACACAGTTGGCTAACAGTCTTTTGGATAACCTACAATCCAAATTTGTTGAGAGAAATGCAGCTATGAAATCAAGTAGGAAGGAAATCATGTATCAAAATGGATAAATTTAAGTAAACTTAAATCATGCCCAATCATTTTTCCTTAGTTATTAACTGGAAATACAATACATAAAGGTATCTCATCTTCTTGAAATTCCAGAATGTTAGATTTTACATTTTGCATTATGTCACTAATTGATAGGTTGAAATTGAAATTGATTCTGATATCTAACAAACAAACAAAAAACCTGAGTCTGAATGCAGAAGTGTGTGCTGCAACAATGAATGCAATTACAGCTTTTACAAATAGGAGTGAAAATAAAAGGAGAATGTCAATGAAGTTCCAGGTAATGGAAGATAAAAAGTACCTTATGTGCACATATATATATATATATACGTATCCATACATATATATATATACTGAATTTTGCAACAGTCAGATATACTGTATTTTGAGACAGTCAGTTTTTACTTCAAACAAGTTTTGTCTCTTAAACTGAAGCTGTCTGGGAGAATAAATTATGAAATTCTCTCCAGAGCATACTTTATCTCAGTGGTGTTGCTATTAGCCACTGAATGGGACTGCTGAGATAAACCATCTTTTGATATGATCCTCTGTGCAGTGAAAATGAATCAGAGTTTAATTTTCCAAGAATTATCCAAAACTTGTATATATGCTATAATAGTCTCAGATTTCATCATGTAATAACTGTAGAAAAATAGTATTTTTATCCCCATCTCTGAACTATGTGCTTTGAACTATAAATTTTGAATAGAGTTGTACTTTATTCCTAGTTTTAGCTGCCACAACCTATCTATATCTAGCAAAATTATCTTCAGCAAAATTAAATAAACTCATAGAATCATAGAATATCCCAAGTTGGAAGGGACCCATAAGGATCATCAAGTCCAACTCCTGGCACCACACAGGTCTACCCAAAAGTTTAGACCATGTGACTAAGTGAACAGCCCAAACGCTTCTTAAACTCCAACAGTCTTGGTGAAGTGATTACTTCACTGAGGAGCCTGTTCCAGTGTGCAGAACCTCTTCCTAATGTCAAGCCTAAACTTCCCCTGCCTCAGCTTAACACCATTCCTGTGGGTCCTATCACTGGTGACTAAAGAGCATAGATTGGTACCTGCCCCTCCACTCCCTCTTGTGAGGAAGTTGTAGACCACGATGAGGTCCCCCCTCAGCCTCCTCTTCTCCAGGCTGAACAGGCCCAGTAACCTTAACTGCTCCTCATGCATCTTCCCTTCTAGGCCCTTCACCATCTTTGTCGCCCTCCTCTGGACACTCTCTAACAGTTTAGTGTCCTTTTTGTACTGTTGTGCCCAGAACTACACACAGTACTCAAGATAAGGCCGCACCAGCGCAGAATAGAGATGGACAATCACCTCCCTGGACTGACTAGCAATGCCATGCTTGGTTGGCCCTCCTGGCTGCCAGGACATATTACTGGCTCATATTCAACTTGTTGTCAAGCACAACGCCCAGATCCCTCTCTGCAGGGCTGCTCTCCAGCATCTCATCTCCCAGTCTGTATGTAAAGCCAGGGTTGCCCTATCCCAGGTGCAGGACCCAGCACTTGCTTTTGTTAAAATTCATGTGGTTGGTGATCGCCCAGCTCTCCAATCTGTCCAGGTCTCTCTGCAAGGCCTTTCCACCCTCATCCAAGTCACAACTCCTCCAAGTTTGGTGTCATTGGCAAATTTGCTCAGAACTCCTTCTAGTCCTACATCCAAATCATTCATAAAAACATTGAAGATGACTGGCCCTAAAATGAATCATTGAGGGACCCCACTAGTGGCCATCCACCAGCCAGATGTGGCCCCATTTACCACAACCCTTTGAGCCCTGCCCGTCAGCCAATTGCTCACCCATTGTATGAGGTTTTTGTTAAGTTGTATGCTGGACTTTTTGTCAAGTAGGATCCTATGGGAAACTGTGTCAAAAGCCTAAAAATAAGAGGTTTCCATTAAAAACAGGTAATGGTTGTAATTTATATTTGCATAGTTTGACCTTATTTAGGTATTGTTTTATGTAGCATGTAGCATAGCTTCTTCCAGTTCAATAAAGAGAATTAAACTCAGTCTCATACTAATGCACTGAACCATGACAATTTTAGTAAGGTTCCAGTAACAGAATAGGAGCTCCCCCATATCTCATAAGGCAGCAAAACCCAAGAAATCTAGCTTGATAGTTTGCTGACTATCAGACTTGAAACAAAAGAATTATTGAAGGATTAAGGGCTCTTTTTCAGCCTGAAAAAGAGGTTGAGGGGAGACCTCATAGTGGTCTACAGTTCCTCCCTTCCCCTCCCCTCCCCTCTAGTGTGGAGCACTAAGAAACACCTGTGTTCAAATATCTTGCCCCCAAATGACCCTGAAGCTATTAGGCTATCCAAAAATGTGTTATTGTACAACACAATACTCAACCAATTTAAACTGAAACTTGTTAAGGGCATTCACTAAACAAAGGTCAATAAGCAATTCTAAATATAAAATCACAAAGAAAATCAGTAATCCCTTCAAAAAGGATAAAATTGACATCGTGGAGTGACTCCATAACATTACTTCTAAATGCAGACTGACAAAATTTTATTCTGCATGGAGGGCTTGTGTGAAGACTACAATGAGCTTTAAGGTATCTCTAAGCTCAATGAGCTTTAAGGTATCTCTAAGTAATTCCATACTTAACCAAAATAATTCAAAATCTCTTATTTTCTCTAATTCAACCTACAAGCACCTGCTAGATGGCTATTAGTCTTTCCTCTGAAATATCCAGAACACCAGGTATTATAGAGAGAAGATGGAACTAGAAAATCAACACTGAACTAAATAAAATTGTATTTTGATTCAGGATGGCAGTTTACATATTCAATGTTACAAACTGTTTTGACCTAAAACTGGAGTTACCAAATGGAGGAATTATAATGAAAACCCTGTAAAAAGTATCAGTGTAAATACTCATAAAAGTTTTATCAATAAAATGTAAAACATTCCACGTTGTATACCTGAGGATATTGCTCCTAGTTGATATGACGAAGATTTCCATTATTTGAAAACTGAAATGGCTATTATAGTTCAGAAATGGAAATCCACCTCTTTCAGTGTAGAAAGGAACTTATAAACAGAGAAAAATGAAGGTCTTGTCCACATACAGGAACTCTGCTTCTTAAAAAAGAGGCATGAGTTCCAGTTACCATTATGTACATGGCCCCATGATTTCTTTGATCAACACAAACAAATAAACAAAAAAGTAGATATGAAAAAGGGAGAAAAAGAAAAAAAAAAAAAGCCGAACATTAACCCCCCCCCCCAAAAAAAAAAAAAAAAGTACTGGGGCATTTTCATTTTCATTTGAAGGTAAATTAGTGAAATGCTGTGGAACTCAGTATTCTCCATTACTTTGAAAGCAAGAGTTTTATTTCTTTTTTTTAGAATTGTTTCATATTCCTTTATAATTTAATTTTAAATATATGTTTCCCTGGGGAAAAAAAAAAATCATTTTTTTTTATGAAGTAGTTCATATATTTATTGTTTAGCATTAATTCCACTAGTTTTATTTTATTTCTTTTCTTCTAATTAATTTTCTAAATATGTCAAGCATTGTTATCTTGCTGCTAGAAAATGTATATAATTAAAGTTTAACTGATATATATTTTTTGATATGTCCAATATTTAAGTACTCAAAAAAATTAATCTAATATAATCATTACATAAATATATTTATCTACAGACTGAGTACATAAAAATGCCTCTGTTAGTCTGTAAAGAAATACATGTGAAAATTAAGAAATGCTTATTTACAGTTATCTAACTTGGCTCTTCCTTTACAACCCTTGCTATACAATGAAGAATCAGGTACGGTAGTCACTAATTTTTCCATATAATTCAACATTATCATGTAGACAATCATGGACATACTCAATGACAGAGTTGTTCAGTCAATGAAAACCTGCCATTTTCTAATTTTCCGTGCTTCAGTTTGTGATTCTTATCATATCCATTGAATAAAGGCTTCCATATTAACTCTGCAATCATTTAAGGAAAATGTAACGTACATGCAGCACAACACTTCTCACAACATGAGAAAGATTTGAACCATACATTTTTACCACTGCAACACAGAAATCTTTCTGCTAGCTACACGATTGGCTATCAGAGGCAGTGAGGGACTTTGCCATAGCACATTATGGCTTAGATCTAAAGATGCCACATTTTAAGATATATGTGATGATTTTAAGGGCATGGTCCTGTTTGCTCAATGAAGTAGAGGGAAAGGGGATGTCCTTCTCGTCCTTTTGCAAAGAAAAGTGAGTTACCTCATAGAAGTAAAGTTGAAAGTTGTGAAGATGTCAGAATCTAATACTCCCTTACCAGGTTCTTTTAGATATTCCACAAGTGGAGAAAATGATGTTTAATATAAAATTTACTTATTGGAAGATAATTGATGTTACAGACAAATAATAAAGTAATGTACTGAAATCACTGTACAAGCATAATTTCGTTGTTGCAATATGTAGTCGGATACAAATGTGGTTCCCATTACCTATCTCTACATGCTTACCATCATGATTTTGGGTGTCTCCAGTCACCAGGAAGGAAGATGTAGGTTGAAACCAGCTGAAGCTGATTGCTGTCTTTGAATTTCTTTTGAGAGTTCAGTTTTTATACTCCATGTTGAGCTGAGCCAGTTCACTGCCCCTCTTGTGGTCTGGCTAACTAAGGGAGACAATCACACTTTTTAAAAAAACTCAGTGACAAACACAGCACCAAGTGATGCATCCAACTGTTGCTGTCAGTTTGTCTAAAGCAAAGACCACCTTCTGTTCCCCTTTGTGTTGAGACAGCTTCTTTGTAGTCAGTCACGCCTGCATTATTTCCTGGGCTTCACAGGCACTCCACCCTTGCCTATCCCAACTGAGCCTTATTCCATTTGTAGGGGTTTATTTGGTGAGGCACAAGCCACCACTAGTGACCTAGTAGCCACCACTAATCACAGAACTAAAGCCCAAGTTGAGTTTTCTTCAGTGTCCTACTGTGAGTGCTGTAGCTTTTTAAAGGCACAGCATATACTGAAATGAAAAACTGCTCAAGCAATTTGTTTTTACTTTTCAGCAAAGGCTCACTAAGTCTAAAAATGAGCACATGATTTTGGCAACGTCAGTGTCATCTTTCCTGGAGAGAAAGAAAAGAGTATTTCTGAATGCATTAAACTCAGGTTAGCTGAGTTTTAATTTCATGGAACACAGAAAAAAATATTTTATGTCTGATGTTTGCTTGTGATAAATATCAGACACTAACACAAACAAGGTGATAATATTCCTTAATAATAAATACAAAATAATTCTAAACAGGAAGCTATATAAAAACTATATACTAGAAGTACTGGAACTTTCTACATTACTTTGCTGCCAAGATTGATTAAGCATAGAAATATTTTAAAGAGATGAAAAATTAATTTGTATTAATATGTCAGACAGATGAATATTATATTGGTTTGAAGTTTCTTTGTAAATTGTTTACAAATGTCTTACAACCAGAGTTTGAAGTTACGCAAGTATAATAATTTGGTATCTTATTCATGCAGAAGACAATTATTAATGACTTCCATTACTGCAGTTAAAATGCATAAAGTCAATGTTATTTATGAATTTGAATGTACTCATTTTCCAAGTTAAAGTTATTGCATATAAAAGTGAGGGAGGATTTAAAATTTGTTGAGAGAAATATATTCAAGAGTATTAATACTTAAAATTGCAAGAGAATTATAATATTTCAGAAACATTATAATCTATATAAACACCTATTTATTATATTTTTATTACCGTCTCTGTAATCCAAACATGGAAACAGACTTAAAAAATATTTTACAATAAGCCTTTGTTTACTATATGAGATCTTTTCTAGCTCTTCATCTGGTTATGTCACATGTGTTACCTGAAGAATGTATTTCTGTACTTCATCAGAAACTTCAGTATTCCAAATTCAGCCAACACTCTAAAAGCACCTCAACAAACTTCTTTTTTTCTCCAGATGGGACTTCTTTTGTGCCAGTTTGTGCCCATTGCCCCCATTGCCACTTGTCCTGACACTGGGCACCACTGGAAAGAGCTTGGCTCCTACCTCTTTGCACATGCCCTTCAGGGGATACTGTCTACCAATATAGACATTGATAAAATACCCCTGACCCTCCTCTTCTCCAGGCTGAAAAGACCCAAATCTCTCAGCCTCACATCATAGGACAGATGCTCCAGTCCATTGATCATCTAATGTTTTCAGATAAGAACTAGATTACATACATTTTAGTGCTGTTCATAGTCATTTGAATGTGACTAGTTGTCATAGCAACTCAACTTTAAAAAAATCCAGCCTACTTTTCCATTAAGAGTATCAGGAATCTATCATATCATGAAATCGGTGTAAATAAAGAAGAATTGGGAATGAATCAAGTTCATCACAGAGGTCTGAAGTTATGGATTGCAGGGCCAAAATAATAGCAGTGAAAGAAACCATCTTCAACTGTATTTAACTGAATTTTGGGCTTATCCGTGTTAAAATCGACATATAACTGCAATAGCAATTTCTGCATTGTCATATTTTTGGCTGGAATATAGTTAATTTTCTTCACAGATGGTGATTCTTAATGAAAATTGTGGTGATAACACATCAGTGCTTTTAGTTGTCGCAGAGCAGTGCTTAGGACCAAGGACTCCTCTGCTTCTCATGCTGCCCTGCCGGTGAGGAGGCTGAGGGTGCACAAGAGGATGGGAGGGGACACAGCCAGGACAAGTGACCAAGGCTGACCAAGGGTATATCCCATACAATATGGTGTCATATTCAGCAATAAAAGCTGAGATAAAGAAAGAGGAAGACATTCAGGGAGATTGTTTGTTTGTTTGTTTGTTTGTTTGTTTGTTTGTTTTAAGAAGAAACTGTTATGCACGTTGAGCCCTTCTTGCCTGGAACTGACTGAACACCTGCCTGCTGATGCGAAGAAATGAATAAATTCCTTGTTTTGCTTTCCTTGCACACACAGCTTTTGCTTTACCTAGTTGTGGTGGTTTTACCTTGATGGGCAGCCTAACTCCACTGCAACCACTCTCTCACTTCCCCTCCTCAAAACCTCAAAACAAGTGGTGTAAATAAAGAAAATATGTTGAGGGAAAAAAAAAAAAAAGGCTCACAGCTTGAGATAAGGATAATTTAATTAAAGGGAAAAGGAAGAGGGAGAAAATAAGCAAAGGCTGCGTGTGCGTGGAAGCACAGAGAGAGTTAAAACAACAACAACAACAACAACAACAACAACAACAAACAAACTCTACATCCCAGAAACAATCAATGTTACGCCCTACATCCCAGAAACAATCAATGTTACGCCATGTCCTGGGAAGCAGGGTCTCAATACTCATAGCAGGTGTTTGGGGGGACAAATGTTTTCATAACAAGAGCCCCCCCTCTCCTTCCCCTTTCCCACCTTTTATTGTTGAATGTAACATCAAACAGTATGGAATATCCCTGGTGATGTCCCCTCCCCACCTCTTGCCTACCCCCAGCCTACTGGCTTTGGGGGGGTTGGAGAGAATCTGGATGCTGTGCCAACATTGTTCAGCAATAGACAAAACTTTGGTGCAATATCAGGGCTGTTCTAGCTACAAATGCAGAGCAAGGCACTACATGGGCTGCTGCAGGGAAAGTTAACTTCATCCCAGCCAGACCCAGTAAACTAGCCTTTATTGACATAAAGAAAATATGACTCATGAGTTCTCACACTTTTACCTTTCAGTTCTCTCCCTCATCCAACCTGGGGAGAGTGAGCAAGTGCCTGTGTGTTGCCTAACTGCCTGCTGGGGAAGGCAGCCAAGTAATCAAATAGAAGACTAACTTAGATTTCTCAAAGCATGCCCCTAAGAGGAGAATAATTGAGTGTTTAAAATTTGCTATTTGAACAAAAAAGAAAGGCCTATGTTGTTTACAAGTGCTTATCTATTTTGTAAGAAACTCTTTACTGCTTAGTATTCAATTTCCACTCAAGATCTGTGTTGACAGATAGATGTAAAAGTGTTAGCATGGTCAGTGCACACTGGTGACCTCCATCCTGCATGAACAAAAGAATCATCACTATTTCCAAGAAACAACATATCCGAGGTTCATTAAATGGCCCAGTGAAAAGAACTTGTCTTCAGAGTAACAGAGACTATTCCTAGTTGTTTTTGTTGTTGTTTCTAGGGAAACAACAATTCCTAGCAATTTCCTAGGAATTCTAGGAAAGAGCAGCTGTCACTGTGCCCACCCTCCCATACAACATCTTCTGTAGATGGCTGGCTGAGCAAGCTAAGGGGGAAAAGACAGTTCTGTCTCTGAGCACTTCCACCACAGTCGGGAAATGCTGTGAGAGACTCCAACAGGAGAGCTTATTCAGAAGCAGTGAAAAGACCTTAACTTCTCTTGATGGTTTATAATGAAAAAATGATATCTTTCCTATCTGAACAAAAGCACTGAAATGCTGTATACTTTTTAAGTAATCATCTCATATATTGCTTTATGAGGATAAAATTGGATCCAAATCAAAGGAGTAACTGAAGTGAAAGTACCAATTCATTTAGCTTATCATGTCCACTACTCTGTCAGATGCATTTTCTTTGTATCAGCTCAAGAAACTGGTATTTGAGGAGAACTAAGTAGGCATTGCAATTAATTTCATATAGGGAAAAAATATATATTGTTGTATTTTAGGTGCCTGGAAAACTTCTAGAGACAAAACAAAAACATAGGTAAGTGTTACATATACTGGGATAAATACACCGGCTATGACAAACAGATGAATTTAGAAAATCAAGCATTCTGACACAAAGAACTAAACTCTACCAGTTTTTAAATGTATCACAAACATTTAAATAAAGCATTGCATGTATCCAGAATCTACAGTAATATAGCATAGGTTGGTCTTACCAGAAGTTTCAGTTTCTCTATAAATAACATTCCTGAGGTTGGCAAGCAAATAGTACACATTCCCTGAGACTGTAATTTGCATGATTTCTTTCTGAATATGCAATGACTAAACATTTTGAGAAAATGCAACAGCAAACATGGGACTAGCCAATGACCTTTAGTGACCTTTGAAGCAAGGCACTCTGATGAACATACACTTTGTTCTTAACTATGTGTAATAATCCTGCACATACAACTGCATAGAAACATTACTTATTTAAAGCATAAAGTAACTACAAGGCATTAATGTGATACAGGAAGGAAAGAAGGATTGGAAAGGATGGAAAAGATGGAGAAAGAAACTTCTAAGATAAACTCTGAAGAGAGGTACTTGGCTTATCAATTGGCCACAATTCTCATATCACAATGTTGAATGCATACCTTTACTTATATGTTCAGAAGCATCAAAGAATGTCGCTCTCTATAGGTACCTCAAGGGAGGCTGTAGCGAGGTGGGGGTTGGTCTGTTCTCCCACGTGCCTGGTGACAGGACGAGGGGGAATGGGCTTAAGTTGAGCCAGGGGAGTTTTAGGTTAGATGTTAGGGAGATCTTCTTCACTGAAAGGGTTGTGAGGCATTGGAACAGGCTGCCCAGGGAAGTGGTGGAGTCACCATCCCTGGAAGTCTTCAAAAGACGTTTAGATGTAGAGCTTAGAGATATGGTTTAGTGGGGACTGCTAGTGTTAGGTCAGAGGTTGGACTCGATGATCTTGAGGTCTCTTCCAACCTAGAAATTCTGTGATTCTGTGATTCTGTGAGTGTTGAAATACAGACATAGTACTATAATTCAGTAAATGCATTATGAAAATGTCAGGCCCATCAAAAACTGTGCCAAGTACCTAGCAACATTAAAAAAAAATTGCATAAACTATTTAACAAATATGTTTGAATAACAAATATTTCATTAAAAATAACAGATCTGTCTGCAACTAGCATATTGTATTACACAGTTTGAATATCATTCTTTAAAAAAATTACTAGGAAAGTAAATAATTTTCCTAAGCAAGAACATTTGTTGAATGAATGATTACATATAGAGCAGTTAATTTATTAAATATATAACAAACATAAAATCTATTCATATAATGAAATTTAAAAATAAATTAATTAAAAAATAAAAATAAATTGTTAAAAAATCATATTTTATATTAGAAAATTCCAAAATATCACTTAACTATGTACTTGTTTGGATTTTTTCACATAGATTTCATTGGAGTAACAAATGAATATTCTCCAGCATGCTAATTCGTTTTTAATCCATTTAAGAAGATATAATTTTTGGCAATTAATTGTTATATGTTCTTGTTATATAATACATATAATCAACTAATATGGAAAACATTAACTTAATGTAAAACAAATTGTTTTCCCTGAGTTCTTTTTCTCTAAGTATTCATGACAAGAAGTTGGATGGTTCGGGTTGCTGTGGATCCAAACACTTTTTTATATGTTCTATCATATTTGGGGTGACCTCATTGAGGCCTTTCAATACTTAAAGGGGTGTTATAAAAAAGATGGAGAAGGACTCTTTAGTCAGGAAGATAGGACAAGGGGGTCTTAAACCCCCTTGGGTTTAAGGGGGGTCTTAAGGGGATAAATTTAGACATTGGGAAGAGATTCTTCACTGCAAGGGTAGTGAAGGCACTGAAACTGGTTGCCAAGAGAAGTTGTGGATGCCCCATCCCTGAAGGTGTTTAAGGCAGGCTAGAAGCTTGGCCAACCTGATCTAGTGGGTGGCATCCCTGCCTATGGCAAGGGTTAGAATTAGGTGATATTTAAGGTGTCTTCCAAACCAAGCCATTCCATGATTCTATAACTGATAACAATGTATTTCTACCCAACATTCTCCCAACTGAAAAAAAAGAAAAAAAAAAGAAAAAAAAAAAAGTTTATGAGTATCTTTGTGTTGGATCAACTAAGCATAAGGAGTATAATCTTATTCCCACCAACTTCACTGACTCTAGCTTTGACAATTTACAATGCAACTGTTGTTCTCATGAATTCAGCATGTGAATAGATATTTAATCATAAAGTTATAGACAGAATGTACTTGAGCAACTCTATACACTTTTCTGTTGCACTAAGATAACATTTATACTCAGTTTTCTGAGTTATCCTTAGATTTTCTCATAATTTCTTAATATGGCTACCAGTATCATGTCGTGTTCCTCCCTCCCCCTCCCCCCCCCATATTAATATATTTATTTATTTATTTATTTATTTTTCAATAATATTTCAATATCACCATTTGCATTTTTTTTTACTGGAATGGCTATATAGAAATATTAGGAAGAAAAAAAGGATGTTTTTTTAAACAAGAATAAGGAACGTAAAGGACTATTAGATGTTCTTTCATATTCACACAAGAAAAAGAAAGATCTCTTGGCAAATCCAGTCTAAATGTAAGAACTCATTAAATCTTCAATGAGCAATTGCTATGCTAAGAACTTTGCATCGATAATTAAATCAATTTGTGATTTAAGGTAAAAAATCAACTGAATTTTAATGTATTGTGCATATATTTAGCAATGGCTAACTGAGACAGATGTTAGTAGATAACAGATGCTAAATGATTCTCTCTTTTTATAAGACATTTATAAAAGACAAACAAAATTAAGTGTCAAAATGATAGAGCTACTCTCAGTTCAGAGATACTAGCCTCCCTAAACTCATTAAACTGGAAACAACAGCCAGAACAGGTGTTCATATAAGTAGGATTTAAATGTATATTATTGAAAAAATAGTATTTTATTTATTTATTTATTTATTACACTCAGATGTTCCAGTATGTCTACTGTTTTCTTCCTGAAACTAAAACATATATTATGTTCTGTGGGATATTTTATATTAGGTCATTTAGATCAGTCTGTAAGCAGTTGATGTTCCAGCTTCCTATTCAACTTCTGTTTGGATACTATGTTTAATAATAAAATGCTCAATGAGTAGTTAACCCCACTCACTCCAATGGGGGGGGGGAGTGAAAAAAAAATATAAATAATATTGAGGAGAAAAATTTAATGAATTTACATTTGCTCCTGATCTATATATTATGTAAGCATGCTGATTGCACAGATGGAAGACAAATATATCTAGGATTATTAGAGATATTAGAGGGTTAACCTCAGCTGACTGCCTGGTGCACTGGTTGCACCTTCTATTGCAAAAACACAACTTTGTTCCTCACACTGGTGCCTACCAAACCAGTCTCTCTCACTCTTTATTGTAAGCAGGATGGTGGCAGAAAATAACACACAAAAAGTTCCTGGACTGAAATAAGGACAGGGAGATCACATACCAACTACTGTCATGGGCAAAATAGACTCAACATAGGGAAACATTCATTTGATTTACTGGCAATTAAAAACAGAATATGAGGGTAAGGAAAATAAACAAACAAAAGCAACAAAAAACTAAAACTGCCACCCTCCCATCCTCAGTTATTCCCAGACTCAACTTCGCTCCCTCATTCCTGGCTCCTCTACCTCTTCCCCCACACCAAGCAATTTAGGTGGGGTGGGGAATGGAAATTACACTCAGTTCATTACAGTTCTCTGCCACACCTTCCTCACACTTTTCCCTTGCTCCTGTGTGGAGTTCCTCCCATGAATACAGTCCTCCATGAACTGCTCCTACAGCTGTCTCTATGGGCTGCAGTTCTTCCAAGAACTGCTCCAGCATGGGGCCATTCAACAGCATACAGTCCTTCAGAAACACACTGCTCCAAGATGTGTTTCCCACGAGCCACAGTTCCTGCCAGAAAAACTGCTCCTGCGTGGGCTCCTCTGCAGGTTGCATCATTCTTCAGAACATACCTACTCCATGCTTTACATTTTTATTTTATTTTATTCCCCACTCAACCACTCTACTCACCTACTTCAAAAGAACTAAAAGTATGCTCTTATGCTCTCATCATAGACTTATTTAAGTCTTCAATTTCTGCTCTGTTCCATAGAACCTATTTTGTAGCTTTGGGCCCAAATATCCTATGAATTGAAAAAGGGTATGCTAGGAGATCAAAAGATCATCTGTCTCCATAGGCATCTGCAACTTGGCAATTTATTAAGCTCTGTCTATCTCAGAGGAAGTACTTCCTAAGAGAATGTGGATTATATACAACAGCTTATCTGGATATTAAATAAAAATCTAACATCACAAGATTCATTCTTTATGAAACTCTATCTAAATTACTTATGACAGGTTTAAATTAGAACACAAATTTAGATTAGAACACAAAATAAGTTTGTTATTGCAAGAGAACAAGAAAAAAGAATGACACAATAAGTGCCAAAAAAATACACAAGTCAGTATATTTACTTTACCTAATGAATCTATATTGACAATTCAATTTTTAGTTGATTGAAATTATACAGGTTAAATTGTCTTACAGTTTAGAAGACTTTTTGTGGTTAAAATGACTAAAATAAGGAAAAGAACCTAAAGACATATAGCAGCTGTTTGAAAGCAGGAAATTTTTATTAGACATTCTAGTAAAAACCCTGCAATTTCTCATTCACAAAACTTAACACTTTTTTCCTGAAAAAAAAAAAAAAAAAAAAGGGGGTAGTTTTTGATCAAAAACATTCTCAGGTGCCAAATAAAATTTCAAAAGAGAAATAATTTATTTCTGTATATTTACATTTATGTTGTGGCAGGCAGGCATAAATGTACATATAAATGTACATTTATGTACATTTATGTACATTTATGTACATTTATAGTTACATTTACCTATACTTACAGAAATAGTATTTAGCATTATTTTTGAAAATAATTTTTAAAAAATTGAGATGTTCCCCATATCCCAGTAAGTAATCAGATGGACACTTGAGAGTTAACCGTTCTTTTGCTCTCAAATTGTTCTGTTTTGGTTAAATAATGCAATATTAACTGGCCCTCAGATTGGATGACATTATCACGGCTATTTATATGAAATGTGTAAAGCTGAGTACTTGAGGAGTTCAATTAAAAATCCCTAAAAAGGGAGATGCATATGAGAAGGTGGTTAAATACTGTTTCCCTTTAAACTTTGTTCTTTTGGAAAACATAAAAGTATTTCGATTTCCTTGTTTGTTTGTTTGCTTTTTCTTCATTCCTTCCATTTTCCCCCTAATTGATTTTAATGCTTAACAGTCCAAAGCAATAAAAATGATGCACTAGACTGAGAAAATCTGTAAATGATACTAAGAAAATATGTAAAAATATGCTGCTTTTAAATGCTGCTTCATGTGATTTTGAGATTATTTTTCTTTGGTCATAGCTATGTTTTCAAAATCAGAAATTGCTAACAAAATGTGAACAAGCAGGGTCAATCACTCAATACCTCATTTGCTTTAGGGACAGAAAAAAATATCACAAACTTTTCTACAGGTTTGGCTGGAAGCCCTGACACTCAGCAGTACACTTGACTATTTTAAAGCTTGTAGGTTAAACCTGCTCAACTGAATTAAACCTTTTCCCTCCACTTTTTTTTTTTTTCTTTTATGCATATGTATATGAGTGTCAATAGAAGCCAAAATGTCAACTATACAGCTACCTATATTCCAAGACAAAGGATATTCCATTTTTCTCAGATGTAAGACTGTGGAATAAGGCTTTTTCATATTGGCTTCCAAATAATACACTCAGTTTTGTGGCTTCTCTTTCTTTGATCTTTTCTTTTAGTAAGATCCTGAGGAAAGGAACTATGACTCCTGCTTGGTTTGGATGGAGACCCAACACAGGATCTCAGCCCAGTGGGAGTCTAAGAGATACATTACAGACATTTTTATTATGAATTTTATAGATAGATAGGTATAGATAGGTAGATCTATAGATAGATAGATAGATAGAAATAGATAGTATTACTTATAATGCTCTGGTTGGCAAAATAAATTTATTAGAACATTAATAATTTATTGAAACATTAATTTTAATTACATGTTTACTCAAGAGACAGTCTGTATTCTTACACAAGTGCAAAAGATATATTGAGCTCATGGGCAAGGAAGCCACAGGTCAAAACAACAGCCAACTGGGATATGTATGAAAAAGAGAGAAGTAAATCAATCTAGGCTATAAAACACCTACTTTCTGCAGAATTTTACCCTGGATTCGTTCACTGATACAGTTACCGCAGGACCTAACATTAGTGACCATAAATACATATATTTGCCTCTGTGGATGGGGGTACAGCAGTGATTACTGGCTATTCAGCTCTGGATGAGGAAAGTGTACTGCATATAGCATACCTTGCATTCAGTAAGGCTTCGTCACCCATAGCACTCTCCTTTGGAAGATGAGGAAGTATGGACAACCAGTTGCACTGAAACTTGGCTGGATTGCTGGGCTTAGTGGTCATAACCACAGCATTTAATGTTTGCTGGCAGATGGCAATGAGCAAAGCACCCCAAGGGATGGTTCTTGGGCCCACCCTGTTCAGTATGTTCAATATTTTCATCAGTGACCTGGATGATGACAAGGCACCCTCAAACAACTCTAAATTATGGAGAATGGCTGACAATAAACAACAGAGCTTCAGTTGACAGGGACCTTGGTAAATTTGAAGCATGACAATGTTCATCAGTGAAAAGTGCAAAAGGCTACACCCAGGGGCAGACTAACCCTGTGCCTAGAAACTGACTGGATGAATATCAGCCCTGAGAGAAGAAATGTGGACATTATAGTGGATGCCAGGCTGAATAGAATATTCTGAGCTACATTACAACACCAGCAGATCTAGGGGAAATTACTGTGAGCTTCTACTTAGCACTAATGAAGATGCCTCTGGAACATTGTTTTGTGTCAATGCTGGTTCAAAATGAATGTTGAGAAACTACCAGTGGTCCTGCAGAGGACTCCTGGAATTGCAGATGGATTCAGCACAGGAAAGTATGCTGCCTAGGGTGTCAAGATATACAACCGCACACTTTAACACTATGTACTGATAATTACTTAATCATTGCTGTTGCTTGCTTAATGTATTTTAATTAAGTGCCTGAACCATTTGTTAAAAACATGACTGTACTGTTAAAAATTTAAATTTGGATTTATTACGTATTTAAAGCACAGCTAAAGGTAGAGCTAGGGTGATTATATTAATCAATCAGTTATATACTAAACCTCAGTAAGAGCTTACTAATACATATGCAACAAGTGTGACATTAAACAAAAATAATTGTTGTTTTTTTTTTTTGAGTATAAAATTTACCAGACTTATATACATAGAATCATAGAATCATTAAGGTCAGAAAAGACCTCCAAGATCATCTGGTCCAACCATCACCCTACTACCAACGTCACCCACTAAACCATGCCCCTAAGCACCAGGCCCAATCTTTCCTTGAACACCCCCAGGGACAGTGATGCCACCACTTCCCCAGGCAACCTGTTCATATATATATCCTTTGAATTTGAATTTGAAATGTAATGTTTTATGTTTTGATGAACTGAAAGTTCACTCAGATGTGACCATTAATTTAGACACCAGATTAGAAATAAAATCTTCAGGAAAATTCTAGGGAAAAATGCCTTCCAAAGAGCATACCTATATTGGTCAGCAGCACATATACAGCTAAGTTGGTGCTGATCAAGGCCTGTAAATGTACACAGCATAGTACCCCTCAATCTTATGCCGTTTATACAGTTTTCAGTTAAAAATAGGCCATTTACATTAATTATGGTATAATTATAATATATTGAGGTCACTTTTTAACAGCCTACTGGCTCAAAATCAATGCTACATAAACCAGTCTTTCTATATTTATGTAGTAAATATAGAAAATGCAGAACTAAAAGTTCCTGTGTACTTTAAACAGCATTTCTGCACTCCTATAATAAACTAGAGAGAGCTAGTTTCACACACAGTATAAATATTACCTAGAGAAAAATTGAAAACTTTCATTAATTTATAGTTTCACAGTGCCCTCAAAGAGACAAGATGAGACAACATGAAAACGGCTGCCAAGCTCAGGTTTCCCTGGAACTTCTGTATATATTTTTTTCAGATCTTAAAAACATTACTTTTAGGTAATGAATCCAGTTAGGATATACCATCCTTATATACAGTGGACAAACTTCAGGCAAATCTCTTATATAGCTTTATAAATATCATAGAATCATAGAATGTCTTGGATTATAAGGGACCTTAAAAGATCAAATAGTTCCATACCCCTGCCATGGGCAGGGATGCCAGCCACTAGATCAGGTTCCTCACAGCCTCATCTACTCTGGTCTTGAACACCTCCAGGGGTGGGGCATCCACATCCTCTCTGGACAATCTGCTCCAGTGCCTCACTACCCTCTTAGTGAAGAATTTCCTCCTAACCTCTAATCTAAATCTCCCGTCTTTTAGTTTAAAACCATTCCCCCGTGTCCTGTTATTATTTGATTGAGCATAGAGTCACTCTCCATCTTTCCTATGTTGCCTTTAAGTACTGAAAAGCCACAATGAGGTCCCCCCGGAACCTTCTCTTCTCCAGGCTGAAAATCCCCAGCTCTCTCAGCCTCTCTTTGTAGGAGAGGTGTTCCAGCTCTCTAAACATATTCATGGCCCTCCTCTGGACCCGTTTTAACAGATAAACATGTTCTCATGCTGGGGGCCCCAGCACAAATATATATCTTGAGTAACACCTAATAAAAATCTAAAATGAAAATTCTGCAACACAGAAACCAAATACGTTGACATTACTTTTTTTTTTTTTTTTTTTTTCTTAAACCAAATCATATTCATTTTTTTCTTACAGAGCACCAAATTCTCCTAGAATGCCTAGGTTTAAATGCCCACTAAAATAAATTATTCTTCAATATTTCAAATATCAACACTTTATTAATAACAAACAAACAAACAAACAAACTGAAGAACACTGATTTAAACTTGTAGCAGGATATATAGATGCTTTGGTGCTCTAAAAAAAAATTAAAAAGTCTCTAAAATGTAAAATTAATAATGAATTTTGGATTTTCAGTTCACCATGATCAGGAAAATCTCATGCTTATCTGTCATTGATTAGAGGAGCACTAACAGATACACATCTTTTTTGTTTTTGTTGAAATTGTTGAAATTTCTATTGCATCTGTCAGGGCATATCATCACAGATGTCCCACTTTAAAACTTTACCTCAATCTCATTCCAGAGATCAAAGGTGTAGGTGTTTGTCTGTCTGCAAGAAAGCCCTTGATATGACAGTCGTGTACAAAAAATACAAACTGTTGTTCCTGTTTTAAATCACCAACAAAAAGAAAAGTGCATGTATTTAGGGAGGGAGAATGCTTATGATACCTCTGCTAAATGCTATTTATGTACTTTCCATTGCTCTTAGGGCCTTCTCCCTAAGGGGAGTGTCAAAGGCTGAATGTTACTGTTGTGGCCCCTTAGCAAATTCTCAGCTATCTTGGTCCAACAAATCCTGTGCATCTCCCTGGTACAGCTTTAACAGATTCTACTAGGAACATCTCACTTAAGACTATCCAACTGCTAACAGAACAATCCAATCACCTTCTTTTGTGTTTCTACTAACATTAAGTTGGCACTACAAAAAAGTAACAATTTTTGCCCACACACTTACTTGTTAGAAACTGTTGGCATGCATCTTACCTAGAAGGTTTTTACATGGTCTAAGGAGCTCTGTCCCTTGAAAAAATATGTGCAACTCCACATGGAAGATAGCAGATGTGAGGCTCTCTGAGGATTGTTCTTACAAGTCCTTCAGTTCTAAAAAGAAGTTAACACTTCCAGCTCACCTTTACAACAGATTTAGGCCTTTCACTGTGAAAGATGTTACAACTCCCATCTTTAGGCACTCAGCAGACCTCCTGATTTAAGAATATCATGGAGAAAGCAATGCCTCAGCCCAAGGCCCCTTTACTGGCCCTACAACTTTGTCTAAGTTTGATCAATGAACATTTAAAGGGAGCAGGACAGCTCTCACTTTAATGATGAGTTTTGTACACATAATCAAAGCATCAAATCACTGCATTTCAGTAAATTACCACAATTTAGCTAAAGCTGTGAGACTTGGCTACACACTTTTTCTTTCAAAAGTGTCATGCTTGTTCTTCTATGAGAACACATATGGGAAGTTACAATTGAAACAAATCATTGAACAAATCATTAGGGAATTGTAGGTAGTTTAAACCTTTTCATTCTTATTATGCCATATTGATACTAAAGTACTTCTTTATGATTTAAAACTGAAAGTTGAATTTTTTCATTGGCATAGTTCATGGTGATAGACACTTTTCTATATCATTAAGGCTTAAATCCCAACAGTCAAAACAAAATAAAAAATAAAAATAAATAAATGATCAAATGATCATGTTATCAAACGCTTACTAGCACTAGTACTGTACTAACCTTTTTGTTGATTAAATAACCAATTCACAAAAGATAGATAAAATTTTCAGTACACAAAAATGAAATATTTTGACACAAAAAGCATTTTTCTAGGTCTTACTTCTAGTATATTTAATTCTGATTTTTATACTTATTTTTATACTTGAGTTTCAAAGATCAAATGTTATTCTCAAATGAAAGCCTAAGTATTTGTTTATGAAACAGTAAAATTGAAAAATAAATCTTTTCCTCAGTTTTGCTTTTTTTTTTTTTTTTTGTGCAGACAATGCCTCCTCCATTTAAACTTATTTCATAATTTGACTCCAAATCATTTTAAATAAATAAATTATTGAATATTTTCTTTATATTTGTCTAATAACATATTTAAAACACAAGTCTCTCAATCCTTTACTGTAAATTCAAAACTTTTTTTAAAGTTAACTGCTTTGAAGTGACAGAAATAAGTACTTATCTTGAGGAACTCTAAATATATTAACATGAGTATTTATCCACTTTTTTATACTATTTTGAGTTTTCATTTGGAGGGAAAGACCACAGGTTGGGTGTATATTCAAGAAAAAAAAAGAAGAAAATACCCTAATAATACAATAACCTTAATGTCTTAGGTAAACTGAGTGGCAAACTGTCAGACAAACTCTTTGTAGAAATACTCAGGTTTGTGTTCAATTGTTACACCTTCAAATCACTCCTATATTTGTAAAGAAGTTTTCACAAAAAAATAAGAAAACCTTCAATATTATTCTAGTATTTAAAATAGATTCAGAGATGAAAAGCCGTGCAGTATCAAGGCAATGAAAAGCAACACAAGAACAACCAGTTCTTGAAGCCTAGCATTTACAGCTATACACAAACAATGTTTTATTCAAAACCAGAAAGATAACAGTGATGGATATAAACTTGTTTTAGCATACAGAAAATTCAGTCTTTTTTTTTTTTTTTTTTTTTTCTCTGACACTACATGAAAAGAGAATCTGAACTACAAAAGGTTGAAAATCATATTATACCATATATACCACATCATTTCTTATGACTGCGTAACAGCTGATTTTTTTTTCCTAATTATTTTCTCAGGGTTATGCTGGGATAATTATACAGTTTACAGATTCTCTGCAGTCAAGCATTTTTGAAATATTGTGGAAAGAGTAATAGTTAGCCTGTACTGGTTATTTAAAATCTCACAATCAACACAACTTATGTGGACCATATTTTGGAACATTTTATTTCTTATTAGTTTTGGTCTACCCTTATCTGTTATTTACATAGCTTGTCCATCTCCTGTCTGAACTTAATGACTATCCTACCAGAAACAAGGCACAAGCAAGAAAACTGTTCTATTTGTGACAAATTTTCTCTCCTAAATACAACAAATGTTAAATATAACAAAAATGAAAATATGAGAATACGTTATTTCTCTAACTGTTACAGAGAATGACTCATACGATTTCGTACCTCTCCTCTGTCCACTCCACTGAATTTGGTCCTAGTATATGGCTTTTACACTACATGTTCTAGTTACAACACCAGTCTTTTTGTTATGGAAAATAAAGTACTGATCCACAAAGGCAGCTCTCAAGTTTCCAAAATTGGGGATTATTATTATTATTATCATTATCATTATCATTATCATTATTATTATTATTTACATTTGCAGCTTTTATAAATGTCACTCCAATAAAATAACTTGATGAAAATACACATTCATCTCTGAATGTGGTGGCAAAAATTTCAGAAGAGCAGGAGTGGTGAAGCAGTGACTGGAAAAGGGGAAACATTACCCACATTTTCAAAAAAAAAAAAAAAAAAAAAAAAAAAGAGTAAAAAAAGAGGACCCAGGGAACTACAGGGTGGTTAGTTTCATAGTGCCTGTTTAGATGATGGAGGCAATCCTCCTGGATACCATGATAAGGCATAAAAAAAAAGTGAATCATGCCTGACTAACTTAGTGGCCTTCTAGGACACAAGTGACAGCATTAATGGACAAGGCAAGAGCAACTGACGGCATCTACCTCAACTTGGGAAAGCCTTTGATAAAGTCCCATATAACATCCTTGTCTCTAAAGTGGAAAGATACAGATATGATGGATGGACCATTCAGTGCATAAAAAATTGTCTGGATAGCTGTATCCAAAGAGTTGCAGTCAATGGCTCAATGTCCAGGTGGAGATCTGTGACAAATCATGTCCTTAACTGGTCCGTATTTTTAGTACTTTTTAGCATCTTAATTTGTGACATGGACAATGGGATTGAGTGCACCTTTAGCAAGTTTCTGGATGAACACAAGTTGAACAGTGCAACTGACACTCTAGAGGAAAGGGATGCCATCCACAGCGACCTTGTGTGTTGGGTCTGTATGAGCTGGAGTCACCTTTTCCCTGCAGCAGCCCGCACAGTGCTGTATTCTGCACTCATAGCTGGAATAGCACTGATATCACTCCAGTGTTGTGTCTATTGCTGCATAGTGCTGGCACAGCATCAGGACTCCTCCCAAGCCCTCAAGAGCCAGCAGGCTGGGGGTGGGCAAGTGATGGGGAGGGGACATTGCCGGGGCAGCTGACCTAAACCAACCAAAGGGATATTCCATAACACCTGATGTCACACTCAGCAATAAAAGGGGGGGCTCTCGTGGGGGAGGGGGCTGTTCCTCCTGAACAACCACTACGCGTTTGAGGCCCTGCTTCCCAGGACGTGGCCGAACACTGCCTGTTGATGGGAAGTAGAGAATAATTTTTTTTTCTATTTCTCTGTGCTTCCGTGTGGACTGATTGTTTCTTTTGTTTCTGTTTTTCCTCCCCATTCCTTTTCCCTTTAATTAAACCTTTCTCATCTCAAACCTCGAGTTCTCTGTGTTGTATTTTCTCCCCCTTCCTCTTTGAGGAGAGGGGGAGTGAGAGAGCGGTTGTGGTGGAGCTCGGCTGCCCACCTGAGTAAAACCACCACACCTTGACAAGCTTGAGAGCATGCAAACCTCATGAACAAGGCCAAGTGTAATATCCAGCACACAGGATGGAACAATCCCAAACATCAGTACAGACTTGGTGACAAGTAGATTGAGAGCAGCCCTGTGGAGAACTTGGGTGTACTGTTGGATGAAAAACTGAACATGAGCTCTTAATGTGTGCTTGCAGCCCAGAAAGCTAACCATATTTTGAGATGCATGAAAAGAAGTATGGCCAGCATGTCGACAGAGGTGATTCTTCCCCTTTACTCTGCTCTCATGACACTCCATCTGGATTACTGCATCCAGCTATCCAGCTTTGGGGCCCCTAGTACAAGAGAGACATGGGCATATTACTTCAGGACCGCAAAAATTATCAAAGAGCTGAAACACCTCTCCTATGAAGAGAGGCTATGAGAGACTTTGGTTGTTTAGCCGAGAGAATAAAAGGCTCTGTGGACACCTTCCAATACTTAAAGGGGGGCCTACAGGAAAGTTGGGGAGGGACTCTTTAGGAGTGCATAGTGATAGGACAAGGCATACTGGTTCAAGTAGAAGAGGGTAGATTTAGATTTAGATAATAAGGAAGATTATTTTAGAAGAACTAAAAAAATAATTTGAAATATTGCTGTAGCACATTTAAAGTTACTACAAATGTCTTCTTTGGTCTCTCAGGCAGATAAAACTCTCTATAAGTTACAAAATTACAATCAACCCAACACTCTTATCTGCAAAATTTACAAGAATGGCCTTTTATTCCATCTCAAGGACAATGACCATCTATTTTTTTATACATATATATATATTTTTTTTTTAATATATTTTTAAAGGGCAAATAAATCACTTCATTCTATCTACTACCTCAAGCTTCCCAGAAGTTTGTAAGCCTTTTTATTTTTAATTAAAACTAATCCCACTGAATCTGAAATGCTAAAGTAATAGTTAGAAGAAATTAAACATGAGTTTTAAAGAATCTGATTTTCATTCTCCACAGCTTGATCAATTTGTTTATATTACATCAAAGACTATTCAAATTAGTCATTAAAATGTAGAGTTACTTCTTTGTTAATATATTGTGGTAAATCATTCCTAAAAATACCTTTTCTTAGCATATTTGTGGACAGAACTGTCATTAAAAATAAACTCCAGTAAGAGAGTAATGTATTTTTGCTATATGCCCTGAATATTTTACACTGGTTTTCTAAATCCTTTTACAGGGAATATGACTGAAATCAGTTACCCTTACCAACTGGGATAAGAGAATGTTTTCCAGAGCTGTGGCAGCACTGGTGCAACAGAAGATGGTGTGTTTAGCACAGAACACCTGCTAAAAGAGAAGCCTGTTTTAGCCTGATTTTGGCTTGTCCTTAGTTTCCACTGTTCATATAAGCCTTGTTTCCTTAGGGGAAAAAAAAAAAAAAAAAAAAAAAAAAAAAAACATTAAAATAAATGGAGGTATAGAGGCTGTGGAGGTTCATCCTGCCACATAAAAATAAATAAAATTTATTTGCTGAGGTTCAGAAGGCAGATAGTTACAGACTTTGGTATGGAGCAGAAAAGTAACTCATTTTCAGTGTGATCCTCCTGTTATCATTCTAGCATGTGAGCAGTAGCATATGCTGCTTTAAACACTTCTATCTTTGGATTCATACAAACAGATGAAGTCAAGAGGAAGTAGAACGTTTAAATCAATGGCAGCAGCTTTTTGTAATCTCCTCTCCCACTGATAGGTACAGGGGACATTGAATAATAAGCTCTAATGTAAATTAGTTCAACAAGGGGAAGAGAAAATTCCTGCACCTGGGCAGGAAAAAACCCATACACCAATATTCATAGGGGATGACTGGATGTAAAATGGCTTAACAGAAAAGGATCTGGGGGTCTTTATGGACACAAAGCTGAACAAGAGTCAGCAATGTGCCCTTGCAAAGCAGGCTAATGGTGTCCTGGGCTGCATTATGAAGAGAGCTATCAGCAGCTCAAAGGAAGTGATCCTTCCCATCTGCCAGCACTGGTGAGGACATATCCAGAGTACTGTGTCCAGTTCTGGCCTCTCCAGTGCAAGCGGGACATGGAGCTACTGGTGAGAGTTCAGCAAAGGACAACAAAGATGACAAAAGGATTGAAACATGTCTCCTATAAGGAAAGGCTGTGAGAGCAGTTACTGTTTAGCCTAGAGAAGAGAAAGCTCTGGGGAGATCTTACTAACACATACAGATACCAGATGGGGGAGTGTGCAAAGAGGGTGGAGTCAGGCTCATTTCAGTGGTGTCCAGAGCCAGGATAGGAGGCAAACTAGAACATAAGAGGTTCCATCTGTACATCAGGAACACTTCTTTACTGTGCAGGTGACAGAGCACTGGATCAGATTGCCCAGAGATATGGTAGAGTCTCCTTCCTTGGAGGTCTTCAAAAGGTTCCTGGACATGGTTCTCAGCAATCTGCTGTAGGTGTCCCTGCTTTAGCATGGAGGTTGGACCAGATGACTTCCAGTGGTTCCTTCCAACCTTAACCATTCTGAAATCCTGTAATTACAGAATCTTTAATTTGTTCCCTTTCCACAGATAAGGGCAAGCCAATCATACAACTCAGAAGCTTGAATGAACATCAAAGAACCAGAAAACTGTTATTTGTGTGGTTCATATCTCTACAGATCATTAATTGTAAGTTATTTTGGGGTTGTTCCTTAGCTTTGTCAAATCAGTGACGGCTGGCTCTGTTTTAAGGCTGCCTCTGCTTCCTGGGAATGTCATCATTCCTGTTCTTGGAATTAGTTATGTGTAATGGCTTAATGTTGGACTGCAGTCAGATGCCCACTCAGATGCTTGCTCATGCTCCCTACTCAACAAGAGGAGAAAATAAGATGAAAAAGCTTATGGGTTGAAAGAAAGTCAGGAAGCTTACAACAATTACTGTCATGGGTGAAAAAGACTTGATTTGGAGAAACAATTTAACTTACTGCTATTTAAAAATAGAGTAAGATAGTAAGATATCATGAAACAAAGACAAAAACTAAACCACCTTCTCCTCTACACCACTGCTTTTTCCCAGGTTCAATTTTACTCCTTCACTCCTGACTCCACTACCTCCCTACCCCAAATGGCGCAGAGGGATGGGGAATGGGGGTTGTGGTCATAACAGCTCCTCTCTGCTTCTCCGTCCTTGCACACATTTCTCCTGCTACAGCGTGGGTCCTTTCTATGGGCCTCAGGGAACCACTCCAGTGTGGTCCCTCTGTGCTCAAGCACCCAGATCACCTCCTGCCCTTCTCCTCCTCTCCTCTTGCTGTCTGTGCGGGGTCGCTCCTCACACAGCTCCCCTCACTGACCCCTGCCATGTGGTGTTTGCCACACCTGAGGTGAAGGGCTGCCATCTTCGCTGCAGGGCCTGGCCATGCCCTGCGGTGGGGCCACTGCAGCCAGCTGTGGGCAGAGCAGGGCAGCTCCAGCATCACTTCACACAGCAGCTCTGCAGTGCCCCTAATGCCAAAACCTTGACACATGCATTCAGTACACCATAAATTATTTTTTCTAAATGTATTATTCTTTTACTGTGTAAGATTTTAAATATGTGCTTGTTGCCATTCTTTTCAGTTATCTATTTTCATTAGTAAAAAGATGCAAAGGAATTTTGGGGGGAAATTCTCCACATTACAAATAATGCCAAATGAAGCAGAGTTGTTTGTCAAACTATTAATTGCATTTCAGATTGCCTTTTTACACTTTCTCTGCTTTAACCTCCTGTAACTTGAACCTTCAAAGCTTCCTGCAGGTTCCTGAATGTTCAAATTTGTGAAACTATAGTAAAGGCAGTAGTTGAGGATAATAGTCCCTAGGGTCTCAACCTTGGCTCTGCATTTATACACACAGCTGATAAACATAAATCACTAGATAAGTAGGTGTCAATGAATTCTGCTTTTACACAAATAAAACCAGAATGAAATCTCCATTGTCCCTAAATCTTTCAGCCTCAACTTTCTGGGAACAGAGAAACTCTAGGTATTTGTGTTCCTTAATTTATCAAGACTCAGGCTTCAACTAGAAAAGTGACAGGAAATGTTTTTCTTTCTAAAGCCCTTCTGCAAGCATAGAGCTGCAAAAGATAGCAAAATTTTCATTTTCACAACACCCTTCAGAATAGTGACATCTCATTCAGAGATAGAAAACTCAAAAGCCCTGTTTTCATATGATTTTTCTCAATATTCTGTTCATAAAATACTGCTGAAAGATAATGTTTTTTCTTACATATCACACTGTGCTTTTAGCTTTCAAACATGGGTAGATGCATATTCACAAAAAAGAAAAAAAATCCATCTCAGAAAAGATCAGTTATGAATTTTAAAACATCCATGTATAAAATCTGTTCACTATTTTTTATGGAAAACAACTTTACATTGAGATCCAGATTATGCCAGTGATTTTAGTGAACTTTACTGAGCAATATTTGCAAAGCTGCACATGTAATGGCAAGAACATGATACAAGATACAGCGATCTCGATCTATCTAGAGAAAGAAAAAGACCTGAGCTTCTCTTTTCTTTGAACCTAAGGGAATGCAATTTTTTGCAAGAATGCAAGACAAATAACAAACCACTATTACAGGAAGAAATAGCAAAGCTGCTAGCAGGAATAAAGAAGTAGAAGTCACATGTTCAGAGAGTCCTAAATTCGCTTAACAGCCTATCTCTGACATATGGGGTGCCAAGTCTACTGTATTCATACTTTAGGCTGAATGACCTCTGTGGCTCCAAATGAAAATAGTTTCAAAACAGTTTGCCCATTCTACTGTTCACCCAGTGGTGCCTTTCCTTAAGATAATTACTGCAGAATTAAAATGGCCAAACACACTAGCCCACCCTCTTACAATAAAATCCAACCTTGGAGGAGATGACGAAGTACAGGAGGCTAGCAGTGTAGAAGAGCTTGTTTATTGGCCAACTAAAGCCAACATTTTGTTAAGATACCTGCTTAGTCACAGTAACTACACAGTACAGAATTTTATTGAGCAGCTTTGTGTACAAGTGTCCTGGTTTCAGTTAGAACAGAATTAATTTTCTTCCTAGTAGCTGGTGGAATGCTGTGTTTTGGCTTAGGATGAGAAGAGTGCTGATAACACCCCGATGTTTTAATTGTTGCAGAGCAGTGCTTATACCAAGCCAAGGACATCTCAGCCTTTTGCTCTGTCCTGCCAACAGGCAGGCTGGGGGTGCAGTAAGAGCTGGGAGGGGACAGACCCAGGACAGGTGACCCAAACTAGCCAAAGGGGTATTCCATACCATCTGACATCATGCTAAACAATATATAGGGGTGGCTAGCCGGGGGGAGGGGGCCGGACTGCTCGGGGTTAGGCTGGGCATCGGTCAGCGGGTGGTGAGCAATTGCATTGTGCATCACTTGTTTGTACATATTATTATTATTTTCCTATTATCACCATTGTAACATTATTGTTATTATTGTTATTATTATTTTGTTATTATTATTTTCCTGTCTTATTAAACTGTCTTTATCTCAACTCACGGGCTTCGCTTTCCATTTCTCTCCCCCGTCCCAGAGAGGGAGGGGGGAGGGTGAGCGAACGGCTGCGTGGTATTTAGCTGCCAGCCGGGTTAAACCACGACAACAAGTGATATATTTCAATCTGATACATATTACATAAAGATTAATAACTGCAAGTAGTGTAAAACAGCATTGACATTAAAGGAACAGAAGTTATCCTTACAGATAGAAACAGGTTATAATATTTTTTTGGATATTATTCAGTTCTCTGAGAGACTACATAACAAAAATTGAATCTTCATTTCATGTTACAAGAACTACATAATTTAATTATTAATACTTTTACAGTTTCATTCCTATATGAATTTTAATCTTACATATAATTGTGATTATTGATGTATTTTTCTTTCAATGCACGTTAGTACACAAGATATACAGAGAACACACTGACAAAATAATTTGCCCCTTAAATGTGCAAATCCTATTACAATATTTGTCTAAAGGCTAGATTAATATGGAGTTGCTGCTTTTACTAGCTCATCATAATTTTGCCAAACTGGGTTTGACAAAACTTGTTTAACAAACTGGGTGGATGATGATGTTAAGCTCTAAATATGCTGGATTTTTTTATGGTCAAAATGGAAAACATATTCTGTGCTGAGCTGAGGATATATTCCCAATCAATTGATGTTTTAACAGTTTAGTAATCTGTTAGTTCTCTAGTAATCTATTAGTTCATTTACAATTACATTAGCAGTCCAAACTATTATAGAAAAGCTCTGTTAAAAACACCCTTAAAATTGTTATATCAGAAACTTAACTAACACGCAATGCTGATCTCTCCAGTGGTCTGTGGGTCCTGTGGCTGATGGTGATTTGTTTTGTTTTGTTTTGTTTGTTTCTTTCAGTAGTTTTTTTTTTTTTTTTTTTTTTTTTTTTTTTTTTGTAGGACTGATGGTTTGGTTAGTTTGGTTAGATATTCATTGCTGTATAGGAAAGCAAGAAACTTGTTAAACAGGAGTCTTCATTGTAGATGTTCCATCACAGAGTGGAGGATATGTCCTTTTTCCATATTTTTGGTGTTCCTGTTAGCATACCATGCTCAACGTTTCAGGAAAGAGACATTAAAATTGATAGAGAAATAAAACAACCACTATAAATGAAGTTTTAAATAAAATAAATAAAATAGATATAAATAGAAGTAAATAGAAATAAATATTTTAGCTGCTAGGTAGAAGAAATGATAGTACATGCAAATATTAGAAATATTTTAATACTGATATGTAAAGCACTTCTCCAGAGTCAGAAAAAAACATATTTATATATAATAAAAAAGTAATAACTTTATATAATAAACAATTAACTTCAGTAAAGAGAAAACTAAAAATTGCCCTCCCCCATCCACCCCAAAGAACAAAACAACATGTAAAAAAACACCCACTATCAAGACTGTAAAACATACAATGGAATGATCCCTTTTCCCTCTTTCATTTCATTGTCACTATAGATCATGCACCTTCATGCAAAGGTTCATCTTGCTGCTGACTTTGAACCTCACACTTCTGTAGCAAGTGGCACATGACCACTACAGAAGACTTGGTTGAGTCTGCTGCCAAAGCTAAGCTCTACTAGAAAGAACCAAATAGTACATTGGAGTCTACACACAGCTATTCAGGATAAAGAAAGCTTCTACCAAGAGAAAATAGAACATGGAAACAAGCAAATGGCTGAAGACCTCATTGAATCTACTTGCAAAGGATCAGATCCTTTCAGGTCCTGTGCTGTGTTGCCAGACCCAAGAATTATGTCCTATTAGTCCCGTGTTCAGTTTGAAAGGTTAGTCTGTTTAAACTGCTTAAGGACTAACTATGACTGATGAACGAGGATAAGTTTCTCAAATTAGCTAAGAGGGAGAAAGAAAAACAATGATACACACACAAACAAACAAACAACAACAACAAAACAAACAAACAAACAAACAAACAAAAAGAAAAAAAGAAACAGCTCCTTAGTTAAACATATATTAGACTGATTAAAATTTTAGACTGTGAAAGATGAAACCCTAGCATACTTGGATCTTGTTATTTCTGACAGCATGGAAACTATCTGCTCTTCTGCTCTGTATCTGCTCTTCTTATTGTCCATGTAGAATAGAATCAATGAAATATTTGCAGGAGACATCAGATATGATCATTTCTATATTAAATATGGAAACTCTCTAAACATTTTTAACTCTCTAAAATGTGATTTCAATAGCTATTCCCCCATCTAAGTAACTGGCTTTATAATTAAAATATTCCAAATAAGTTTCATATTTTAACTTAATATGCATGTCATTTACTGGCTTGCTACTGAGAAGGAATTTTTTTTTTTTGAAAAAGTCTTTTCAGTGATATCAGTTATTTTCTGTTTTATATTTTCAGTAGTCCTACTTAAGACAGCTAAAAATAGTGGAGAGTCTACTCTCTGACTTCAACACTTAGATATAGAAAATGTTTTCATTTACTTGTTTACACTATGCAAAATGAATAAATAAATGAGAGCAAGGAAATATTTGTCACTGCAATCCTCTGTATATATTTTCCTCTATAGTGTGCTGAAGTTTACAGCAGCACTGATGTTTAAAGTATTTTCTCTAGGGATGTCAAAGACCTATGTGCATTAAATGATCATGACACAAGTTAAATTATAATCACAGTGGTAGAAAGAGTCTATCTCCATTCTGTGTTTCTGAAGTTTACAAAATAATTAACAAGATTCCACTATAACTTATACTGAGATGGGAAGAGAAAACAAGCACATACACAAAATTGAGCATGAACATATTGCCAACCATTGATCCATTAGAATTAGCCTTTGTAACTATATTAAGCAAATATTAATTTAATACTACAACAATTTTTCAGTCTTTGTGATCCTGTCTCCTACCTCATCCTCTACAGCTGTAATTTCCTCCCTGATTAATTCTTTTCCTTAATAATAATGAAAAATCTTTTCAGCTATGGTTTCCATTTCCATCTATAGCAATTTGTATTCTTCCTTCTAATTATTTAATATATACTTTAATTATATCATCAGGCAATTTCCAATTCTTAATCATGTTTACTTTTTTTTTTTTACTTTTTACTTCCTGTTTAAAAATTGACATAAATATTTTATTTATTTATTTCCAGACCTAGGCCTTGTTTTCTATAAATTGTGCTCAGCAAGATTTGCTACTTTTACTAGTCAACCATTTTCATTAAGGAAAATGTACACGTGAGATGTTGGCATAAAAATATGCCAGAATATATAAAAATATACACCTTTTTTCTGATATATATTAAAGAGATAACATGTTACTGTATAGTATTGCCAAAATAGCAATAGGTATTCTGTTACTTTCAAATGACATTAAAAAAAAAAAAAAAAAAAAAAAAAAAGTTCTTATTTTTTAACTTTGCTACTGAAAACTTCAAGTTTTTCAAATATTAATTTTTATTTTTAGGTATCCATCTGAACAAACAGTCTTGTTTTGATCCTTTTATACTAAGGCTTGTATTGCTATAAATTACAAAAAAAAATATGGTGGGTTTGTTTTGTTTCCTTGTTTTGTTCCCCCCTATCCACTTCTCACCCATGTTTTTAATGTTTTAATTTCTCACTCAATGTTTTTAATACATTTTAGATTCAGGAAGCTACGATTGGCTTGGATAGGAAAGGACCTCAAAGATGATCTAGTTCTAAAGTGAAGAATTCTTCTAAGTGAAGAATTTCCTCCTAATCTAAATCTCCCCTCTTTTAGTTTAAAACAATTTCCCCTTGCCCTGTTATTATCCGATTGAGCAAAGAGTCATTCTCCATCTTTTCTTAAGTCCCCTTCAAGTACTGAAAGTTTGCAATGGAAATTTTTCCCTGGAGCCTTCTCTTCTCCAGGCTGAACAGCCCCAGCTCTCTCAGACTTTCTTCGTAGGAGAGGTGTTCCAGCCCTCTGATTAACTTTGTGGCCCTTCTCTGGACCCATTCTAACAGGTCCACATCCTTCTTTGCTGGGGGCTCCAGACCTGGATGCAGTACTCCAATTGGGGTCTCACAAGGGGGACAATCACCTTGACCTGATGTCCACCCCTCTTTTGATGCAGTTGGCCTTCTGCACTGCAAGCATGCACTGCCAGCTCATGTCAAGTTTTTCGTCCACCAGAACCCCAGAATTCTTCTCCACAGGGCTTCTCGCAATGAGTTCTTCTCCTGGTCAGTAATCATTTCCAGGATTGCCCCGGCCCAGATGCAGCACCTTTAACTTTGACTTCTTGAACTTCATTCGGTTCACTTGGGCCCAATACTCAAGCTTGTCTCCATCCCTTTGGATGGCATCCCTTCCTTCTATCAACTGCACCACTCAAGTAGTGCCTGGCAGTACCATATTTTCATCACTGAAAAAACTTTTGCTGCTACCTATACTAACTATTCTAAATTCTTTAAAAGGTCTCACTTGATAAGACATCATATAAAATAGGACACTTAAAGGCAGTAAAAGTTCAACGAATGAGAGGAGTTCTGTATGAAGGTTTCCTCCACTAAAAATATTTAAAACAATAATTCAAATGCTATACAAAACAGATCTTTCTCCTCAGGCAGAACGTCAGATCTTTCTGTATTAAATAGTTATAATATATGATTATATAATTACAAATATAATAATAATAATAGTAATAGTAATAATAGTAATAGTAATAATAATAATGTGATTATATTATATTATATTATTTAATTATAATAGTATTAATATAATTGATCATATAATCACATGCATATCTATATTGTATATAATATATATCTTTATAATATATATGATTATATTATTACAGTTCTTCTAGGAAATGTTGATAGATACTTAGAAGAAAAGGAATACAAACCCAGTGATTTTATCTTTTTAGGCACTGACAGTGCTATTCTGGCTCTCCAAGTTTGTTTTTTAACACACTGGGTAGGACAGATGTATTAATTGTTTGGAACTACTTGGAATAGTAATATTATAGAATGGAATTATTTATTTGTTGTGTTATAGAACTATTTATTTGTTGAAACTTTGTCTCTTTTTCATATTTTGTCTCTGTGTTAAACTTTTGACACTTCTGTTCACAGCAACTACCCTTTTCTCACTTTAAACTTCTTGTGATTTTAGTTTTTTGTTTGTTTGTTTTGTTGTTTTTGATGATTTTTTTTTAATTTTCTGCTTTTTACTGGGCAAGCCTATCTTTCATCTACATGCAATGAAAAACCTGTTTGTATAGATTTGTGATTCTTAATTCTAGCTCAAGCTCTGACTGAAACTTTTCTCATTATTGGAACACTTATGCACTTAACCCATCTTTGTTCTCTGATTTTAATAATAGAGATTTTCCATTTGTCAGAATGGAATTTGTCAGAGGGATTCAACAAAGGCTTCCCTTCTTCTGCTTGACTACCTTTTCTCATAAAACATACAGGAAATAAATTCTCTCCAAGATTTGTAGCCGTTTTTTTTTAATCTGAAAGAAACTGATCGAAAAGATACTATGAGAAGTAAGAGTTGGGAAAGAGACAGATAAAGTGACCATGTGCGCTTCATTCCCTTAAATTTAAAAAGGAACAAGAGTGAGAGAAGAAAAGCTCTACAGATGTGCTGTCTCCGTTTAGTTTATTATAGTACATTGAATTTAAATTTGATGTGAATGAAGTAGTAAATCTTAAATGTAGCCTGTATACAAGTGTTGTGGGGTACAGTGGGTCTGGGATACACCAGATATTTTCAGCTTTGCATTTTTTCAGGTAAGTACTATAAAACTTACAGCATCCTTTTATAATTTTATATTTTCTACAAGTTCAGACAAAGTTAATCATGAGCAGTTTTGTCCATCTGTAACTGTAGAATTCTTTCAGAAATGTTCTGTTCCATTTACACAGATGAGAAACTTAATCTGACACAAGGAACAGAGAATAAGCTTGATGATAAGAAACAAGCAATCATTATGACATATGTTTTAGCTTTTGAAATATCATCTGAGTAGGGTTCTTGGTAAATATGGCTGAAAGATAATCTATTGCACTGTGACAAATTAAATGACCATTGCTTTTCTCAGAATGACAGATTACTTACAGAGCAATCTCATGTCCTGGAGTATGAAATTACTATAAATTGTAGTGTCTGTTATAGTGGTCAGTAGCCAACTGAACTATTAATAGCTATAAATCATCCAACACAACTACCAATATCTACTAATTGGAACAGTCATATTTTCTTACAGGTTCTATTTTCAAAACCACATTATACTGCTCAAAGTTCAAAAAAGTATTTTACATAAAATGTTTCAGAAATACATGCTTCAGGAAGTACACTCATAATAATAAGCTGACCTCTCCATTTTTATTCTTCACCACAACTGCAGGACTGGTTTTACTTCTGTTTTCTTTTTGATTTCCTGGAATGCAGAACATCAGGTGTCTGCATTCTTGCCCCAAGAAGTATTCTTCCAGCTTATTTAAGGACCTAGATTTCATTCTTCATGCTGCTCTCCATGGACAAAGATCTTTGCTTTCTCTGTTTAAGCTTCAGCTACATTTCTCCTCGTTTCAGGAGAAAAATAAATAAATAAATAAATAAATAAATAAATAAAAAAAAATCATGCCATTTAACATTAAATTTAGCATTTAACACGCAATGGCATTTGGCATACAATAACCATAGCATGAAGATAATTCTATTTTAACAATTGAGAAATATAATTTTAAGTTTAAAAAGGTTAAAAAAGGTTCAAAATTATGTATAAGCATGCTAAGCTTCAAGCAATTTTCTCACAAAACTAGATTTTCCTGTTTTCTCATGACTTGTCAGAGAAAACTTATATTTTTAGGATCTAAAGAGCTTAAAATCTAACAAACTATTTTGGCTACAGATTATCCTGCCTTTCCATAAGTCTTATTGCTCAATGGTTTCAAGCTTAACTAAGTGGAAATATCTTCCATCTCAGACTGCCTGTCTGAGTCTTCAAAGTAAATCCCTTGAGAAAATATAGGTCATTTAACCTTACTGGTTTGCAACTGGTCCAACTTGCCAGCTGGAAGAGCATGCACGAGTTTCCATCCCTCTCACTGATGAGCTCAAGCAGCAAGAGAACACCCCTTAAAGTGAAGTGCTGTGGTCACACTCTTCCTCTCTGACTTTGTCATGTCCTCTTGTTACTCTTACCTCCTACTGTGTGATCATTCACTATAATCTTCAATGTACCTATATATCTTTCAATAAGGCTCTTTTATACAAATTTGTACACTGCCTAGTCCAGATTTGTAGTGGGATCTCACATTTCCAGAAAAAAAAATAAAAAGAAAAAAAAAGAAAAAAAGACAAGGTTTATTTATTTCTGCTTCAAATGTGTCAGTAATACCCTTGCAGTACCCAAATACCATTAAGATGAGTGGTTTTCATTCATGTATTTTGCTCTCTTCTCTACTAAGGAAAACAAAGAGAGATAAGCTCATTAGAAATTTATTATCTCCTTTAGAAGGACTGTACAGTAGCTTTCATGTCTTACTCTTATCCAATCTTGTTTTACTTTGAATTTGTACCAGCTCCACTCATTTATTATAACCTGAAAACCACCTCCATAAAAACTATTTATTTATTTATTTATTGTTTTTATTTTTTTAAATGAATAGAATAATTATAATATTATCCTTTTGCTACAGCTACAAGGGTAAATTGATGTCACGTGTAAAAGCTGAAAAAATGACCTTTTCAACATCAGCTTGCCAGGATTCACAGTCATGCTCTTTACAGATACCTTAAAGGAGGCTGTAGAGAGGTGGGGGTTGGCCTGTTCTCCCACGTGCCTGGTGACAGGACGAGGGGGAATGGGCTTAAGTTGAGCCAGGGGAGTTTTAGGTTAGATGTTAGGAAGAACTTCTTTACAGAAAGGGTTGTGAGGCATTGGAACAGGCTGCCCAGGGAAGTGGTGGAGTCACCATCCCTGGAAGTCTTCAAAAGACGCTTAGATGTAGAGCTTAGGGATATGGTTTAGTGGAGGGCTGTTAGCGTTAGGTTGGAGGTTGGACTCGATGACCTTGAGGTCTCTTCCAACCTAGAAAATTCTGTGATTCTATGAATAATATTTTCTTTTGTGGTCTAAAACAAGATTTCAGGGTGCCCTTTCCCCACTGCCTTCATGGTATGTTTGGACTGTCAGGTAAAGTAAGAAACACCAAAGACATTTAATTGAGTTCAACATATCAAAATATCTTCAAGCACCTGAGCTGACTTGCTTATGAGTGGCTTGAAGATCTTCAGCTTGTTACAGAGCCAGGTCAGCAAATTAAGAACATTAACAAATGTATCCTTTTTTTCTATATATAATCCACTATTATATCCCATTGACTGCTTTCTGGGAACCTCAAATGCATCACTATATGTACAGTATAATTTGGTAATTTACTTAAATTAGAACATTTAATAAAATATTCATGAAGGTGGCCTCTTGTTGGGATAGACCAGCCGTTTGCTTAAAGATAGGTCTGTAGCACTCACAGGTATAATCCATTAGGCAAGCTAATTGACATTTTGACCAATAGTTTTTTCGTGACCTCTTCCTATGAATCTTGACAAAGGCTACTGGTCAAAGTATCAATTCACATACCTGCTGGGTGACACCTACAAGTAAATTAAATGTATTTTTAATAGAACACTCTGTCTAAATGACTGTATCTCAATGAGTAGATACTGCTATGAATATTTATTTAGTACTGTGTTTAATGGAAACTGATAGTGAGGGACATTTACATTACAAAGGAGTCAAGCCCTATTAATTATCCAAAAATCACCACTTACATTAGATTGCTGGGAAAAAATATTTTTGCTACAGTTTGCCAGATTTTTATCTACCATCTAATGAATTATTGATATTAATAAAGTGAACTGCATGCCAATTTTTGTGGTACAAATATAAATTGTAAGTATGACAAATTTATTATCTGAATTAAGCCATGATTCAGAATACTTTTTGTCCTGTGTTTATCTTTAAGTATTCAGGCCGCGTCTAAAATTTTGTATGTAAAAGTGGGTTATATCTTCACAAGCATAGGGTCTTAAATTGAAAAGTACAAAATCTTACCAATATACTTTGGCTGCACTTTCCCAGGTTCTAAAAAATAATTCAGTCATTTAGTTGGAGGCACAATTACCATCATTCAATAGAGTGAATGATCTTAAAAATTAAATTCTGTTAGTCTCAACTGATTATGCACCTGGTTTCCTTTGCCAAGAATAGGAAGATATCATTATTTCTGTATATATCTGTGCATATCTTTTTTCTTTCTACATGTGCCATCACTCCCCTAATCAAATGATTACAGGGAATCCAGATATGTCTGCAGGAAGTATCCTACAGGTAATGTTGTTATGTAGAAAATTAACTAATCTTATCATATAAAGCTTTTTTTTTTTTTTTTTTTTTTTTTTAATGTGCATGAAGTAAGACCAACTGTAAAAGAAAACCTTTTCTTAATCCTAAAACTTGTTTTTTGTGTGCAGTTATTCAAATCTTATCTTAGCAGCATTCTCCGTCTGAAATGATGATAAAAAATATACGCTTCCTTGCATTTATACTGACTACTGAAATAACACCACCATTGCATACTTTATTGAGACTATCATAAAGTGTCTTTTTACATGGCACTCCATTTCCCCAATTACAATACCTTGATGGCATTTCCACTGCAGAAATATTTCTTTTCCATTTAGATGAGGTAATGGATGTATGTGTAGGGTCATTCAAGAAGCGTTTACTTTCTGGAAACAGAACAAATAAATATGTATGTTATGTACATGAGAAAAAAATAAATCTTTCTTTTTCTATATTTAATTGTATACACCAGCAACATTTGAACAACTAATACTGTTCCTTATAAGACTACAAACTATTTCCTTTTGACCACCTTTTATTATGGAGCCCTTAAAAACAGAGATCAACAACTTGAATTTCTCTTACATAATGAGATTCTCAAGTGGGTGGAATATGCTGGAAACAGTACAGTTCCCTTTCCCATGTTACTAAGTGGGAAGGGGAAAAGGGAATTCAGCTCTGAAAGAAGAAGACTCTGAACTGAGAAAAGGGGTTCACAGCTGGCAAGAAAAAAATGAAATACAGGAATGAATAGAGAACAAAGAGGATGGTGTGATACAACAAACAGGGTATGAGGGCTCTAGGGAAAAGACAGATAAGAGAAAAGACGACAAATCTGAAAGAAAACAAATAAACAAACAAAAACCCACACCTCCAGCTGATAGTAAAAGTAATGGAATATGACCTGTCTGAAAAACAACACTTTAGGAAAGCAGGAACAAAGACAGTTTTGACCCAGTTATTTCTGATTTCCAAAGTTTATAATGGTTTTAGTTGTCTACCAAAAACTACAGGAGAGGGAAGGGAGTTGCACTGTTTTCCTGCGTCCTAAGATTTTGTAAAGAAACTATAGCTCAGCCCTGCAGGAAGGAATAAATAAATAAATAAATAAATAAATAAGTCTTAAAATTTTACAAAACAATAATAAAAAATAATTCATAATTATTTTTATGGGGAACTGTAAGCCTAGGATCCTTGATAGCATCTTCTCCAAAAAGAATACTAAGACCTGTACTCTGACAGTCTTTTTGAAAGCAATGTGTGTGCTAATTTACCCTCTCATACCAAGTGTGAAACACAGCTGTCAGATGGGGTGATGAAAGAATAATGTTAGCATTGCTACTCTGAGGCTTTCAAAACTGACTATTCAATAGAAAATATTGATTATAAACCATTTATCTCGGTCAGCCACTGAAATTTAAATGGTATTTCACTTACACTAAAGAGACAGAGACAGATATTCTGTGTTTTAAACCACCTATGGATATTTGTAGCTTCATAATATTAGCAAATTATTTTGGCAATGAAACACAGTCAGTATGACATGACAGGAAAAGAAAAACAACTATTTTCTGATCATAAACTGCAAAAATCCGTAAATGTACAAGTCAATGCTTGCTGTTAAATTCAGCTATAATACTTTTGAAGATACTATGAATACTTTCAAAAACATTTTGATAAAAAAGCAGAGGTCGTGGCATATACTTTGGCTCTTTATAGACTTTAGCAGTAAATTTTAACTAATTTTAAATTAAGAAGGTGTGTAATCCAAATATTTTTGTCAAGAAGTGCATTAAATTTTCCTGTAAAGGCTATTAATAGGATTCTATTCATAACAGTATTTAAGTAAAACTATAAAAGTGTTTGTGAAACTATGTAGTTAAAATAAAATGCAAAACTTTAATTATTACATGTTTAGGTTATGCATGTGTACACTTTTCATAGTATCTGTACTATCTGTACATAGTATATTCATAGTAAGCACTACAGCTTTCATACAATTAGAACTTAAAATTGAAATCTTTTTGTTGTCATTTACAGCAGTTGGGGAAAAAAAAAAATCAGTGACATTTCAAATTGTGCAAATTATTCAGGTTTTTTTGTTTGTTTGTTTGTTTGTTTTTCACAAAACTACTCCGTACACTTTTAGTATGTAGTTATATGTTGGAAGAAGGAAGGTGATAAATGATATGAGCTATTTTAAGATAGAAAAATAGGACTAGAGCAAAGTGTTAATTAACAGAATTGGGTTGTATCTGTGGAAGCTTATATGAAGTCCAACATTAACATTATATTAGTTCACCATGATTAACTGTGTTCCACTGGACTCTGGACACTAATAATCCCCCTAAGAGTGAAACATCTCCTTTAACATTCATGAGACATTAAAAGACACTGAGTTTACACTTATTGTTTTTCCATTCTGAGTGTTGTAGAACAAGCACTCATTCTCATTATTTCAGAGTGTAGATGGGTGCCTACTCCTTTGATGTTGGAGAAAGTGGGGATTAGGTGTTGCCACCTAAAAAAGAAAACAAAAGAAAAAAAAAAAAGAAAAAAAAAAGAAAAGAAAAAAAAAGAAAAAAAAAAAAAGAGGGAGAGAGATTCCTGTCACTTAATTGTCTGGCCCTCAGACTCTTAACTCTGTCCTGTAGAGAGACACAGGGGAATCACTGTAGTGATCAATATCGTATCATAGGAGCACCTGCCTAAGCAGTTTCAAACCAAAGTGCTGTGACTGTGTCACACTTTTTAGGGGACTATTTTTCCCTGTTGAAATTTTCAGACAGGAGACAGTATCATTAAAGCCTAGAAATATGTACTTTATTTGGGACTAGACATTGATAAAATTTCAAACACTTATTGAAGTCACAATTTTAATACTTAGGGTAAGAGATGAAAAATTTGAGTTAACATATGTGCTAGCCAATGAAGTAGCTAGGCATGCTCATGTACCTGTGGTCTTAGACTGAAAAACAACAAATTTCATATATCTGTCATTCATAGTAAAATACACGTATATGAAATCTGTCACGAGACAAGGACTGCAAACTATAGTTAGTTCTATGGACATGTCATGTCAGTTGTATATTAATGAATCTAAATTAATTATGAGTTCTTGTCTTCCTGTTTGTTTGTTTCCATTTTAGTCTTATGTGAATGCTGTTTTGTATTACTTGTAAGATATTTTAGTTACTGATCTTTCACTGTTCAATGTAGTAAAGCCACAGTTCCTAATGAGATCTTTCATACAATACTGTATTAGAATGGCTGAAATTTATAATTTCATTACAGAGCTGTTTCAGTAAAAGGAATATTTCATTACTACCGTACCGTACCGTACCATACCATACCATACCATACCATACCATACCATACCATACCATACCATACCATACCATACCATTACGACTATCTCTAATTAGGAATGCAAAAATTAAGTATTCAACTGAAACTGATTTCCCTTAAAATAAACAGAGCATCTTCTATCAATAGAACTTGAGGTTTTGATAAATTTCTCATTTCAGAAGAACATCTTTCTTTTCCTAAATTTTTCATACATTATATTAGGGCTTTGAAAATTTTAGGATGTTGGGGGGAAGAATACCATTTAAACTCTATTATTTTAAGTTTCAAAAATTTTACACTTTAAATTAACTATTTTTCAGATTTGAAAATTATATTTATAATACACTACTTTTTTTTTTTTTACTTTTTTTTTTTTTTTTTTTTCAGATTGACATAAGCATACAGGAGGTTTCAGGGTAATAGATGATTGGGACAGAGAAAGTTTTCAGAAGAATTCCCAGGAGATAAAAATTTGTATCTTTTTATAAAGAAGGAAAATTACTCTTCTAAATATGTGTTCTTTTTAGTTTACATTTCAAAAATAGCCAGACAAATAAATAAATATAAAAGACCATCTCTTTCAGTGCCCACAAGGCCTTGTGGACTAAACGAATAGTAAACTTTTTTGGTATTTTTGTAGATAAAATCAATAATAAAATGTAATGATTTTGAAGTCCCTTTTTCAATTGATTTAATGGCCACTTTCTTCTCTAGTATTGTCCATGAAAGTACAGTGAAGACTGTCAAAAATGTATTTTCTGAGACATTCTAAAGTTGATTTTGATGAACTTTTCATCATAATGAATAGTTTTACAATATATACCACTTCTATTCTAGGAGCCCAGTACAGCTTTATAGCCAAATATATTTGAATGACAAAATTAATGATTGTGTTTGAACCTTCAAAGAAAATTTCCTCTTCTCTCAAAGCCCACCTACTTTCACCATCTCAAGAGCATAAGCTCCACGTTTACCTCTCACTGTCTGCCAGCAGATAAGAATAGAGACTTCTTGTTTTTGGTGCAGAGCTGCCTGTATGCCATCAAGCTGGTGTACCTCCAGAACAGAACTGCAAAGTGCCCTGCCTTTCATAGAAATTGAATAGTCTAATCTTCTTCCAGCTTAGAGAAACACTATGTGTCTGAGACAATTTTTTTGATAAAGGAGATCAAACCAGGGAGATCAACTACACTTGTTTCCCATGAGTGACACTTTTATCATAAACAATTCATAATATAATAAGCCAGTTTTACTCCGTAACTTCTGAGCTAACTCTGAATTTATTTTTTTTTATTTTTATTTTTTCAATTTCAGGTCAAAAAAGCCTTGAAAGATTATGATCCAGTCTGATAAGACAAGATTGTTATCCTGAGTTTAGAATTTAGCTACAGTTAATAATGTCAGAATCTTTATTTCTCCCAGTGATAAGACAAAAAAAAGGGAAGGGAAGGGAAGGGAAGGGAAGGGAAGGGAAGGGAAGGGAAGGGAAGGGAAGGGAAGGGAAGGGAAGGGAAGGGAAGGGAAGGGAAGGGAAGGGAAGGGAAGGGAAGGGAAGGGAAGGGAAGGGAAGGGAAGGGAAGGGAAGGGAAGGGAAGGGAAGGGAAGGGAAGGGAAGGGAAGGGAAGGGAAGGGAAGGGAAGGGAAGGGAAGGGAAGGGAAGGGAAGGGAAGGGAAGGGAAGGGAAGGGAAGGGAAGGGAAGGATCAAGCAAACCAGGAAGAGGCTGCATAAGTCTGAAGTTTAAGGAATACAAAAATCCTATATATTTTCTTGTGAACACACTGTGTGAACTGGGATTGTTTTAAGAAATACTTTAGTTATTTAATTCCAGTTTCTGGCCTACTTTCATCAAAAGGTATCTTGTTGATATTGCCTGGAATGTCAGATTTCAGCTGATTTAAACTCAATGATTCAATCAAGGTCAATCAGAGTGGTCAATCAATATTATTATTATTACTCACTTATTTAGTGGGTTTACGTGGCAAGGTTTTGGTAGCAAGGAGCCATAGGGGTGGTTTCTGTGAGAAAGATCTAGAAGCTGCCCCATGTTTGGGAAGGGCCCCATTGTTTTCCAGAGCTGAGCCAATAAGCGATGTTGTTTGTGCCTCTGTGAGAGCATATTTAAGACAGGGAAAAAAACGCTGCGCCACACAGCAGCTGGGAGAGTGAGAGGAGTGAGGAACAGCCTTGCAGGCACCAAGGTCAGTGTAGAAGGAGGGGGAGAGGTGCTCCAGGCGCCGGAGCAGAAGTCCCCTGCGGCCTGTGGTGAGGACCATGGTGAAGCAGGATGTCCCCCTGCAGCCCATGGAGTACCACGGTGGAGCAGGGTTCCACGCTGCAGCCCGTGGAGGAGACCACGGTGGAGCAGGTGGCCCTGCACCGACGGAGGCTGCCGCCTGTGGAAGACCCCTGACGGAGCAGATTCTGGGCCGGACCTGTAGCCCGTGGAGAGGAGACCACGCAGGAGCAGGTGACCTGGCAGGAGCTGCTGCCCGTGGGGGAGCCAGGTTGGAGCAGTTTTCTCCTGAGGGATGGACCCCGTGGTACGGACCCATATCTGGAGCAGTTCTGGAAGAGCTGCTGCCTGTGGGAAGCCCACGCCGGATCAGTTCATCAAGGACTGCATCCCGTGGGTGGGACCCCACAGCACAGGGGACGAGAGTGACCGAGAAGGAGCGGCAGAGAAGAAGTGCTGTAGACTGACCATAACCCTCATTCCCCTGTTCCCCTGCGCTGCTCGGGGGGAGGAGGTGGAAGAGGGTGGATGGGGGGGAAGGTGCTTTTGGTTTTTTTCTTTTCCTTTGTTTTTTCACTTCTCTAGCTTGTTAGTAATGAGCAATAAATCTTACTATCTCCTTATGCCGAGTCTGTTTTGCCCGTTACAATAATTATTGCGTGATTTTCTCGTCCTTATCTCAACCCTTGAGCCCCTTTTCACATATTTTCTCCCCGTTCCTCTTTGAGGAGGGGGAGTGAGAGAGCGGCTGTGGTGGAGCTTGGCTGCACACACGAGCGGAACCACAACAACTTAAAAAGCAGTATTTTTGAAAAAATGCTTTTGTTGTGTTCTAAAAAAAAAAAAAAATTCTCTTTTTCTCTTCAATACTGGAATTAAAGTTCTAGATTTTGATGCACATACCATGTTTCTTTAGAAACCATTGTTCTTAAAGTAGGTCAGTAACTTCTCATCCCACAGGCTACACTTTGAGGCTACCCTGAAGTGAACTCTGTATTTTGAAATGCTTTGTACTTCCTTTGTTCCTTGACTTATTTGCATTTGATGAGACAGCTCAGCGGAGTGGGAGTGTTGCCTTCCAAGAAAGTCTGAAAAATATGCAAATATCCAAGAGTAACTTTCTTCATGGTTTTGAATCCTGGAAGTGGCACACAAAGAACTGCAACTGTTACATTTTGCAGGTCTCTAATATGTTTTTTTTTTTTTTTTTCAAGAAAGAGTGTCCAAAATATATCTAAATACATCATCTGACTTTTCAAACCACTACTCCCTACCACCAAAGTACCAGAACACTTTACAGCTAAACCCAGAACCCTCTGGAGTTGATGAAAACATCCAATGTAGTGTCATCCACTGGAAGACCAGGTCCATTCATCCACTGTAAAACATTTCAAGGCATCCTAGAGAAACTGAATAGAGAACAGCTTTAAAAGCACATTTTCATTAATTTATGTTTCCAACATTTCTCACTTAAGTTGAACGAGAAATAAACTGGATACAAGCACACTCTAGTTGGTTCAGACCACAAGTTCAACAAAATTAATAGCGCTAGACTTTCCAGATGAAGATTTTGCTATGTTTATGTTGATTGATAGCTGTAAGTGAGGCAATGATAGGAACTGATGTTGTATTTGACACATTCAAAGACATCAACTCTAAAAAAAGCACAGTTCCGTGTAAGAGCATTAGCCAGCAAACTGCTCTGCTGCCTCTTTGTAGTCCCTCAAGACATAAAATGTGATGTGTGCCACAGGGCATAGGACAGATGGGTTCTGGGATGTTGCAGGCTACACATAGTAGAACTGACATGCTTCAACTCTTGAGTAAATTTCCCTTTGTAAATTGAGTTTGGATAAAAACAAATATCTAGTGAAAAATACTGGACCACCAGAAAAAAACAAACCAAATCATACTGAACTGAACAGAACTGAACTGAACCAAACCAAACCATAAAAGCATGTGGCTGAAGAACTGTTCCAAACAGAGTAAAAACTATTTGAGCAAGAATTCAAACCTTCTTATTATCTTGGTGGAAAATATTTAAATATGGGGTAATATGTGATCTGAATAATAATGTGTTTTCAACAGACCAGTATTTCTGCATAGGAGATGGTTTTGATATTGTCAAGATTTATAGGTTGCATGAAGAGAATGTTCCTAATTTACAAGGTCAATATCCTCAGAGAGGCTTAAACAGATTCTAAAGTATGTCATTATTATTTTTCCTTATCATCATTTGTTATTTATATAGCATCCTGCCATCTGCCAGAAAGATCATAGGCATATAGTAAAACAAAACAAGTGAGGCTATCTAGAGCCCTTGTTGACAAGTTCAGCAATGACACAATCAGATAAAGAAAGGAAGATACTTACACATAATTCTGCTCTTTTAATTACTGGAATGCCAAATGCACACCTTTATCAGGAACGATAACATCCTTAAGGAAATAAATCTCATACAAGAGGATTCCTCTTTCAAAGCAAAAGAAATCAAAAAAGAAGTATTATTGCATCATGCATATGTAACAATGCAGTGAGAAAGATTGTCTATTACATAGAAGTTAATCCAAAGGTATATTACTCTTATTGTCAACTTTGTACTTTTATGACCTTTTAAAGTGCTATACAATTATATAGGCTAGGTTATGAATTAAAAGCTGGACAGAAAGGACAAAATGCTCTTGGCTGACAAAGACTGGCTCTGAAAATGAGAACTGAAGTTCAAGTAGCAGAGCAGAGAAAGAAAGAGGCTTCCACCTATGGCAATCAAAACTGGAGCAGGGCATATTCTTGTTAAAAATTTTGGTAAAACACGTAACATTTGCAAGACTGCATTTTTCAGTCAGAAGCGTTACATTCCCCACAAAGAAGCTTTCTTCTAATAGAGAAAATTATTATGAGTTATTCTACCCCACCCTACATTTACCTCATCATAAATGTCAATATTTTTTTTGGTAGGGAAAGGAAGACAGATTTAGTGCTGTGCTTGTACTAACCAGGATTTCAAAAATTCCCTTTATGGCATCACCATCTAAAGCTTCCCTGAAATGTAACTTACATTTTGAGTTCAGGTCTTAGGTTCAGGTCATTTGTTCATGAATCAAATCTATTCTTAGCTATGTATTTCAGTAAGTGGAGGAAAAAGAACCACCACTTTTCTGTCATCTGCTTTTTTGCTTTGTTTTGTTTTCTGAACTGTTGAGCAAGGCATTAACTTGTTTTTTCTGCCAAAACTCCTTTATGTTTTTGTTATATTTTTTTTCTTACAGCACTGGTTTAACTTGATATAATTTCAGAATTATGCTTAATTGAACATTAGTTAGTACACAAATGAAGGATAATATTCAAAGTGACACTGAAATTCATTATATTGATCTCAGTGCTACAAACACAGACATGAGTTGTTCCACTACATCAATTAATCAATTTACTAAATAGTTAGAACATGCAAATATTTGCCAGTAAAAAAAGGATTGTGTTAAAATTGTTTCTTCACATATTCTAGGGGGGGGAAAAAAAAAAAAGAAAAAAAAAAAAAAAAAAAAAAAGTACCTTTAAAGTACTTTTGCTAAAACATGGGCATTTCTGTCATAGATTGCTTTGGTCAAGAAAGCTCCTTCACAGGTTTTTCAGCATACAACTTCCGGTATCAGTAGATCAGTAGTTATGGGGAGACTCCTGAGTTTACAGTCTCTCTAGGATTTGGAAAAGTTTATCATCTTGCCTAGAAAACTACCTAAACAACTCCTGGCCAGATACCTGCATGAGTTGCTCTGGAGAATTAGAACTGATTGCAGGAGAAATGTCAGATATTTGGGAGATTTCAAAAGAATGAAAACGTACTTTGTGCTCACTATGAAAAATTAAGATGCATGTGCATGTACATGTGCAATGAAATGTACGTTTTTTACTGATGTTTAAATTAAAAATCAAAGTTAAAAAAGTATTGTATATATTGAAACACAATATAGTACATATTAAAACATATTGTCCACAATTTTACATATTAAAAATGTGTTGTTTTATTTCTGCAGTTGCTATTTAGTTGTAACTGTTTATTTGTAACATTAAAAAAATAAACAAAACAAAAAACACCTCCTTCTACTTCAGTACATCTACTTTGTTTGGCTTCATAAAAAAGTAATGAAGCCTAGAAATATAAACCCTCATTGTAGATATTTTCCATTAAAAGTTTGCTGAGATGTTACAATGAAACATCTTGTGGATTATGTCAATGGATCAGAGAGCTTTCATTGGATACACCTAAAAAGCACTCTACTAATGCATCATTTACACTTAAAAAGATTAAGCTGAAAACTTAAAGAGAAAAAGTTAATACTGGCATTTTACACTTTTTACAATTTTTACTTTTCTCTTTAAAATCCCCATTATTTTTTGTTTCTGTGTAGTTGCTTGTTTTCCTACTCCTTTTTGTTTTGATATTTAGCATGCTTCTCCAGAAGTTTTTCATCTCAATGAATATTTTAAGTACCTGCTTTGCTTTGGCAAAAATATTTATTCATCAGGCAACTTCTACATGCAGAGAGTCTCAATTATAACTTTTCCCATAAACTTTATTTGGCTTCTTAAAATCAAAAATTCTTCAGTAAAATGCTGTATTTGTTCATATCAAAGACTTATAGATACAAGCACTTCATTTTTTAATCTTAAATAATCTTTTAACTCTAATATCTCTCATGCCCTTTTGTGACCCAACATTCCTATTATGGAAATCCAATTTTAATATGAGAGTATGCAATATTAAAAAGCATAGCACATTTTCTTCTAGTCATTATTACTAAGGATATAGAGACACAGTCTGAACAAACATCAGTATGAATGGAATCATACCTAATTAAACTAGAGACGAAGAAGGTAATATAATCCTGTTTCTAAGAAACAAGGAATATTCTCATTGAAGCTTTGTTACTTTCATGATCACTTTTAAATACTTAATTGCAATCATTGACATTTATAATAAAACATAAACCTTTTCTCTGTAAGAGGGTGCATTACAAGTGAAACTTCTACTCTGATTTAACTATTTCATTAGATGACATTTTGGCATTAGCCATACTGTCATACCTCAGTATACCTGAAGAGTTTAAGTTCTAACAGTTGATTTATGAAGTCTTTGAGAATGAGGTAATCAAAATGTTTCTCCTGAAAATGAAAATGCTACTGAAAATGTTGCTGCAATACTACTATTTCCTTCCACCTGTAGTCGCACAGGTTAATCTACCACAGTGTCTTCAAATGATTGGCTTTATTATTGTTTCTGTTGTTATTGTTATAATTATTGTTATTATTTTCCTTAGAGTGCATTTCTGCTTAAAAAGCCCATAAATGTATTTTCAACACATAACTCTGTAAGTTGTTTTATTTTTGTTTGTTTCTGTGTGCATTTTCCTGATTTTGGCTCTTTCTTTTTTTAATTTATCCCCCAAAATTTTCCTTTTAATTCATATTTGCTCAATAAAACATATCTGAGTAAGCAAGAAGATAACTTTATAAATAAACTTTTGCCTTGAATAAAATCACAATTTTCACTTAGCCTTTCTATTTCTTTTCTGCTGTAGACCCGAGCAGAAGAGCACATCATAACAAAACATGTCTGGATGGAAAATCTCATCTACAGATGTGACTTGTGAAACACATGGTATACTTGAGTATGATAGTTATGAACTATCTTAAATTCTATAATATCTTAAATATCTATATTTAAAACTAAGTTTTAAATGCTATGCTTTTATTGAAACTTCTTGTGTTCTTATGCTCTTTCCAGGTAGGTTTCAGTAATTCCTACTCTGAAGCTATGGAGAGTTAAAGCCCTTCTCATCTACAAAACTGGCTTAAAAGATGTAGCACAAATAATGGCAGTATGAGTTTTTCTTTCTGTGTATTTTGCAAGGGTACACATCCAGATCTGTCTTTTTATTCAGAAAGTTTCAATTAAGAGACTATCCGTACTTTACAATCCATTTTCTGTTGTGGACACTGGACATCATGTGATGCTGGTCCTGGACTTAAATTTGGTCAAATAAACAACAGCCATTATTAAATAAACCAACTAATCATAGATCAAATGGCAACTACTAGGGAAAGTGCTAGCTTCTGTGTGTTGAATTTAAATACTTTCAAGAGACATAAATGATGTAGTAGCTGGCAGACACTGCTCATTCTCCTGAAATTGCTTTTTGGCCATTGGCAATTTTTCTCAAGCATTTCCTCATTTCACTGCTCCAGCTGCTGTAAAGGTTGCCTACGGCTTAAAGTAAGTTAGCTACTTTTGGAACTGGAAAGTTCTCTTTTCTTCTGTCTTATACAATAGCGTTCTGTGATATCCAAGTAGAAACAAGTGAAACTGAAATGCTACAAGGCTACTGTAAAAAATCCATAATAATAATAATAACAGAAGCTAGTATTTCTCATGAACTAAACACACATTAAGAACACAAAGCTAAATCATTCTGCTTGAGCAGAATTGAAGTCCATGACTTTGTTTCGTCATCATCTCTTTTGGTTTTCTTTGTAATTAATCTGATTTAACATATAACAGGCTATAAAATGCACTGAATTACAATTTGAATTTAAGTTAAACTTTTCTACTCAGTTTTAACTTTGTTCCATTACATTAGTTTATAATATACATTACCTGGAGTGCACACCTATGTGAGGAAGAAGGCTGCTTGCGACCATACAGAATCCTCTTTTTCCTGACCACAGGCATACAGAATTTCATTTATATAGTCTATTTGTAAGATTTTGTCTTTTTTCTGTAAAGAAATGAAGAAAAAAAAGAGGTAAACCTGCTGCACATAGTGATAAAAAAAATGTGAAGGGCTAGGTTATCTAAGCAAGTGTGTCTAATGTGTCAGGAACTAGATGGATGTGACTTGATTTTACTTTGTAAGCTTCTGAAAAGGTGGTTCTGAATGACAGATCAGTCTATATCTCTTGTACTTAATACTTAAATACATTTGCTTAGACACAAGCTTTCCGAAAAGGATACAAAACATGAAGGCATCTAAGAAGAAACCAAAGGAAATGTTTGACATTTCTGCTGATAAATTTAAATGAATTTTAAAAAACAGCTGCAAGCATGAAAACGTCTTTCTGCTTTCCATAGGAAATTAAGATTCAGTTCATACGGTAATCACTTCAAATATGAAATTAAAAATAATATTAATAATGAAATTAGAGCTTTTTATTGAAAATACTCTTTCAAAACTATCACTTAAGATGTAATCTTTATCGTATAAGATCCAATAAGTACTTATCACTATCTACTTAGCAAAAAACTTCATTCATATTACAAGTGATAACAGAAGATGTCATATACTTAACAAAACAAATCAGCAGTAACTATGACTGGAATGAGAAAGTATTTAACTTTCAGTATGAAGGTGCTGTCTCCAAGTCCTGCTCTGAATAAGCTACTACTGATCAGCTTTTACTTAAAAAACAACCCTGACTCTAAGATATTGTCTATCACTTCACTATACTTGATTCCCAAGAACAGCACTTTACTCAATTACAAGAGCTTTTTGACAATTAGACAAACAAACAAAAAACACTTGCATTGGTGGCAAGGGATCACAACTGGCATATTTTTTCAAAATGTAAATTCTTTCTAATCATTTTTGTGTTTCCATTTGTGTCACCCTGGCTTTTCCAATCTACTCACCTGTGTTTCAGTGTTCCGGGAAAATTTCCCTCCTAAGGCTAGGTCTTGTCCCCTCAGTTCAAGAAGGACAGAGAACTGCTTGAGAAAGTCCAGTGCAGAGCCACAAAGATGATTAAGGGAGTGGAGAATCTCCCTTATGTGGAAAGGCAGAGGGAGATGGGTCTCTAGCTTGGAGGAGAGGAGACTGAGGGGTGACCTCATTAACGTGTATTAACGTAATGTTTATTAATGTAGAGGGTGAATGTCAGGAGGATGGAGCCAGGCTCTTCTCAGTAACATCCAATGATAAGACAAGGGGCAATGGCTACAAGCTGGAGGTTCCACTTGAATATGAGAAGAAATTTGTTCATGGTGAGGGTGAAAGAACGCTGGAACAGGCTGCCCAGAGGGTTTGTGGAGTGACCTTCTCTGGAAGCATTCAAAACCTGCCTGGATGCTTTCCTGTGTGACCTGATCTAGGTGGTCCTGCTATGGCAGGAAGATTGGACTAGATGATCTTTCAAGGTCACCTCCAAACCCTAACATTCTGTGATTCTATAATTCTGTGAACAGAAGAATTCCTGATCACCTGTGTAGAGTCACATACTTTATATCATAAAAATAAAGTTTGCTGCTAGATAGAAGGATTTTGGTGTCTTTGTGCCTTTTTTTCTTCCTTGAATAAATCAGTGTGATTTCTACTTTGGCAGAAGCAAGTGAGAATAAACAGCAAGATTATTTTTAGTTGTGAGCTCTGTTTTTGGCAAGACAATGTCAAATATGAAAGGATAGCCTTACATTTTATTTGGAAAACACATTGGTAAAACAAGCAAAAGCAAGCAAGCAAAATAAACCTAAATAGCACAGAAATTAATACAAAATACCAGCTGTAGAGTGACAAGATTCCGCTTGTCTCTTGTGACAGTAATCCTTACCCTTTGGTTCACATCACTACAGTCCAGCTACTTCTTTGTCAATTTAACCATCTTCCCCAGCATGTTCTTTCCACCACCTTTTTTCTCAAAGTACTAATCAAAACATTATTAACCCTCTGTCTGAATCCTTCTGCTGCCTTTTTGCAATGCAGTATGAATGGACAGTTTTAAATAGGACTTATATTTTCCAATTTTGTACCTATATATATGGAAATACACATTTCTATGTAAGCATATGTATTGAAAGTGCAGCTCAGTACCTGGAAAGGTTCATGATCTACAAAAGTAGACAAAGTAATGATTTTTGAAATTATATCTATAAATTATACAAGGAGAAAATGCTAAAAATAACACATTAGCATTTCAATTTAAAATGCATAAAACACAAGGCTAGACACAAATTAACAGCATGAAGCAGTGTCATGATAAGAACTTGTAATTTCTTCCACTTTCTCATCACTCAGAACTGAAGAAGAAAATCAGATTTTAACACTATCAAGGGCTTCCTAGGCTGCTGTTGACAGACTAGTTGACAGACTGCTGGAAGTCTCCCCATCACATTGATCTGGGAACTCTTCCTCTCCCTGCACTGTAAGAATACATTTATCAGTTGGCCGTATAGCTGTGCTCTGCTCATGCATCATGAAACACAAAACACCTACATACAAAATAAACCCAAGTTAATACATTATAGAACTAATGAAAAAGCAGATGGCGAAATGATCTACAAATAACACTTGTGGTTTGTTATATGAGTGAGGATTCCTGTTATAATCTTACTTATCAGCCTTCTGCCCACTATCCATATTGTGACTAGCTTTAGGAGTTTAATAGTCACTGCTTTGAAGGATATCTTTTCTTTCTCCTTCTCATGAGTTATTATTTGTGTGTAATCCTTCTGTTTTCCTGTGCATATGTATATATATATTTATATAACTACATGTATGAGCAAGTAAAATCCCATTATATATGTGAGCTCCACTAATATATCTAGAAAATAGTTTCTACCTTAACACGTAGAAGAGGTTTACTCCAGTAACCCACATAAAAATAAAGACCGAACCTTTAACTTTGTACCAATAGATTTCTACTCCTCGTGGGGGCATTGCATATTACTGTGATTGAAATGGAAATATCTTATGATAAGCCTTTTCCAACAGCCATTAGTTGAAAATGCCTGCATACAAATTTTATGGTCTTTTAAGTATGAGACAACAGTCCATTTTATCTATACCTATAGACTTTTGACAGATAATGATTGCTCTTAAACATTAAGCTATTCTCTTGTGAATTTGCTGCTCTCTAGTATGTTGAATTACTTGCCCACTGGCCTCCCACAAAACCAGCTATTTGGCTGCCTATTTCTAAAAAAAAAAAAAAAAAAAAAAAAAAAAAAAAGTCACAATGTCAAAATGTATATTAATGTCAGTTTCCTAAAGACCTATGGTTAAAAGCATTTAACTAAGTGACATTGTCCCCAAAGGTTTTTTCCCCTTTAATTAGCCTAATACTTAATTCCTAGGGTTTCATTGCAGATAATCACTATTATCTATTAGTCACGTAATAAATAAGTAGATAAATAAATAAATAAAAATTAGACTCACCCATTCTATTTTCTACTGGTAAGACCAAATCAGCAAGCAAGGTGACAAGTTTCATAAAGATATAGCTCCAGACAAATAAATAACCAATGCACCTTAATATATATATGCATTTTTAAACTCCAGTGAATTTCTCTGTTCTTTTAGAAGTTCAACAGGTAATTCAGAGCCCTATTCATTAATCTTAAGGAACAAGAAAAAAAATAGTGTATGTTTCCTATCATACTTGATCAACATTTTAAACTCAATATTCAGTAATACTTACTGGAAAAATGAGAGGTGCAGAGTTTCCTTACTTTCTTTGACTGCTGTGATGAGATTTTTGACAGAACAAATATGAATTTGTCATACTTGAAATTAGAATTTTTCAAGCCTCTCAAATATTTATGTTCTATTTGTAAATTAAATGAAGTTAAATAAAATTATCTGATAAATAACAATTTAAAATCTACAATAATATTCCTGCCTGCACTAGAAAAAAATATACTGTTATACATTGTCAAAAGCATGGACAAAGTAGTGTAGCAGGGAATCAAAGCTATTAAACAACTTTATCATTGTTACATCCAGACAACTGATCGATTGAAACTAGAAGATAATCAGTTATGGTCATATCTTTTTTTTTTTTTTCTTTTTTTTTTTTCAGTTTTGTCTTGTAAGCAACATGACATAAATCTTATTTTGCTTTCTAAAAATCCATTTCTTTGGTGTTATAAATATCATGATCATGATCGCTTACTGTCAAGTCTATACAAAAATGGGGAGCATATGAGAATACATTTACTACAGTGATGTATAGATGTATAAAGAATTATAGATGTATGTAGATGCATAGATGTATAAAGAATTTCTAAAGATGGATCACATTTTATCTGGTCATTCACCTATTTACCTTGTATCATCCTCTTGTAAGTTATCACTACCATAATATTATTTATGTTCACACCATGACCACACCAAAAAATCCTGCTGCCACATATATCTGTTGATGTACGTACATCAGCATCTGTTGATCTGTATGTACATGATGTTGATGTATGATGGCAAATGCATAGCAGACATATTACTGGATTGATATTCCCAATGTTGGTGGAAGTGATCGTAATTAGTTTTCATCGTTCTAATTGAAAATGCTTTAGGTTAGAATTTAATCACATACACTATAATTTTAAACAAAGAATAAATTACTGACAAAACATTTTTGTAAGATCAGTTCAGAGTGAAATTATTCATTTCATAAATGTGCATTGTTTTGCTATATATATATTTAAAAAGAATACTGAGAGGGACACTCCATTAATCTGTATATGTTGATGTAGATATCAGCAAGGATCATATGTGAAATACAAGCAAAGTAAGAAACCCTTGGTATCTATTAGGCTAGAGCCAAAGTTACCTGACTTTGGCTTAAGTATAATTGTAGAATATATTTATATAGAATGTATCATCACACTGTTGGATAAAAGCTTAATAAAGTTATTTACAGAGTTTACTTGAACATGGCATGACAAATTAAAATTATTAAACTATCACTTACTATTTTTACATTTAAAGTGTCATGTCTTTCATGGAATTTGAGTATATACAAATATGAAAGATTGTGAAAACATGAAAAACTCATGGCAACCCAAACATTTTTAAGTGGACCACTATTCTACGTTACACGTATATTCTACATATATTCTTTTTTTTTTTTTTTTTTTTTTTTTAACAATTTTGCTAACACAAACTGCAGTGTTATCTTTACTAGCTACACTTTCCAAAGGCTTCTTTATAATAAAAGATGACAAGGTTTTATATACTTGCTTTCAGCATTTCTTGGAAGTGTTCTGGGAAGACCATTACTACTGTATTAATTCAGTAAATAGTTTCCACATTACGTGATCACTCAAACTAAACTACAGAGTTATTTTTTATATATATATTTTTTCTGATTTGGGGAGCACCTCAATTTGTAAGATTTACTAAAAGTTAGTGAAAAAAAATACCCAGAAAAATATTAGAATGATTGTGTTATACAAAGTACTCTGGAGAACATTAAAATAATCCCTGCTGATGCAGCTAAAAGTTTCTTAACACTCTTAGAACACACAAAGTGGCTATTAACAAGAAAAATATATCTTCCTTTTGAGGAAGATAATGTCTAATTGAGTGAGAACATAATTTTGTAAAAATTAAATAATACAAGAGAAAAAAAATTTTCACTTGATTTTTAATTTACACTCCATTACCCAAAGGATACTGTGTCCATAACCTAAGTAATGATTCTATTAGGACTGTCCAATTCTTCACTTTTAAACTGCTTTCAGTTATGACTGCAATGTGTTCTGTATCAGTCACCTGCTTGCTTCTCCTCTGACAAGCCTCCTTCTACAAAGACTTACAGGAGAAGAGTGAAAAATAACAGCTTGTGTCAGTGTAATTACTGGGAGAAGGCAGTGTCATGGTTATAGAGACACATTCCAGATAGAGATCAATGAAAAATTAAAATGCTGAATTTACAGCAGTTAGGAGAATGTAGAAACAGCATAATGAATTATTAAAAAAAATAAAAAATAAAGAAAGAAAAAATGCTTTTGTAAAATTTGAATTGAAAAGGAGTTATTCAAGTCATTCTATCCTTTCTTCAATATCTTTGTGTTGTTGTTGCTGTTGTTAATTTCAGTTCAAAGTCAAATGAGTGGTCTGAACAGGATTAGAAGAGGAACAAGGAAAAAAAAAAAAGTCAGTTATTTTGCTGATAGAACGGAAATTAAAACATGCAGTATGTGTTAACGGCTCACAAAGATTCACAGGTTTCTCTTAGGTTTATTTTGGTAAATACTGAGAAGTGAAAGAGAAAAATTTATGGAGTGCAGGAGTGACACAATTTAAGATAATATAGAATCATAGAATCATTATAATATTCTAAGTTGGAAGGTCCCCACATGGACCACAAGTTAATTCCTGGGTACTCACAGGACCACCAAAAAAATCAGACCATATGTCTAAGAACATTGTACAAATGCTACTTGAACTCTGATTGGCTTGGTGCTGTGACCACTTCTCTGGGAAGCTTGTTCCAGTGCCCGAAGACCCTCCTGGGGAAGAACCTTTTCCTATTATTCAGCCTGACCCTCCCCTGTTACAGTTCTATGCCATTCCCTGCAGTCCTGTTGCTTTCCTCAGAGAGCAGAGCTCAGTGCCTGCCCCTCCAATCCCCTCCTCCCCTCATGAGGAGTAGACTGTAGACTGTAGACTGCCATGAGGCCTCCCTTCAACCTCCTCTTCTCTAGGTTGAACAAACTGAGTGACTTCAGCTGCTCATCATACTTCTCCTCTACATCCTTTACCATCTTTGAAGTCCTCCTTTGGACACTCTCTAATATTTTTTTGTACTTTTTATATGTGGCACCCCAAACTGCACATAGTAATCAAGGTGAGGCCACACCAGCACAGAGTAGAGAGGGGCAATCACTTGCCTTAACCAGTTAGCAATGTTGTACTTGAGGCACCTGAGAACATGGTTGGCCCTTTTTGGCTTCCAGGGCGCACTGCTGACTGATATTCAACTTGACATCAACCAAAACCCCTAGATACCTTTCCATGGGGTTGCTCTCTAGCCTCTAGCCCCATTGCAGTACAATTTTTCTAACAGAATATCCTGTTTATAGCTGGGATAAAGTTTGTTTCCTTTCTAGTAGGTTGTATGGTGTTGTGTTTTGGATTTAGGATGAGAATAATGTTGATAATGTACTGATGTTTAGTTGTTGCTGAGCAGTGCTCACACTAACTCACACTAACTTTTCAGCTTCTCGTGTTGCCCTGCCAGGGTTTGGGGAGGCTGGGGGTGTACAATAAGTTGGGAGGGGATGCAAACAGGACATCTGACCCAAACTGGCCAAAGGGATGCTCCATATGGCATCATGCTCAGCAATAAAACTAAGGGAGTTGGCCCAGGCACGGAGAGGGAGACTGCCAGTGCCCAGGGACTTGCTAGGAATCAGTTAGTCAGTGGGTGGTGAGTAATTGCATTGTGCATCACTTCTTTGTATATCATTGAAAATGGTTATCACTGAATGGTTTAATATCATTGCATATTATTTTACGGTTCTTATTATCAATATTGTTGCTGTCATTATCCCTTCCTTTTCTGCCCTAATAAACTGCCTTTATCTCAACCCACATGTTTTACCTCTTTTCCAGTTCTTTTCCCCTTCCTGCTTGGGAGAAATGAGCAAATGGTTGTGTGTTGTTTAGCTGCCAGCCAGGTTAAAACAACAACACAGAGCATGCTAATGTGACATCCAGAAAGCTACAATGATTTCTCTGTGTAGTGTTATGGCATTGTGCAGCCACATTGTCTTTCTCAAGACTAGCTCTTATGTTTCTACACTGGCCAGAGCAGACATGAGCTTGCACTCTCAGTTTTAATTTATGGCTCCTCTTCTTATATTTTCTCACCTCTTTCCCCAGCAGAACCTCTGTTGCTTTTAATTTAGTTTAACCCTCAGGTGAGCCTCCCATCATAAACAGTAACTCACGGAACAAGCACACTTGCTGTCTTTGCATTGTTCATAGCATGTCTATTACTTCATTGTATAGCTGTTGTTTTTCCTTCAGGTTGCAATGATATCAGGCAGAGGCTGTTCACTACTTTGTTAGTCTAATCCTAACACAGCACTCCACATTTTCTTGGTTTGTCCTTATGCACAAATATAATGTGTGATTTATCATCATGTTTAGCATGGAAAAGAATGCTTTCCGTCTTATAGTTGTTTAGGCTTCTTCATCTCTACTTTTCCTTCTAATAGTTCTTGATGTATTATATAATGTGAACACTTATTCAGAATAAATAATGCTTTTTCAATGCTTTTTGAAATAAAATGATCAGAAAATGATATAAGAGTTTATAAACTGTATTCTTCCTCACAAAGCCACTGTCTCCTTCATAGCTAATCTTTATTAAAAGACATATTTCTTAAAAGGAGTAATAGTCGCAAAGGATTTCCACAGAAATATGAAACATCTTTCTGTTCCTCATAGTGGTTTCCACAAGATTTCCCTTTCCTTGGTACAACAAAAAAAAAATTACAAATTCTGTGTTAGTATTGCATTGTAGCACCTGGAAGATTCCTACTTATTATAAAGGTACTTGTTATATTAAATACTGCTCAAACATAAAATGATATTCTTGCCTATATTGCTGTCTGATAGATGTTTTCTGAACACATAAGACTGTTACCTCTGGAACATGTAGCATAGTTCATAAGCATAAAAAACTAATGAAGAGTCAGCAGAAGAGAACCAAACAGAAACAGATGACAAAGCTCCTCTGAGCATAGCTAGAGATCTGGAAACTTTAAAGGAATTTTAAAAGGATCATCTAGAATCTGTACATACAGCTCAAAGAGATCAGTTCATATATTGTTTATTGCTATAGAACATAAACTGAAAAACTGATATACTAATAGAACATAACTGATAGAATATAACTGATAGAATATAAACTGATAGAACATAAACTGAAAAAAGTGGATCTTTGTCATTGCTTTCATAGAAGCAAGTAGTTTGAGGGTATATTTTTATTTATTTTTTGCCTATTTTTAAAGAAAAAAAAAGAAATTCTTAGGTGGTAAAATATTTCTCTGAAAACATACACAAAAGATTCAGTAGATTAGCATACTGAATAAGATGAGGAAATAAAACTGAGAATTATGCGAGCTAACTAAATATTTATGATGGACCTGAGAAACAGCAATAAAATCAAGAAATAACAAGAAGTTGAAAACAGTAGAATATAAACATTGATTCAAAAGGTGAAAACAACAGTCCTTGCAAGAAAGCAATACTTGTATTCCCAAGGCTGAAAAAGATGAGGCTTTGTCAGAAATCAAAGTGGAATACAGGCCAAAAATGTTTTTGTTGTGTTTACATAATAAAAGAATATATATAAATTTTAGAGCAATAATGACGTTTGAAGATGCTGTGAAAAGTACAAATAACATACGGATCGGTAAAAGCTGAATTTTAGTCAATATGGTCAGCTAGATTGCCAAGTTGGAAAAATGGTAATTGTATGAGAGGAAGCTAGCAGAAAGCAATAGAGGGATGGGGGAAAGGATAAACAGCGAAATCACAATTAAACCAACCAGAAAACATTAACGATTTTCATCTCCATGAATTATATTACATTCCTGGAAACATTCAATTTACATGGAAATGCTTACATTTGTAGTGCAAGTTGGCACAGTGTACAACCCCTGGGGGAAAATATATATATACACATATATATATATATGTATGTATATGTAATTAAAACACCAAAATAATAAAAAAGCTAACTTCATAGTTAGAATGAATCACTTCAGAATAAACGATCTCAGTATTAAATGTAAGGGGGATGGAGTTTTTCATGTTTTAGGATAGGAGGAGTCAGGAGACACAGAACTTTTTCATCTGTATAATGAGTACTTGCAGGTTTAGACAAAAATGGTTTACAGATTCGTCTTATGAAAACACAAATCGTAAGAATGTCAACAAAATAGATTATGAGCTGTTTCTTGGATATACTATTTCTATGCCATAGTGTTTTCAAAAACTGGAACTATTTTAATTTCTGTAGAATTCAGGAATTTTACATGAGATTAATACTCATCTCAATTTTTGAGTGAATTCATGCTCAAATTTAGTCATCATTTTTTCAAATGACATCATTATAGTCTGAAGAAAGTAGAGCAGAGGCTTCCACTGAAACAGTGTAAAATGCATTGAAGGAAAATAATATCCATTGGCAGCAAGTGTGTGCCCATGTAAAAATCCACCGTTAAGACTCTACCCAACCATTACAATACTAGCAAGAACAGACACTGCGTATTTTGACATATTTGTCTGTAAATAAGTCTGAAAACCACAGTTCACTGTTTTCCTACAGTCCACAGATATATATGAATTATTTAATCTAAAATAATGATTTAGAAACAAACAAACAAAACAAAACAAAACAAAACAAAAAACTCAGAAGCAGTTATGAAAAAAATCAAAACATGAAGGATGATAATATTATCAGGTAGAACACTTCAGATACTTGCAGTTTTATAAATTATTACTCTTTAAAGTTGTTTCAAAAGATAACTTTTTCATTTGGATAACGATAATTTTAAAAATTTCATCATTTTTGAGATAGTAAAATAGTTGAAATTAATTCTTTCCCACGAACAATTCCAGTGAATCAGCTAATTCCACTAACTATTTGTTCCTTATCAACTCTCTTGGAAAAAAATAAAAATTAAAAAAAAAAAAAAAGTGGTAATCTTCGTATTTTGCATTAAACTATGGATTCTCCCACACTGAAAGGTTGGTAAAAGCCACTATTTGGTTTGCCAGAAGGAAACAATAGGATAGGTTTTCTGAAAATAAAGTGGCTTCTGTAGAAATAATCGCAATATTCATGTATATACAAAATAAAAAATATGGTAAAGTGTAACCAATGACTATCATATTGAAAGCTTTTAATTAGACATTAGAAACTGTATGTATGTATTAGAAACTGTATTTTATTATTTTACTCATTTGAAGATAATTGTGCATTCACATATTACACAGAAACTGGAAGGAAATATTTTAATTTGTTCAGATGGTATGACTAAAGGTTATTTTATAGGAGTTTTGTATTTCTTTGGGATAACAAGATACGATATGATACCATGAAAATAAAAAGTCAAGGGAACCTCAACGGCTCAGTTAGATAACCCTCCTGCTTTGAAATAGTATTAGCTGCCATTAAAAGTTATGGCTGAGGTCCAGTTCTGAGTGGCAATAAGTAGAAAACTGATGCACATGGATTTTGGAGGCCAACCAAAGTAGGTAAGTTTCTGGAAGATGAAGATTTAAGACTTCAGAAAAAAAGAAAAAAAGAGTGAGAGACGAGAGTCCTACAAATTAAGCTGAATCTGGTCAGAGTTGATGCAAGTACTAAATTCTAGCACAGGTTATTCCGGGGGAAAAACAAAACAAAACAAAGCAAAACCCACAAAAAACAAAAAACATATCTTGTCATTCAGATATATTCTTTTTATTGATTATCAAAGTCAAATATGTCTTGCATATTAAAAATATATAATATACTCAAATCAGAAGCTGCTGAAATCAAATGAGTAATATCTAGCAACTTCAATATCTCAATATCTTTGAGTAAGAACTGTACAGAGTGCATTCACTTTTTTTTTTTTTTTTTTTTTTTTTTTTTGTATCATGCTTCCAATGGAATCGGTTTTATTTTTATTTTCCAGTGAAAGAAAGAACATCACTGTGAAGGAAATATATATGAGACGATTTTTTGGACTCAATCCTGTGAAAAAAAAAAACAATGCAACAGAAAAAAAAAATAAATATATATATTTGAAGGTATGCTTTGCTGAACAAAGCAGTTATGATTATATGATTGTTGGACTTTGTAATCAGAATCTCATATACAAATAGGTAGTGCATATTATTTTTGATGGAGATATTTTAAGCATTTTAATATTTTGTGGATATTTTTGTACATATTTTTTCTCTTGTGTAATGTATTTCTACAAGTTTTGCTCTTAATTATTTTTTTTTAGCATTTGATTTAATGGGAGACAAGAGAGTTGAAAACAACTTGTTTCATTCTTAAAAACAGGAGGTTCAGAAGGTACACTGCAAAAACTGCTAAGATTTTTTTTAGAGCAGAAAAGCTTATGGAGGTTGTTCATTACAAGTCCCTTGCATTTTAAGAGCAAAATATTCAGCACTTTAATAAACAAAAATCATTAGGCAAATTTTCTGCTAGTGCCAATTCAGAATCTCACTATTGCTCTTACAAGAAAAACAGAATCAGCATCAGACAGACTGCCATAAACAGAGTGTGTCAAGCAGACCAGAAAAGTGCTAATTAATGTTAGGAGTACATAGAAAACCTTCATTTATTTTCTTAGTTTAGTTTAGTTTACTTTAATTAAGAAAAAAAATATGAAAATATTAAGCAACAGTATGTTTTGGATTTCTGGTAAGGAAAAGAGGACAGGAATATCACCAAAGTGAAAAAAATGATTTGAGTGAAGGAGTTATAACACTGCCATTTCACTTTTAAAAGTATTGTCAAGCTGATATTTCCCTTTTTCTATTAAAAACAACAACAACAACAAAACCCAACATTTGAAGTTCTAAAGGATATTTGAATATTAGTAAGATATCAGAAATGCTTATTTTGATTTTGAGAGGATTTCATTACTGGTCTTTCAGGAACAGCTCTTGAGGAGACTGGAAGATCTTTACAATAGAATGTAAGAAAATAAATAAATTTAATAAAAAGAAAATTGACCAAGCAAGTACCATATTTAAATAACTCTCTAAGTTAAACAGGATGATATTCTATTTATTTAATGAAAAATAGTGAAATAATTTATCTAAATTTTTCTGGAATATGGTTTGATTGTTTGTCCTTGAAATTTGTCCTTTGACATTTATTTACAGTCACTAAATTAAGGCTGACAGAAAAATGAACCAATGATGTAAAAAATAGAAAGTGTACCAAAAAAAAAAGGGGGGGGGGGGAGGATGGGAGGGGGGGGAGAAGCATTTTAAGAAAGGTATATTTAAAAAATTATCATGTTCTTTGGACACCAGTGGGCAGGAGGAAGTCTGAAAAGAGTTCATAATTTATTTTAATCAATGAAACTTAACATCCAATCTCCATTAATCCTTTATTTCCCATAAGCTCTACCTTTACATGTGTCCTAGATATTTTAATTCAATTAACGGACAAAAATTGTCTTTCCAAAACCTCGTCTTACATATCACATTGTCTGAGAATATTGGAAGGGATATCTGGAGGTTGTTTGGTCCGATCCACTGCTCAAGCAGTGGAAGATAAGGACAACAACAAAAAAGCTTCAAAACTATTCTAATGGAAGAATTTTATTTCTTTTTCAATTAAGTTATCTGTATAGTGACATCAATCGGCTTCTCATAAAGAGGAATAATGTCATAAAGCTCAGTGGCTTATGATAGATAAGCCACAATATATCATGAGAAATATACTGCCTATAGAAACTTAGTTCTAATGAGACAGTCAGTCTTTATAACATAACATAACATAACATAACATAACATAACATAACATAACATAACATAACATAACATAACATAACATAACATAGAATGACAGATAGTCATTCTAATGAGACAGTCATGTCTTAAACAAAATATTCTGGTTTTGGAGGGCCAAAACATTCCAATGAAAATTTATTTTCGTCACTGCTCTTAATACAATTTTTTCCCTTCATTCTAGTTAGCAGAAATTGTAGTGGGTTTCAATTTGCACTGGGGAAATTGAGTTTATTTTGGCTCAAGATGAAAAGGGAAAGGAATAAAACTGAGTCCAGCAGAGGGCCACAAAGATGATATGGGGCCTCAAGCACCTTCCCTATAAGGAAAGGCTGAGAGACCTCGGTCTGTTCAGCCTTGAGAAAAGAAGACCGAGAGGGGATCTTATTAATGTTTATAAACATCTTAAGCATGGGAGACAGAGGATTTGGCCAACCTCTTTTCAGTGGTTTGTGGGGACAGGACAAGGGGCAATGGCCAAAAAAACATGGATCACATGAAATTCTGCACTAACATGCGAAAGAACTTCATGGTGAGGGTGACGGAACACTGGAACAGGTTGCCCACAGACGTTATGGAGTCTCCTTCTCTGTAGATATTCAAGGCCCGTCTGGATGCCTACCTGGGCAACCTGCTCTAGGGAACCTGCTTTGGCAGGGGGGCTGGACCTGATGATCTCTTGAGGTCCCTTCCAACCCCAAAAATTCTATTATTCCATGAAAAAAGTCAGAATTTTCAGAAGATAAAGTCAGACATGGCTTTACAACATTTTCCAACCTACTTTCTACATGCTTTTTTTTTTTTCCCCACTGCATTGAAAAAGTATGAGCGAAAGATCAGTCAGTCAAGAAGAGCAAACATTTATCACAAATAATGAAATAGCAGTAATGGTAACTTGGAAAAAAAAATATCCCTAACTGCTTGTGGTTTTGGTTGGTTGGTTGGTTGAATTTTTTAAGTGCCTAGCATTTTAATGATTTACATTGAGGATATAAGTATATACAAATGTGTAGAGTATCTTTATATGCTGTTTTAAAAAAGATTTACATAGTAAAACATTGTCTTACTATGTTTGTGATTTTTTTGTTTGTTTGTTTTTTAATGCTCTTCTGGGACTTTTACCTGTGTCCTGTGTTAATTGCACATCCACACTCAGAAAAGGTGACAGCCAAATTTCTACAAAATGTCTTCTATCTACTGCAACAGAAGTTTCACATATCTGCTTCAGATTTAGTGCCTTTGATGTAGCTATCACCAGATAATATATAGAACAAATACTAAATAAATAAATGTCTTGACAAAATAATAAAAAAAAATTTCTCTATATACTTGACATTAAAATCAACTTCTCAGAACATTTGGAAATCTTTAGTCTTTCAAGGATCTATTGTATTAGCAATTCTAAAATTAATATGCTGGCCAGATTAAAATATTTATTTCAAGTTCTACTTGTCACTGTTCTATTTTCTTTAAATCACTCAGAGCAAAAAGAATACACCTAAATGTATAAAAAATACAATTAATGTAACTGAACCCATATAAACTTCAAAAGAAAGAAGAAAATTTCTGATCTTCCTTTTTTTTTTTTTTTTGATAATGTAATTCAATTTCTTATCATGACAGCACTTTTGACTTCAATTACAGTAGAGCTGAAGACAACATAATGTCTTCAATTTAACAATAGGACAGGGAAGAAATGATAATTTTTGTACTTCCTTTCTTTTTGAGCAAGTTACTTAAAAAGTAGTGAAATTAGAATACAGAGAAAAAGAAGTTAAGAGTAAATTTGGAAGCATGTGACATCTTAGCCTTCAATCTTGTTCAAAAATCTTCATAAAATTTTGCAGTCAAAATAACAGGCAATACTGTGTAATGTAAGATTTTAATTAGCAAGAAATCAAAATGTTTGAAAACAGATATGATCTTTCAAAGTTACCTCATGAAAGAAAAACAGAATACAAGTTTTAATTTGTAATAGATTCATCTTCCCTTTTAAAAAAATAAACAAACCACTCCCAAACCCTGGGAAGCTATGATCTCTCAAAATCATTACATGCAAATCCCCCTCAAATCGTATTCTAAATCAGGCTAATTTTTTCTTCTGCCGGAGATTGCCTTCAAAGTGGTGTGGGAGGATAGCAGAATCATTAAAAATGGCACACTGAACCTTTGCCTCATTAAAATATTCATCTTTAGCACCTCACAAGATTGAGCTGACAAATTTTTAATTTACTATTAAGTCTCCAGACAATCTACCTAAGAAAAGCAAAAGTCAGAATATTAGCTTATCATAGCCAAGCAAACATAAAATAAAATTTCTCTGACTGAGAAGATTTTTAATACCTCACCCACAACATAGAAGAATTAACGTTTTTGCAGTGCTTTGGTTAGCAATATAGATTTCTGTGACTAAACTGAATTTTCTACTTTGTAATGAAGTCCACTGTTCACTTCATTAAATATTTGCAAAGTGCTTTGTAAAAGGCACATGGACAGTGTGATTCTTGAATTAAACAATCAAGTGAATAACATAAGATTTACCTCTACTCCCAGCAGAAATATTTGAGAATTAATTTTTGTTTGCCTTTTATCACGGTTTTCAGACAAGGTGTTCAGGACTGCGAGTATCAGGAACTGCAAAATGTCACAACAGGACACAAAAGCAATGCTTTTTTTTTTTTTTTTTTTTTTTTTTTTTTTTTTTTTTTCCCCAGTGGCTATCTATTAACTACAGGGTTTCTCTAGTTCTATATCAATAATCTATTTTTGCATCAGTCCTTAGTCCACTTCAAGTTTGTATTCCAATTGTCTTCCATGTTCATATAAGATTGTTAAAAATGAACTGAAAAGGCAGAATTCTGAACCTTCTTCATTCTTCTGTTATCAAACTTCATACAAGTGTTCTTCATACATTGGAGTTCAACCAGTATTTAAATTCTGTACTTATCTCAGGCAAGGACAAATGTGGAATGTGTTAAATAGTTAATAACATTTTTAATTCCTCAATAATCATCTTTCTTCAAAACTTTACGCTCATTTCACTCCTCATTTCACTCTTTTTTTTTGCAAATGTGGACAGATTATGTTACAGTTTTCCTTGCAACTATAAAATTATACAATTATTCAAGTTAGGCTCATTTATAGAAGCAAAGTATAAGATCAGCTTGGATACCAATCATAAAAGGACAAAAATATTACTTAAGGAACATAGAGTCATAGAATCATTTAGGTTGGAAAAGACCTCTAAGATCACCTAGCCCACAGAGAAAAGTTAGAAGTAATTTTATAGTTTAATTCGAAAATAATTAATGCAGAAGATTGTTAACACAGTACTGTCCTGTTTTAGTTGCACATTGTCTGAAAGAAAAAAAAAAAAAAGCGTTAATATGAACAGAAACAACGACAAAAATATAAAGTAAAATCAAAGAAGTAAAGTACCATAAACACCTGCCCTTATGACAAAGTATTCAGAACTGATCACCTGCAGGAACAGCATATCTCACCTTGCATTTCATCTGGTGTATCCTTAGCGTAAGGACAGATCAAATGCTAGTGCTTTAGCATTTTATTCAAAATATAATTAATAATATTTTTAAACATTTCTCTTCACTAGATTACATTATCTTCTTTCCTGATTTCTTCAAGGATCACTGCAGTAGTTTGGCATTTGTAGGATGAATATCACTCAAAAAAAAAGTGGGGCAATCTAAACCTCTCAGAAATGTTGTCTTATGATACACAGGCTTAAGGAAAATGGATTTGACTGTACAGACCTACTATGAAAAGTCATTTTACACCTTTGAACATCTAAAATAGCAATAGCTGGAAGAGAAGATACTGGACTATTTAAAGAACAAAGGCCAATCTGCCTTTGGCAGGCTGCAGCTGCAGCCCTGAGAACCACACTAGGCTTTATAAAACGCGTGTTCCAGCAATTGTCAAAAAAATGTAGAGTTTCTCACTCCAACTCATTGCTTCCTAGTGCATAAAGAATGCTTCACATTCTGCTGCATAAAATTAATGTTCTACTAAAATGAGGTCTTTTCTGGTGGCTCACACAGACAGCCTTGATAGACTGTCTACTGTTTAAGGTGAGCCACAGCTTACATTTCTGTGAGCAGCAGATGAAAGAAAAGCTGAGGACTAAATGGCAGGATATTTTTCCCCTACAGCTGGAGCATAGTATTTTGCCACTACTTTCTGTGTTACTGCTTTCTGTGAAAAATTGTCTAGATAGCAGAGACACATTTCTGGAGCACTAGAATTAATCAAAATCAGTTATAGAAATAAGCAAAGGAGGAAAGGAAACAGACTTATAAAATGAAATCAGGAAAATAAATAACTTTCTAAACACCTTTTTCCCTTCTTCAATTCCTTCCCTTTGTTTTCCATAAATAAATTATTTAATTACATTTTCTCTTTGTTCTCTGTACAGTCATTTTCTTCCTAGGATTCACCTATGATTAAGTTTTACATAGGCCAAGAGGCCAATGTGGCTGTGGACAGAGTTGCCAGCAAAACTATCAGCCTATGAGGAAATGAGAGAACTTTGCATCATCCTTTGGATCTGAGCAGAACAAACTGCAATATCTGTTTACAGCATCACTTGCATTAAGCATCAGAAAAACTTGGTTTTCTGTGTTCTTACAAACATCATCTTCGTGGGTATGGAGTAACTCAATACTCTCCGAGGAAGAATTGACAGGTTCTACCATCCTCTGCTGAATTAAAATACTCAGAAAACAGGGACAAAATATTACTACAGGGAACGAAGAATATTAGTATAAGCTTTTGGTAGGAAGGAGGAGGAAAGGGAGAAAACACATGCCTATCTTATTATTTCAGGCAGAAATAAAGAAAGCCACTCAAGATACAGAAATATGTCAATCATAAAGGCCCAGACTTAGCAAATATCCTTACTTTGGAAGGGCAATAAGGCAAGTATCTAACTTGAATTAAGCTGGGGCTTAGCCAGAGCTTTTAAAGCAAAAGATGTGCTTAATTCCTTTATTCCCTTCATAAACTGAGATGGTAATTTTTTCTTTGCCTGTTTATGTATATGTATATGTATATGTATATGTACATGTACATGTACATGTACATGTACATGTACATGTATATGGTGGACACTACAGCAGAACGGACAATTCCTGAAGGAGTCAGAAGCTGTCCTGAAGGGTCAGACTGTCAGTGCTGATTCATCTACTGAATTCCTGCAAAACGATTTTATTGATACTAATATATTTAATATATTCCATAATGTAGTAGTAGTAGTAGGTTCAATTTTTACCTTTTTCCATTTTTAACCTACAATGCTGTTTCAGACATTTAATCTATGTATATTACACAAAAATCAATCATCTATGTGGTATGCTAAAGGTTATATGTTCTTCCTTGGGTCAGTACAATTTAATGCTGACAACAATAAAGTAACCATAATGTCTACTTTTTCATTGCCTGTTATTTTTACTAAGTAGCATATTCAGAGGGCATTTATTACATTTAAATTCATTGGCTCAAAATACTCTCTAGAGACTTACCTTTAAAATAATATGCATATTTTCCATACACAATTGTAAAGTAACACTGCCCCCTTCTGTCAAAGTAAGATGAATCTCCTTAGAGACAGGCTATTTTTTTAATTATTTTTTTATTTTTTTGGAAACACAAACTAGATTAGAGCAGATTAAAAATGTTACCTTATATATAAAAATAAGAATATGTGTTATGTTCAAACAATGCATTTTGAAATGTTTTAATTTTTGTTTGTTCTGCTCAATCAGTAAAATTCTTCTTTTCTCCCTATTCCAAGACACATTTGAGAGCATTTACAAACATGGAGGCATATTGCAAAGGTTCTGGTTAATAAACAACCAAACCAAATTCTTTAGCTGCTTTCCTCTATAAGTAGGTTTACATATGGCAAATCTATGCAGGGACCCATGCTATCAGAAAGATCTATACAGCTTATGCAATTTGACAGTCTTCTTCTTTCAAACCTACCATTCTCATCTTTTCTTACTGGAGGAATTCCTACATGCTCATGTAAAAGGCAGCAATTCTTTGCTATTCCACTCTGCTCTCTGAAAGAAGAAACTGAAACTACCACCAATAAACTGAGTTTTAAGGTTATTTTTGGTCTGTTGTCTTCTGTAACTATTAAGAAAATTATTCTGTAAGAAGAATCATCTTTGCTCTTAGAACATTAGTGAACCTCTGTCACTGAAGAGGAAGCCATATTCCATATTTCAAGTTACATAAGATAATCTATCATATATATCATATGTATATATATATATAAAAGTATCAGAAAAAAAAATACCTAGTGAGCATTTTTTCTTTAATTAGAAAGACTAAAAATAAAAATAAAAATAAAAATAAAAATAAAAATAAAAATAAAAATAAAAATAAAAATAAAAATAAAAATACTAGCACTGCAAGATTATTTTCTAGTAGTATTAATATTTCAGTAACAGAGTTATCATTGCAGCATTCAACACAGGTAGAACAAAACAGCTTCACTGCTTTTGCTGTGCAAAAGAAACAACATAAATCAGTTTTACAGATAAAAAAGTGTGCTTGAGATTCCTTTTAAAAATATGCGAAAACCAAGATTATATGGAAAAATTCAATGGTGTAAATTATGTAAATATAAATTCAAATATTTGCAATCTAAAAATTAAATACATTCCCACGTAGTTCAACACATAACTTTATAATTTTCCAACAGACAATTTTCCTACATTATTTCATCAGTTTATTTTTGATGCCAGTTTCATTCCATTCCTCAAAGACTTCAAATTTAACTTCACTTAGTAAAATCTTTGAGACACATCTCTTTGGTTCAAGATGTTCTAACAAAGCATCTCATATTCTCCAGAAGAGATGCTTTTTATAAAATTTTACCTGTCCACAGATGTTAGGTTGAAATTTTGAAAATTAAAATGGAAGTTTGTCACAAAGAAAATGCCAAGTTCTGTACTAAAACATATAATTATATTTAAATATTATATAAAGAAATTGTAATTAAAAATACATAATCATAGAATTGTAGAATTGTAGAATCATAGAAAACCCCAAGGTGGAAGATCACTGAGTCCAACTCCTGATTCCAGACAGGACCATCTAAAAATCAAGCCATATGTCTGAAAGACTTGTTCAAATACTTCTTGAGCTCTGACAGGCTTGGTGCAGTGCTGTACTTGAGGCACCTGAGGACACAGTTGGCCCTTTTTGGCTTCCAGGGCGCACTGCTGACTGATATTCAACTTGCCATCAACCAAAACCTCAAGATCCATTTCTATGGGGCCGCTCTCCAGGCCCTCATCATCCCCCAGTCTGTATGTATAATCAAGTTTGCCCCTTCCCAGGTGCAGAATCCAGCACTTGCTCTTGTTAAACTTCATATTGTTGGTAGTTGCCCAGCCCTGTAATTTGTCCAGATCTCTCTGAAAGGCCTCTATAGTCAACAACGTCTTTCAGGTGTTTCAGGTGTAAGCTCAAATGAGTTTAACTGAGTATACACTGAAGCAGGTAGATTCAGGCTGATCTAACAAGCCAGGGAAAAGACATTTCAAATCTGTTTTGCTTTTAGCATGATTTTTTTTTTTTTTTTTCCCAGATGTTTTCAACCTACTCCAAAATACTTGAATAAAGTGACAGAATATTCCTCCTACAATTTTCTCCACATAATTTTAAAAAGTTGCATGTTTTCTGGTTGCTCATGAGAGCCCTGTGAAGCACAGATTACAGATTTTTGGAGAGCTCTATAGAGAATAAATGCAGGGCAAAGGCTGTCTTATTTTCCTGGTCTTTCTGGTCTCTGAAGGTAGTGGGACTGTATTTACCTCTTATAGTTTCACAGTGGCATTCATTGCTAGACCAATTGCTAGACTTCTATCCCAGCCCACCATAGGATTATAGTGTTACAGGGCTATATGAGGCCATGGAAACAAATTCTGCAAAGGATATCATATTCTCTCTTCTAAAATTTGTCTTCTATTACTTATGTCCATTAATGTAAAAGCTTCATTAACCTGAGACTCTAGCAGGACACTTCCTGGTATTGGTCAATGAACAAATTATGACTGACACCTGAATTAGGATAAAAGCAACATAGATATCATCCCCATCTATACCTTCCACACTGGACAGAATAGCAGCTGTTTAAGGGAATTTATGTCAGAAAGGTCTAAGCAAACCAAAAGCAAAACCACAGCCTTATGATCCACCTTAAACACACTAATGAATCACCTAAATAGGGTAAGAGACTGAACAATGTTAGACAACAACATTTGTATTCTGTGATTGTTTGGACAACTCTCCCAGACATACAGATTAATTTTTAAGGTAGTCCTATGTGAAGCCATGAGTTGAACTTAATGATTCTTGTGGGTCCTTGCCATATCATATTCTATGATTCTATGACCAGCATTTCCAAGTTATTGGCTTTTACAGCTTTATCCCCAGTGGTCCTCACCCGATTCCTCACCAGAAGTACAATTCAAAGATATTCAGCAAGGAAGTACTGAAACTTCAATAAGAGACATTCAACTATGCTATAAAGTATGCTTTTAAAGAGAAGAGGCTAATGTGCATCTGATTTTAATGCTGAAAATGATGTACATGATGTACTTGATGTACATGATGTTTCAAGGTTTCTAAAGTAGAAAACCACGAGTGCTCTGATCAAAATTCCTAGGGAACAAGTGCCATCTTTATAGCAGTATGCTTAGCACTTATATCTAAAGTATAAAACATTTCTAGAATGTTAATTCTATGAAAAGCTATTTTTTGTAATACATTCCTTGAAGAATATATATGAACCCAGGAAAAACAGAAGAGAAACCCAAAAAGTAAAGAATAAAATAAATTTTGTTAGTGCAATTTTTTCAGACCAACTTCTAAGGATAAAGACTGTAGAACTGCAAAGCATGACAGTAATAATTAACAAAGTAAATGCATTTGAAATAGCTAGACAAAATATGGTATATGGCCAGAGAAATGGGGAAACTAGACTGTAGTAGTGAGGAAAAAGAAAAAAAAAAAAAAAAAAAAGAGAGAGAGAGAAAGAAGAGAAAGCTTCGTGTAAATCTGGAAAAAACTCAGATTCCAAACTGAGAAATTATTTAGATATTTGAGGAGCTGGAGAGCACAAAGACTGTCTGCATATGTATGCATTTTTTCAACTGTATAATGCTTTCAGGTTAAGAAAGCAAGCAAACCAGGACATGTCCAACTCTAATCATCTAACCAAATTCTATCCATTGTAAGGTCAATAGGGAAAACTGCATAAAAGGCAGATAACAATAAACAAACTAAAACAAACAAAACAGTACAAGAGATTGTACACTTTTTTGTTTGTTTTGTTTTATATAACTTTATATATCTATTTAATATAACACCTACTTCAACTTTCCATAATGTCTGCTTAAGGCATGACTGAAAAGTTTATGCTGTTTCCCTATTCTTAAATGTTAGACTAAAGAAACAGAGTAGATCCATTTCTAGCAAACAGGGAGACTGTAAGGTACACAATTAACCAGTCAATGTAAAAAGAATTTGCAAGTTCTTTCTCATAAATAGAAATCCATTACATAGCATGCCTTACAGCACAGTGGTAGCACACAAAAGTAAATTTGATAGTTTGAATAGCTCTCCTAAAATTACTGCATCTCAAAGATCAACATTTTTGTTCCTATTGTATATTAGCTTACAAACTTAACTGAACAATTCATGTAAGCTTTGTTACCAACTGGACTGAAGATATTGATACTAAGATATGTTTTATACATATGTTATTCAAACACATCATTTTTTCCAGATTACCATTCAACTGCATATTTTTCTCCCATCAGAATTTCTAGCCAAGACTTAAATTTTGGAAAGCATGTGCAGCATTTTATTCAGGAAGGCTCCTAACCATTGATACTAACTAGAGCATGGAGGAATGGTTTTAAATCAAAAGAGGATAGATTTAGATTAGACATTAGGAGGAAATTCTTCACTGTAAGGTTAGTGAGGCACTGGAACGTGTTGCCAAGAGAAGTTGTGGATGCCCCACCGCTGGAGGTGTTCAAGGCCAGACTGGATGGGGTCTTGGCCAACCTGATCTAGGGAATTTTCCTGAGTGTCTGAGAGAAAAAGAGAGTTTATATCCAGTGGAAGAAGGGACAAGCAACTTGGAGAGCGTACAAGGAAGCTGCCAACATATGCAGAGAAAAAATCAGGAAGATCAAAGCACAGTACAAGCTCAACTTGGCCACTATGGTTAAGGATAATAAAGAATGTTTTTGCAAATACATTAAAAGCAAGAGAAGGGCCAAAGAGAATCTCTGTCCTTTACTGGATGCAGGGGGGAACATGACTACTGAGGATAAGGAAAAAGCTGAGGTTTTTAATGCCTTCTTTACATCTGTCTTTACTAGTCAGACCACTTATCCTTGGGGTACTCAGCCTCCAGACTTGGAAGTCTGGAACGGGGAGCAGAAGAAACCCCCCATAGTCCAGGTGGAAACAGTTAGAGACCTGCTGCTCCACCTGGACTATCACAAGTCCATGGGACCAGAACAGATCCACCAAAGGGTGGCTGAGGGATTTTGTGAATGTGATTGCTGGGCTGTTTTCCATCAGTGATCACAGTCAGCTGAAGAGGTCACGGATAACTGGAGACTTGCAACTGTGATGCCTATAAGGGCTGTAAGGAGGACCTGGGGAACTACAGGCCTGTCAGCCTGACCTCAGTGCCAGGAAAGGTGATGGAACAGGTCATCTTGAATGCAATCACGCAGCGTATGCAGGACAACCGGGGGATCAAATCCAGTCAGCACAACTTCATGAAAGCTGAGTCCTGCCTGAACAACCTCATCTTCTTGTATGACAGGGTGACTTGCCTGGTGGATGAGGGAAAGGTTGTTAATGTAGTCTACCTAGACTTTAGCAAGGCCTTTGACATGGTCTCCCATAGCATTCTCATGCAGAAACTGGCAGCCCATGGCTTGGACAGGTAACACTCTTTGCTGGGTTAAAAACTGACCGGACAGCCAGGCCCAGAGACTGGTGGTCAAAGGAGTGAAATCCAGCTGGCGACCAGTCAACAGTGATGTTCCCCAGTGGTCGGTGTTGGGGCCCATCCTCTTTAATATCTTTATTATTTATTTGGATAAGGGAATTGAGTGTACCCTCAATAAGTTTGCAGATGACATCAAGTTGGGGGGAAGTGTCGATCTGCTGGAGGGTAGGAAGGCCCTGCAGAGGGACCTGGACAGGATAGGTTGATGGGGAGAGGCCAATGGGATGAGGTTCAACATGGATAAGTGACGGGTTTTGCACTTTGGCCACAACAACCCCATGCAGCACTACAGGCTTGGGGGAAGAGTGGCTCGAAAGCAGTACAGAGGAAAAGGATCTGGGGGTGTGTCCTGGTTTCAGCTAGGATAGAGTTAATTTTCCTTCTAGTAGCAGGTATGGTGCTGTTTGGGATTTAGGATGAGAATAATGTTGATATCATGATGATGCTTTAGTTGTTGCAGAACAGCACTTACACTAAGCCAAGGACTTTTCATCTTCTCGCTCTGTCCTGCCAGTGGGCAGGCTAGGGGTGCAGCAGGAGCTGGGAGGGGACAGACCCAAGACAGCTGACCCAAACTGGCCAAAGGAGTATTCCATGCCATCTGACGTCATGCTGAACAATCAATATGGGGGGGCTGGCTGGGGTGGGGGGACCGGTTGCTTGGGGATAGGCTGGCCATCAGTCAGCGGGTGCTGAGCAATTGCATTGCGTGTCACTTGTTTTGTACACACTATTTTAACTACTATTATTGTCAATATTTTCCTTTCTTTTTTGTCCTAATAAACTCTCTTTATCTAATCCACAGGCTTTCACTTCTTTCTGATTCTCTTCCCCATAATTTCTTTCAATAAACTGAACTCTGTTCCAACCAAAACCATAACAGAATGCTTTAAATAATTATTGTTTTCTTCATCTATTCCTTATAAACTAGAATTATTTTTATTGCTTATTAAAGCAGAGAAAATCTGTATATGGTGTATTACAACGCACATAGCCAATTGGTAAGAATTCACAGGCTGCATGAAACACACCATGTTCTCTTGTTATTCTCCTCCTAGTTTCACAGAGAGAGATACAAACAGTAAGATGCAGGTTTTAGGATCTGCTTTGTTTGTTACTCAAGTATATTAAAAAAATATATGTTGACTGACTCTGCTGAGAATGATCATGGACAATCAGACCCAACATTTATGAAATGCTTTCTTTTAATAACTTCTTCATAAGTCTTTGATGATTAAGTTTTTGCTCCTCAGAAAATTTGCACAGCTCCTCACAGGGTATGGGACCACAGTAGCATAATAAATATTACTTCAAATCAACTTCCAGAGGCAAAGTGGTACAATCAACAGGGTGCTAAATGGGGACATGTATCAGCTTAATTCTGGCTTTGCTATTGGCCTGATGGGTAACCTTGAGCAAGACACTTCACATCTGTATGCTCCTATTAATCTTTTGATCTATTTAAATTGTAAGGTCTTTGGGAGGACATTGTTCCTTCCTTTGTGTTGGTATGGTACTTAGCACAGTAGGACCTGCTGTAATTCATAAAACCAAATAGCTAATACAAAAAAGCAAACAGTTCTAACAGACCATACAGCGTTTTGCAATTACTAAGGACAGAACTTGACCCAAGGGATTATTAGGTTTCTATTACATAATCAGATTAAGACCAAACATTTTACAGGCAAAGTTAATCATCTCTGCAAATAAAGTTATAAACATTACTCTTCTTATTACCATATTACATAAAAAATGCCTAGAAAGTAGTGTGATGTCTGTCCCCTCCCCTTTTAAGTTTATATTCTAAGTTAACAAAGCAAAAGATTTCATCTTCCTCCCTTCTCAGCTATCAGACTTGATAGTCAAATTAGGACTGAAAATCAAATTAGATTATTTCTGTCTAAAACATAATCAATACAAGTAATGACTGCACTTTCAGCACACTTGACATGCAGTCTACTGCTAGTCATGCCTAAGCTAGAAAATAAATTTGGGATCCTACCATAACAGCCCTGTATTGCTAATAGCAGAAGCTGGTACTAGAACTGACAGAGATGACCCAAATATTCCTTTGCACATACACACTGTTATCTTTGCAAGGGTATCCAAGGAGAGCTGTTGGCCCACATGACAGAAATATATTGACAGTGAGAGGCTACAATTTTTATATATAGGCAAGTCACTTCTGTCATATATCCATAGTTAAAATTAGCATACAAAACCCCATATAGCATAAGTTGAATGCCACTGATAGCAGAGAAGTCCTGCAGGTTAGACCTGCTTTAAGCAGAAAGTATGCATTCTCAACATACTTTTAAGCCTAACTGCCTAATAGCAAGTATGAAACTAGTAAGAAACAGTAGCCAAGAGAACCTGCAAAACTGTAGATATATTTATTACTTGACTTTTTTTAAAATTAAATCCTGTTTCATCAAGATACCAAAATGCTACCAATTCATTAAATGTTGACACCTTATTTAGAGTATCTGTTCCTGTTCTTACCAAATACAAGGGGTATTTCTGCTTAAATTGTAACAAAAAGAACCAAAATAAGCTTATCTGAATAAATAGAATGGCAGTGCTAAATAAAAAAAAGTACTTATTTACTTACAGAGAATGCAGGGAAAAAAAAGGAAAAGAAAAAAAAAAAAAAAAAAAAAAAAAAAGCATACTCCAGGAGCACAAAATTAATAAATGGCAATCTTAATTTTAAATTGCTAGGAAAAAAATAAAAAATATTAACACCTTTACACATACATACTTTCAGAACTATTCCTATAAACCATTAACTTCTAGTCAACCAATTTGGTTTTTTTTTTCAAGGACTATTTTTAAGTGCTTAAGAACATATTTTTCATATTCTTCTGAATTATTTTGCTGGAATTACAATTTTAACATTCATGTAGAAACAGAACCAAAACAAGCAGTTTCCAGATTGCATAGCAGCATCTGCAAGCTCAGTTTTGCTTTGTGCTAGTTCACTCTCCTGACTCCTTACTTGGTGAAAATGAGTCCTATGAAGATAGGAGAGACAGGGAATTAAAAGCAACCAGAAAAATAACATTAATAAACATTCTGGCATACACTGAGTATGGAAGCAAGTTGCTGTTCCTCTGACTAAACCTTTAAGATGATCCTGTTGTTTCTGCTTTTTCTGTCAGAATTCATCCCTTACTATAGGCTCCAAGTTTGAATATACTTTTCCTAAAGTTTAAAGATTTAATTTTATCTTCATTTTTGTTTTCTATGAAGGATGAATAAAACTCATGAGACAGCTACCTTTTCTCATACGACATTTCATCAGAAAATACTTTTTTCCATATTTCCATATTTGATTATTTAGATGCAATCTTGGGTTGATTTCTCTGTCTTTAGCCTTTTTTTTTTTTTTTTTTTTTTTTTTTTTTTTTTTTTAATGCTTCTGGGCTACTATTCAGTAAAAAGAAGTGTATTAGTTCCATATCCATCTTTATATTCTATTACTCTTTTTTAAAAGGTGTTAGTTAGCTCAGCATATAAAGAACAGCTACACTGTATTTTCTTTGTGGATAGACATAGACATAGACATAGACTAGAGTTGGACACAGAATGGCTGAGGTTGGAAGAGACTTCCTGAGTTGATTTTGTGCACCCCTCCATGCTGCTTTCCATCTAGTTGGCACCCAGCATATTACTGGTGCATGGGGTAGTTCTTTGCTGGAGAGTAAACCAAGCATTTGAAGACTTTTTCACATATGGAATTGGTTCTTAGCAATCTGATCTAAGCTTAAGTTCTCTTTTAAATGTTACAGAATTTTCCTGAACAGTATAAAGACCTTTTTCTGTATCCTCCTGTAAGCTTTGACAGCCAGAAGTAGAAAACCTCATCACACTTCTATGAGACCTGAAGTGTAATTTTCTTTGGGAAATGTTGTAGGATATTTGGGGGGTTGACATGTATTTATATGAATTACAAGAGCTTTTTAGATTTTCTAAAACTAAGGTAGCTACTATTTCGGTATTTTGCCACTAGGCAACAGATTCTACGTGGAGTTTTTAGACAGCTTTCATAGTCTGAAAGTGTAAGGTCTTTTCTTTCTCTCTCTCTTCCTCTCTTCCTCTCTTTCATTTTCCTTCCTTCCGTCCTTCCTAAGTTTTATAACTATCCTTCAATTTCCACATCGCCATGACTTTCTGTAACATATACACCTGCTTGATGGTAATTTTCCAAATGAAGAATTTGTCACTGGTTGGTACTGTTCCCCAAAGTGACCAAAAGAATTACAGCTTCCTTATGTGACTGCTTTTGTGATTTTATCCACTCTTGGACCGTAATTACTCTAAAGTATTAACACTTTTTGAACTGGATTGCCTACCCAGTCTCCTAGAAACATAGCAAAAATGAAAAGAAAAATTAAACAAGTAATTCTACTTTCTCACTGAAGGTTTTTCAAGTTATAATATGTGTATTTTTTAATAATATTTGTAATAATTTTGACCTCAAATACTCTACTTTCTATAAATACTGTAAATATAAAGACCATATATTTGCAAATAAAATAATTATATATATATAATTATATATTCAATTATATATTATATATATTTAATTATATATATATATAAATTATATATATAATATAATATATAATATATATAATATATATATTGTATATATAAAAATTATATATATAATTATAGGAAAAGTTTCAGAGTATGTTTTTCAGCAAGGAGACAACAAGATCACCTCTGTGTAGAAGCACTACAGAAAATATTATATTTCTATACTGTAAGTTAATTAAGTACAAGTATACTAATGTCCTGAAAATAATCCTTTTGGGTGAAATTCTCATCTTATTGAAGTTAATTATTTTTTTCTTCAGTGGAGCTCAGATATCACACATTGACTGCATGGGTTTTGTTTATTATAATGGATTTACCCATATAAAAACTAGTTCTGAAGATCAGTCCATTAAACAAGGATATACAATAACTTATTCAATTATTCAAGTGTGTTGGGTCTGTCTGAGCTGGAGTCACCTTTTCCCTGCAGCAGCCCGCACAGTGCTGTATTCTGCACTCATAGCTGTGTGAGGAATGTTTAGCCATTTATAACAGCTGGAACAGCACTGATATCACTCCAGTGTTGTGTCTATTGCTGCATAGTGCTGGCACAGCATCAGGACTCCTCCCAAGCCCTCAAGAGCCAGCAGGCTGGGGGTGGGCAAGTGATGGGGAGGGGACATTGCCGGGGCAGCTGACCTAAACCAACAAAAGTGATATTCCATAACACCTGATGTCACACTCAGCAGTAAAAGGGGGGGCTCTCGTGGGGGAGGGGGCTTTTCCTCCTGAACAACCACTACGCATTTGAGGCCCTGCTTCCCAGGACGTGGCCGAACGCTGCTTGTTGATGGGAAGTAGAGAATAATTTTTTTTTCTATTTCTCTGTGCTTCCGTGTGGACTGATTGTTTCTTTTGTTTCTGTTTTTCCTCCCCATTCCTTTTCCCTTTAATTAAACCTTTCTCATCTCAAACCTCGAGTTCCCTGTGTTGTATTTTCTCCCCCTTCCTCTTTGAGGAGAGGGGGAGTGAGAGAGCGGTTGTGGTGGAGCTCGGCTGCCCACCTGAGTAAAACCACCACATCAAGATAGTGATTTATTCTGGTGCAATACTGTCAGCTTGTCTCTACTTTACAACAGGCAGTTAAACCAGTGATTTAAATCAGTGATTTCAAACGTTTTAAGAACAGCGAGCACAATTTGCAGGTATTAAAAGAGCTACTATTCTACAGCATATAAACAGACCCTTAAGAAAAAAAATCATTTACAAATATTATTTTTACTAAATTTTGTATTACAATAGAACTAAACATTATATTTTTGACAGGTAAATAGCAGACACATCTTGAAATAAACACCTGCCTAAAAAAAAAAAAAAAAGCTACAAGAAGCTACTGCTACTGTTTATGATTGTTATCTGATTTTTCATACCCAAACAGACTGAAAAAAAAAAAAAAAAAACTTGGGTAAACCTTCAGACAGCATCTGATTAGTTGGGTGTCTATGCACTCTGAAGCATTTGACCTTTTGCCTGTCATTAGCTTACACCATCTTTCCCCACCATGGGAAACAGCAAGGTGCCTATGAAGATTTACATCTGCAGCACTGAAATCATTCCCTCCTCATGTGATTTCTCTGGTTTAATGGCCACAGAAAGTTCCATGAGGTCATTAAACCCCCTAGTTTCTACAATCCTTCAAATGCCACAGAAACAAAGATTCTACAGACCAAATAGTTACTCATTATCTTCAACTTTTCTGCTACTCAAGTCTTCCTTTTAACATTGCCAGGGTGACAGAAAATATTTTTTTTCTGCCCCAAAACACCTTCTTGTACATGTCCCTGAAAGTTTTAATAAGCCATCCATTACTTTCACCTCATACTATAAAAAAAAAGAACTGAGTTAATGTTATTAGGTTTATGAAACATCTACAAAACTGGCATGTTATTCCCACTTTTCATGCAGAATTACAGCGGCTTAATTTTTGAACATGAAATACGAGGTAGTGTTAGACTGTTTGTTAGTTTGTTTTTACTACTATTTCCTATTCTTGGGACAGTACATAAACTTCAAAATGAAGAATAATGCAATCGAATAGCAAGTCCAGTTCTTTTCATATGAAGACCTGTATATAAGAACTTTGTTCAGGCCAAATTCCCTTTAAAACACTAACAATTCTTCAAGATGAAGCATAATTCCCCTTGTCAAATAGAAGCAAGATGCAATAGGTGAATCTGTACTAGTTCTTCCCACCATCCCTATTAAGATCACTTTCCACACTCCTTCAGGAATGTTACTACTAACAGAAACGTTAAAGAAATCCAGAAATCATAAGGTGAAGGTCTCTATATGAACTTTTGGGACTGTGTGTTCATACAGATGAAAAAAAATATGTAAATTATATATATACAAATAAACAGATTTTCCTGTTCATAGACATTGAAAATGCATGCATTTTGTGCATCTACTTTGAAAAGTGTTACTGGCATATCAGTACTGGACAAATTTGGGATCTGCTGGCAGGTGTATTCTTATGGGAGACCCTGCAGTATCATGAGGCTCCAAAAATACTTTGCTCAGCATTCTAGTGCTCAACATAATGCAGCAAAAACACCAGAACTTCAAAATATAGTTTTCAGTTCTTCCTTTTTAAGGTCTTCTTGAGCTGAAATGTTGAATGTAAATAATTATTAAATTTCATAATATTAGGCATATTAATCACTGAAAATAATAATAATAATAATAACAAAAGAAGTGTTATTGTTGCTGCTTTGTGGTGGCCCTTTTTTTTTTTTTTCCTCTCAGTCATAGCACTCTTACCCTCATCTTTCAAAAAATCAAAGAGAAAACATATACACATGCCTCAGAGATTGGTTATGCTAACTAGATAAGCCAGCTGCTTTGCAGTGCAGTTATATCTGAGGCATTTCCATAAGGAAAGGGGGCCAAGTCTGAGCTGCACTAGGCTTTCATGTTGTGCTCGTTGGGGAGCCCCTTAGTGTGCACAGTTGAAAGGTGGCTTGGAGGTAGAGCAGTACTTCTGTAATGTTCTCCCCACAGTCTTTTTCCTTTGCTGCCTCAAGCAAATGCAAGCAAAGACTGAAGCCATCATTTGAAAATCTTTACTACAGCACATATTTGAAAATTTGCATTCATATCAGATGATAACTAGAAAGAAATGCCCTAGAGAAATTATTCTTGGAGAAGAAAAAGTGAAAGAGAACATGGGTTTATATATAAGGTTATATGGTTTACAAATACTCTAATACTCAATCATTTGGTATTTCCACGACAAAATGGTAAGAGGAAGTCTGTATGTTTTGAGGAGTTGCTTTTAATAGGCTTTACTATGTATTCAAATACTGGGTTGAACCTATTGCAAATGTCTTTAACATGGTAGAAAGAAAAATGAATGAAAACATTGTCTTTTCATCCCTTCTTCACAGCATTGTTTACATGTGCTCAGCATATACCTCCTTTACAAAGAAATACTGTTTATTAAGAGGCACTTCAGGATTTCCCTAATAGTTTTGCTAATAACATTAGGTACAGTTATTATTATTTGTTTTGTTTTACATCAGTAGATTTTCACAACGTCAGCGTAGTTTCATGACCTTACAGTGATAACATGCTTAACCTCTTCTGGAGAAAAAGAACACTGTTATTTAATTTCAGCACTGGTTCCACTCACCTGATTAGAAATTCAATGTATTTTTCTATATTGCAAATATACATCCATATTTGTGGAAGAAATATTATTCTAATAATATTTTTTCTTTAACAATGAAAATATCCTGACACTGGTCAAAAGACTGACTTTAAAAAAAAAAAAAATCATAATACATACAGATTTTAATTATGTTTTAAAAAATTACATATATATTTAATCTTTCTTTTTGCCTTTTCCAGTTGCATTTCAAGTCTTACTTGAAATTACTTGCAAAATTCAATGAAGGACATTGGCAGCCTCACAATATCACTCACACTGTTGTTGTGGTTTACCCAGCAGGTAGTTAAGCACCACACTGCTGTTCACTCATTCCACCCTCCCAACTCCTCCACCCCTGGGATAGAGGTGGGAAAAAAAAAAATAACACAATTTGTGGGTTGAGTTAAAGATAGTGTAATAGAACAGAAATGGAAGGGATGATAATAATATACAAAGCAAGTGATGTACAATGCAATTGCTCACCACCCACTGACTGATGCCCAGACAAGCCCTGAGCCATGGCAGCCCTCACCCGGCCAGCTCCCCCTATATTTATTACTAATCTTGACACCGTATGGTATGGGATATTCCTCTGGCCAGTTTAGGCCAGCTGTCTTGGTTGCGTTCCCTCCCAAATTCTTGTGCATCCCCAACCTCCTCACTGTCAGGGCACCATGAGAAGCTGAAAAGTTCTTAACTTAGTTTAAGCACTGCTCAGCAACAACTAAAACACCAGTGTGTTATTTTATTCTAAATCCAAAGCACAGTACCACACCAGCTACTACGAAGAAAATTAACTCTATCCCAGCTGAAACCAGAACATCTGGTAATATTCTACTTATTATTAACATTTTGTTTTCAGCCCATGGAGTCAAATCCTCAAACATCACTGTAGGGATGCACAGTCTTCTGTACATGTACAGAGAAAATTTAAATAAATAAATAAATAAAATAAATAAATTAAACCTCACAAACTGCAGGAAGAGACATCCAGACTAGTAATGGGAAATGTTTATCCCAAATCTGCAACTGAAAATTTACATTCACCTATAGAGTTTATGAAGTTATGAAGAGTAATTTCATGTATTAAGAGAAGGAACAACTGCATGAGGAAAGATGAGCCATATCAATAATACCATCTTAAAGGGAATATAAATAAGGTTTTGATGTGAATACATGCTAAGAATACATTCTCTTCCACAGGGAATAAGAGTATTTCTAAGATTTCACTTCTCACGGATTTGCCTTACCTCCCCTTATTTTTCCTGCATTTAGTTCCTGTCCATAAGGATGTGTTATGATAAAAGTAATTTAAAATATATTAAAGTTTCCCCCTAGTACCTATTTGACTTTATCTGAAGGCCAGTACATTGCCAGGTTTTTCTTGTACATCTATAAAACCACAATAATTTTTCTGATAACAGAATATAAGCACTGTTAAACAGAGGTGAAAAGCTCAGGGCTGTCTGTCTGTTAATAGCACGTTTGGATATACTGACAAATTTTCGGGAGACATTGTGTAGAGCTAAGCATTAATGTTGCTACAAAACAAACAAAACAAGCAACAACAACAAACAAAACCCACAACCCACAGGCTGTGTAATTACCTTAGTGTAAAAGTCATGCACGAAAATTGGTAATCCTAGGAAACTATCTGCCAAATTGGAAATGTCAATTTACTCTCAATGCTCAAAATATGTGAACTCAGTACTCAAAATACATGAACTTCTTTACTAACGTCTAGCAGCAACACAGAATGTTTATCACCCCGAGAAGTAACATGTTGATGGAAAATTTCCATGCTACAGAGAAGTATCTTTGCTGTGCAAATGACACAGTGAAAGGCATGTGACTATATCCTGAGCTTTCTTCTTCCATTTCCATAAAGACGTTGGCATGCAAACAATTTTGCAAGACTGGTATTGTGACAAGACAATCGATTTTTCATTATGGTACTTGTTCACCACTTGGCTTTCCTAAATCTCCTAGGTTGTTTTGCACAGTACACATAGTGAGCTTTAAAGTGCACATAATATCCTATCATCTGTACTTTGCATGATAAAATGATGGTTGTAGATCATTGTTGTTATTGCATAGTAGAGATTCAATACCATACTCAATGGTTTTAATGCTAAGAGTAATGGAGGCAAGAACTACCTTATTTCACCTTGGATAACACTGTTTTATTTCAAGTGCTTAAACTGTCATCCTTACTCTAATAGTGTCCCTGTCACACCCCTCCCCCAGTCCTTCTCTCTGTGATGTAAATTTTAGTTAAAGTAGACTCGATCTACAATCCAAATTATTTTTATATTGCATTTTTACACTCCTTTTTACATATATTTGTATAATATATAAATGTAAATATATTAGTATTTAAGCATTTCCAGGTCCAAAGAAAGCAGGCTGCCAATCATCAAGCTAAATGAGAACATATGGGTATAATGGCATAAAGAAATGGCCATCAGCTTACCACAGAGCAGAATGACATTTAACAAAATGGCAGCTACCTGCTGTAAATGGTGGTGTCCAACCATAACATGGTGGCCAAAATAAAATGGCAACCCCATCTATGCAAAAGAAGGGTCTTCCTGTTCTGATGTATTGTAGTTAAACTTGAAGGGTGGTCAGGCATTTCAGGCAATTGTGACAGAGCATGTGACCAGAAGAGAGTAATGGCATGCATTAAATCAGGATAGGTTATCCATTGGATGACCAGAAAAGGATAAATGGCCCCTGAGGCTGCTGGGACTGTGCAGGGTTTATGCCAGAAGGTGGGTGGTGGGGCACCTGTCTCTTCTGGTCTTGTACATGGGAGGTGTAGCTAGGTCTAGCTAGTGCAGAACATCAGAGGAAGCTGCCTATGCCATACTTGTTGTACTGAATGCTTTGGGGGGATACAGAGCACTTCCATTCTGCTGTTCCTTAGAGACTGGAGAGACTCTAAAGTACTTGAGATGTCAGGCAGCAGAATGACAGAGGTTATCTAAAGTTTACATTGTCTAACACCCTTAAACAGCGAAAAAGGTGTATATAAAGACTCTCTTATAAATAAATAAGGTATAGTCCTGTTAATACCTGTGTCACAGATCTAGCAGTCCCATTTGTATTTCCAATTGTCAGAAAAGGGGAAGTTAGCATAAGCAATTGGCATTGGTTGGTGTTGAAGTCTGCATCACTCCCTTTTCTTTAGCACAGCCAGGAAGAACAACCAAACCCTGATCTGCTTTTAGAAACAGAATAATATGAAGTCTGATGAGAAGCTCTAAGGAGCTCTCTCTAGAGGGCAGTTCACATTACCTAACTGTAGATTGGTTTCCTTCATCTGATATTAATACTATTCATTTTCATGAGAACACAGATCCATTGATCGAATTCCAAGCCTGAGCAGCACCTTGCTGCTCCAAAGGAGGACATTAGTATTTCTTAGTACTTACAATAAGCAGTAAAGCACCTCGAAATCTTAAAACAATCAAAAATCAACCCCCAAATATACAAGTTTTCTATGTATTTTTAACTTTAACAATACTTTATTGTTACATTCAAAAGCCCTTAACTGCTATACAGAAGGTCTAAATACATACATAAAATAGGTCTCAAGACATATAAGGTAATCATGAAGTTCTCATGTAGCTAGAAAAGCCAGGAGAATATTCTCCCCAGACATCATGACAAAAAAGTACAGGACCTTAGAACAGTTTGTTCCTTACAGATGCATGAACAGTCAAACTGAGTCAGGTGAGGGCTTATCTCTTTGTCAGAGCTGCATGGGACACGGATGAATAGCCAGCATCTTGGGGACCTAATGAGAGCTGGGCAAGCTTAGAGAAAAAAAAAAAAAAAAAGTAAATAAATAAAAATATATATATATATATATATACACGGCTCTGGACTGTCGTTTAGTAGATCCTTCTTTAGAAGATTCTTCTTTAGAAGATCATCTTCTATAAAAGTGGGAAAATCATCTTTTTCCACTCCACATCTACTATTCTCTTTGGCTCCAAGCTTCTCATCTTTGCTTTAAATAAAGCAAAATAACTCACTGTTTGCTTGGGTCAATCAATTATTAGTTTACTTTTCCTCATTCACTGTATAGAAAGAAACAAAAAAGTCACTTGCCATTCTTCCCATCAGTTCATGATTTGTAAGACCTCATTCTTTCAGGCATCACTGTACCAGTCCTACCTGGCTGAATTTTTCCCACAGAGAAACTCCACATCTTTTTAAGTACATCCAACATGGACTCTTGAATCTTTTTTCTCTCTGCTCATTGATGTTATGACAGAGCAAGAACTGCAAACAGTAGTCAAGATGCAGGTGCACTAGTACAGCAATACAATGAGTTTTTTGTTTTCTATATTTGTCTAATAAGTCCTAAAATTTCATTTTTTTGCTGTGACTGAGCACTAAACTGAACTTTTTTCAGAAATGTTAAATTTTAGAAGTTTTATATTGTCTCTAAATTGAAGAGATATGGTTTTGATGGTAAAGGATGAGGAATTGCCTGGATGGCCACATCCAAAGAATTACAGTCAACAGCTCAATTGCCAAATGGAAACCAGTAACAAGTGGTTTCCAACCCTCAGGGATCCATATTATTACTATACATATATATACGATTTAATATCTTCATTAATGACATGGATAGGAGGACTGAGTGCACCCTCAGTGAATTTCCAGATGACAGCAAGCTAAGTGGTGCAGTTGATACATTAGTGGCAAGGGAAACAATCCAGAGAGACCCTGACAGGCTTGAGAGGCAAGCCTACATGAACTTTGTGAAGTTCATCAAAGCCAATTATAAGGTTTTATACCTGGGCTGGGGCAATCCCGAACATCAATACAAACTTGGTGATGAATGGATTGAGAAGAGTTCCGAGAAGACCTTAGGGTAACTGGTGGATGAAAAATTCAATGTGAGTGGCAATGAGCACTTGCAACGAAAGCCAATCATATCCTGGGCTTCTTGAAAAGAAGCATGGCCAATAGGTTGATGGAGGGGATTGTACCAATCTGTTGTGCTCTCCAGAGACCCCACATGGACTACTGTGTTCAGCTCTGGGACCTCTAGAACAAGAAAGGCACAAATCTTCTGGGGAGGGTCCATATAAGGGCTATGCAAATGATCAAAGGGCCAAAAAAATCATTCCTATGAAGACAGGCCGATACAGTTGGGTTTGCTTGTCCTGGAGAAGATTCCAGGCAGACCTTATTGTGTCTTTTCAATACTTGTAGGGGCCTTATTAGAAAGATGGAGAGAAACATTTTACAAGGGCATGTAGTGACAGAACAAGGGATAATGGTTTTAAATGGAAAGACTATAGATTTAGATTAGATATTAGGAAGAAATGCTTTACTATGAGGGTGGTGAGACACTGGAACAAGTTGCCTAGGGAAGTTGTTGATTCCCCCTCCCTGGAAATGTTTGAGTCCAGGTTGGATGGGGCTTTGAGAAACCTGGCTTGGTAGAAGGTGTCCCTGCCCATTGCAGGAGGGTTGGACTAGATGATCTTTAAGGTCCCTTGCAACCCAACCCATTCTATGATGACTTTCCTGACCAGCAGTAACCAGTCCAGAACTGATTATCAAACATATGGAATATTTGGATTGTGTGAAACAAGTCATGTAGAACAGCTGCTTATTAGACCAACAGCTTTGCAAGGAGAAGCAGAATAAATTAAATACATAGATATATGTATATATATTTGTTGTTGTTTGTTTTGTTTTTTCTTATCTGTGTTTACTTGTTAGATAAATCGCACTCTAGATATTGGGGAGGAAGGGGAGGAAAAGTTAAATGCACTATAATGCAAGGTCTTAGGGGTAAAGTCTAAACAAAGGAAATTTGCAATGTTGTTTTTTGCTTTTTTTTAAGCATAATCACTTTTTTTTTTTCCTCCCTTCCTTTGTCCCCTTACAGAAAAACTTTTCATGTTTTTATATATCACTCCTAAAAAAAAAAAATAGACTGAGGGCTCATAAGCTGTAGAAGAAGTAAAGTGTAATCAGCTTGTGAGTTCTTTCCTTAGAACTTAGAAAATTGTTCCACAGTTCTGAAGTACCTGAAATCAGACAGAAGCTGTCTCCTTAAGCAAAAACTCCTCAAAAGCCAGAATACTTGTTGTATGATTCTTGTGAACCTAGCAAGAACTCCCTCCACCCACAAACATCCCTCATATTTTGTAGAGATTAAAACATAACACAAGAAAAGAGACAAGGTATTTAAAAAGAAGATGAAACTAGTGTTTAAAGTCCAAGTGGCAATGAACTTGATCTGACATTGTTGAACTTAACCTTTTTACTTCATTTGCAAAGCATTTTTTTAAAGTTGCAGCTACTGGATAAGTTTGTTTTCTACCCCTCCAGTTGCTAACATAAATAAATTTTCATATTACCTTTTCAAGAGTGTTCTGTATGATTGCAACAATTTTACAGAATTGCATTCATGATGAAGTCAGAGACTCAAGAAGAGGTACTTTCTAATCACTTGGCTTGCCCTGTGTATTCTCTTTAGTTTGTCAGAATACTTCTAAAGAATAGTAGGATATTCTTATAGGATACATTAATAGTAGGATAATAGGATATATTTCATCTCTAATTAAGTATCAGTTTAAAAACAGAAAAGAGACTTTTTTATATTCCGTCACAGGTCCAGACTTTGTGAGTAAGAACACGGGCAGAGAGATGAGGACACAACAATTGCCTTCTCACAAAGGCAGGTCAAACCTGGGAATTTATTTTCCTTTACCAAGAAGTCTTGAAACATAAATTCCCTGCCAAACAGAAGCAGATTTGTCACAACTAAATGGAATGAAATTGTATGTCCAATCAGTTACTTCACCTTGTAGCAAAAAATAATAATAATAAAAAAACAACAGCTTAACCAAAAATGATTTAACTTTAGTCCTATTTGAATCCAAAATGTTAAATGCCTATTTCATTTCCACAAATAAATTATTTTGTTAATCAAAGCCATACATTTGTGATAATTTAAACACAAGTAGGTTACCATTTGAAAATGTAAAAGTTTTTTGTATAACTTTTCACTATATATGTTCAAACTGTAAATGGAGATTTTTCTTGGAAACTACTTTCATTGACATTGTTATACATGTAAATGGCTCAGTCTTCAAAATAGGACTATAATCAAAGTTTACAATTTATTAAAGGAATAGAGGTAAGCAAACAGCGCTGGATGCGCCGGGAGTCTCTGCTCCACCAAGATGCACATCAAGCAGCTGATTTTTATGCTCTTACACCAATACATATTCATTACTACTTCTAAAAAAAAAAAAAAAACAGGGTTATTATAATTAGTTTCCAGAATCCAAACCCTCCTACTGGAGCATGCGTATCAGTCTCTGGTGGTCCCTCTGGGGGTCTCTCGTGCTGAAGGCTCATAGTCTTCCTCCCTCTTGTCCTTCTCCTTTATCCAACTTGGCTGTATGTCAGAGACTTGTGCAGCATCCCCTGCAAGCTTTGTCTTTTAGTTGTTCTTCAGCTCTCCCCGTCTCCTTAATCTCCTGGCCAGATATCAGAGACTTGCATAATGTCCCATGCAATAGTCATAATAGTTAGCAGTTATTCTGAAACCTCCCAGATATCAGAGACTCCAAGGAAAAGCCTACAAATACATTTCCCTTCAAGCTCTCTATTGACATGAATTGCTAAAACATTCCTTTGCAAGACAGAAGAACTATCTACATTAACCACTCTGTTTTTCTTAGACTTGTGGTTGTTAGGAATGTTTTAACAATTCGTGTCAATAGAGAACAGTCCTGTCTGCCTCTGGGCCCTGCACTGGCAATTTAATTCTTGAACCACAGATGCAGTGTGTCCCAGTCTCCCCCTCATTCTAGTCAATTTATCAAGTCTTCAGAAAATACTCCTCAAATTTATGAACCTGTTTGCTTTTGTTATTCAGGACTTCTATTTGTAACAGTTACAGCCTTTTTTTTTGTCTTCTTCGAGATTAATTTAACACTGCTATAGGTGTGACTGTCCCTGTGAATGGCTGATGAGGAATGTTTTAATTACTTGTGAAGTGTCAATAAGAAAGCTATTTGTGTTTGTATGAAGTCTTTGATGTCTGGGGGTTTCAGAACAACTGATAACAACTAGTGACTGTTATGGGATACTATGCAAGCCTCTGATATCTGGCCAGGTGGCCAAGAGATTAAGAAGAAGAAAAAAAAAGAAGCTGAAAGACCTGCAGGGGATGCTGTGTAAACTTGACACGGTGCCAAGGAAGTACAAAGGGGAAGGACAAGAAAAAAACTTGGAGAGGAAGACTACGAGCCTTCAGCATGAAAGACCCCTAGAGACCCCCAGAGGAGACTGATGCACATGCTCCAGTAGGAGGGACTGGACCCCGGAAGCTAATTATAATAACCTGTTTTTTTTTTTTAGAAGTAGTAATGAATTAGTCTAGGAGCATAAAAATCAGCTGCTTGATGTAACTGGTGTGCATCCTGGTGGAGCGGAGACTCCCAGTGCACCCAGCGCTGTTTGCTTACCTCTATTCTTTTATATTCTTTTAATAAATCCTATTTTTTATTGAATCCTAATTTGAATCCTGAGCCATTTCTAACAGCTCCATTCCTTTATTTTCTCAGTTCATGGAGGGAATGTGTATCAACCATGACTACAGACTATATTGCTCAAGATCCTGGTATATTACTAATTTTCAGAAATACTTTTGTTTAATTCTAATCAAGCACTTTAAAGAAATCAGACAGTAAAAGCAAGGGCTTTTTCAGAAATACCCAGCAACTTTGTCACTATGAAAATGTCTACCACTAGATTATTTTCTTACCCAGTACCTGTTTTTCTTCATCATTCTATACTTCCACACCAGTTTGGGTGGTGAGTTATAGACCTAGTTGTAGGCAGTTTATCATTTGCATATGATCCTTGGAAAGACAGAAACAGAAAAGGAAAAAAAAATAAATCACAGATCAGGAAAGTGTTTTCATCCTGTCTCAAACTGTCAGCCTCAAAGCCTCAGCAAAAGTAGTAGAGCTAGCCATACACAAAGGGTGAAAACATTGCAATAATAGCCATCATCTTAGGTTTGCTATCTCCCATCCAGAATACAAGGCAAAAAGTATCTATATACAGACATATGCAGTCTGTATGAGCCATAGTGGTTTACTCTGGAAGCTTCTTTATTCAGCATGAATAACAGGAACTTTAAAGAACTGGATTAAAAATCAAAATGAGTCTACTAGACTGATGTACTTAGCTCCAATCATGGACCTCTTCTGCTTGCATATTCAGGACAGCCTTCAAGGTTATAAGTATATTCTCTGTATACAATTTTTGTTAAACAACATTTCTAGAGAAATGTTGTTAACATTTCTCTAACAACCCTTCTGCTGTTCTAGTGGAGGAACAAATGTCTGGAAACTGAAATCATTAGTGTTTAGTAGTTTCTGCTACAATAGTGTAAGACACTCCCAAGGTTTGAGGCTGTGAACTTCTAGGTTGCAGTTTTCTTTCCCAGAGCTCAAATTTCTTCTGTTTTTCAGTTACCATTAAAACAAGCAAGACCTGGCAACTGTATTTTACAAAAACAAGATAATTACACTATAACATGAACAATTTGAGATATACACAAAAATAACACTTTAATGCAAATTTATTTTTTATATTCTCCTAATCATTCACTCCGCATTAGTGCTCTCCTGCATGAAGTGGGATTCCTCTTCCTCCACTTTGTTCTCTTTTGATCCTTCAAATCTCCTCAGTTTTCTTACTACCTGGACTTCGTTACAAAGGCACAGTCAGAAAGAGTTATTTTTTCAGACAAGAACAAGTTAACCTGTGGACTTCCTTTTGAATTAACAATCATGTGGATTAGTGTTATTAGTATGTTATAGTGAACACTGGAATGCATCATCCAATATGGAGTATGAAATAAAGTATACACAAATAATCCCTATTTTAACATACATACGCTAAGACATGAGTGTTAGGAAAAAATATATACTAAAGTTTGTTATTCATCCAAAAGTCACTACTTGTTGATTGCCACACCATAATGCAAAGCTCACCTCCAAGAAATACTGAGTCAGGCAAGGAGAAATTTGCCTAACGTGCTGTAGAAGAGGTATCTTCGTAGAAATCTGTTAATGTATACAGTCCAAAACAAACAAATTCCAAATTCATGCAAACCAAACCACCACAAACAAACCAAACCAACCAACCAACAAAAAAAAAAAAAAAAAAAAAAAAAAAAAAAAAAATCACAGTTCAAACAGTTGTCCTCCCTCTTCCTTCCCTGGCCCCCCAAACCAACAAACCAACAAAATCCAACTTTAGAACAACCACCAGACATAAACACACTGGTAACTATTGGTAACTATGTTCTGAATTCATCTTGACAACTGTAGAAGCTAAAAACAAATATGCTGATACTTTGTCATCATCAAGTAAGGCTTGATTTCACTGGGTTTATTTTCTAAACAGAAACTTTGACACTAACATTTTTTCACATATAAGCCTTAATAGACATTTAATTAATGATTCTGATAACTGATGAGGCAGTTGATGAGCTCTGAAGTTAACTATCTTCTTCAGAATTTATGTAATTGATTAAGAAAATAAAAACCTTTGGGCAGAAATATCGCCACTCTTACAAGTGATAGGTTCTTTATCACAAACACAAATACATGCACACTGTAGAAAGTGAGGTTTTTTTTAAATGTATTATACAGAGTTTACTGAGAGAAAGGTAACTGAAGAGTTTAAGCTTAAATTCAAGGAATGAAAAATTTCTAAGACAGAAAGAAACAATTTGATACTCAGCAGAACACATGTTGGGGAATAAACATACAAACAAGCAAACAAACAAACAAAAAATGCTAATATATTAAAAGTGTGATCTTTGAAGAGAAGAATTTGCTATAGAATTGCATATAGTTCTGAATTGCTATGATTCATACAATATTAAAGCCAAATGAAGAAGCCAAAATGAGAAAGTGAAACAATTGTTAAAAAAGGATGGTTTGTGTATGTCAAACTATGGGAATTCATGTCTGAAATGTATGGCAAGTTTCCAGTACAGTTAAGTTTATTCATGAGCAACAAAAGCAGAAGTTTATTGAGAATACTTACAATTAATAGTTTACAAAATAATAGGTTTTTAGGTACATATAATTCAAATCTGTTAACAGATTTGAAATTGCAATCATCCAATAAAAACACCGTGTATAAACTCATTTCATGACTGTTTTGTTTGTTTGTTTGTTTGTTCTACAGATCAAGTTAGACTGAATAACTAGATGTATTTACAAAATATAACTTCATATATTTCTTTAAAGGAGTTCTTTCCCCATCTGAAAACTATAATCATTGTCACACACAAATAAATATGCAAATATAAAGAGAAATTAGTCTAACTCATTGCTTTCTTTGCTTACCATATACTCTCTGTGGTACATGTGTTCCCTAGGCAATACAATTCCCTAGGGTATACAAGGTTAGTGCCAATACAGACAGGAAGCATTCAATGGAAGAATTAAATATTAGTTGTAATTTATTACTAATTACAAAATCTTAGCAAACACATGCTTTGTTGCATAGTATATTATCTTTAGCTTGCATAACATGCCTAACAACCTATGAGAGTAAATACAAAAGAGTGAAAGTAAATATTTTTTCTACTTACACCCAGATTCACCTTATTATGTGCCCATATATCCTCCTTTTCACAATTACATACTGCTGGTACTGTATTCTCTTAAAATTTGTTACTCTTTTCTAATTTTCTGTACCCTTTTTGAAGGGTACCCTTTTTATTTTTTATTATTTCTGAAAGTACTATTCATTCATGACAAACAGTAAGCAACTTCATTACTGAGCTCTTTCTGGATGGAGTGAATGTCTGTCAGGTGTGGCTTTAATTGATAAAATGTGTTGTCATGTCCTGTTTAGGGAAAGAGTCCTTCATTCTGTCAGGCCAAAAAAAAAAAAAAAAAAAAAAAAAAAATGTTGGCATCCTTCTACCTTGTTCCACAGATCTGTTTTTACACTTCTTTTCTGGGGAGGGATGGTGCTTGAAAGCACCACTGAATTTCAGAAATTGTAGATTTACAAAACAATGGACTAAAAGTAAATGGAAAAATGAAAAATGTTGCCCAAAATAGATATAAGTTGTATTACAATTTATATGATGCTTTTATTCACTTGCTTTTATCCACTGAGTAAATGAATGTCTAGGATGCTAACTGTTCCAAAATGATAGAAATATTATTCCTATTAGCAAGTCTGGACTGCATGAAGTACAGTAATTCTGAAATGAAAGAATATGAACTCTTGAAAATATTAATGATACACAGAAAAATACATCCGTTTTTAACACTAAGCCTATAAACATAAGCCTAATCACAGTGAATATATTCAGATTTACTGAATATATTCCAAATCTTCAATGAAGAAATAGAAAAGTCACATGTTTAAAAAATTTTGAAAGAGTCAAAGTATTGAAGGACTTAAAAATACTTTGTAACAATCTTCATTATAGAACTGAACCTGCTATTGGGAACAGGTGTGATTTTATGTGCATTGCTTGATGTTATGCATAAGTTTTAACATATTCAGATGGTTCAGATGGTTTGAATAAAAAAAAAAAAAAAAGATTTTGGAGACAGAGAAGAAAATATCTATAGTACTCATTATAAAGTATGTTTTTTGTCTGATAATAGAAATACAGATTTTTTATAAATCATTATGACCAATATTAATCTAACAACAACATAGGGACTGACAACTTTAAAAATGATAAAGAACTCTGGAAATGTGATTTAATCTTACATGATCTCCATTGCTACTATTATGTATTCGATGGGAAATCTAGAAAAAGTTAGAGGGGGAGATATTTCTGTTCTTAAAGAAGATAAGCAATAAGTGAATGCAACTTAAAGTTAGAATTAAATTTGGTAGCATATTTAGGGTATCAGTTTGTAAATCACCTTGTGACATAGCACTTCTTAATTAAATAAAAAATTTGGAAAGCAAGGGTAGAGCAGACAAAACTCAGTGCCTTTTTTTTTTTTTTATAAGAAAAATAACAATGGTAAATTAATCCTGACCAAAATAAATAAATAAATAAATGAATAAATAAATAAATAAACTACTTAGCCCACAAATTGAGACATTAGACATTACATCAGTAAGAAAAAGATAACAATTCAGTTAGAGAATTAATTTTTCATTTAATACCCAGTACCTTATTGCTGTCATGATGGACAAAATTGACACTGAAAGCACAGACTCACAGATTGAAATTGAAATCTTGCAGATATAATACAGCTAACAGCAGTTACTCCTTCCACACGTACCTTCAACTATTACTGCAGAACTGGATTTCAAGTAAAATTAAGGAAGACTTATACAGTTTTATAAAAATTATGCTTACAATGAATAAACACAGATTTATAACTTGTTATGACTGCAAGAACACTAAAATGTCCCATGGTTTCATACATTTATGTTGAAACTGTATTAAGATATCTTCTACACTGTCTACTTGAATACAGAATTTTAGCTGGAGCGTACTTTAGCAGGGATTATTTATGAAGATGTTTCTGAAGAGGTAAGCTATGTTACAACCAGTACATTTTGAAATGAAAGTGAGTTGAAAGAGGTAGGTTTGTAATCACTGATTTACAAAGGCAGATATTAATAGCTCATCTAGGATTTTGTCTGACCTTCACATTTTCTGGTGCTCATAAATTATAACTGTGGTGTTACTATAACAGGTAGAGATGATTCAGTATTCAAAAAACAGATTGGAAATTAATGATATTGTTTGGACTTCCACATGTATCTTTCTAAAATGTAAACATACCTAGCTATGTCTGCTGATGCATCAACTGGGAGAATATTCATGCACAAAACATTGGGAACATGACTGTAACCATATTGCTTACCCCTGGAGATACATATCTACATTATAGATCAATTATGCTGATATTTATACCATTAGGTTTACTTCTCCAAAATCAATTGACATTTCACAAGCACACTAGATTCACAAATTGAAACATTTCCAAAGACGAAAAACAAATGAATGAAGATATTGATCACACTTACACTGATAACAACACACACACTGCATTAATTTTTTCACAGCTGAACGAGAAGAATTAATTCATTGCAAATATATTTGCCTTGGAATTGTTCAAAGGCAATGGAGTTTCCAAAGAATTAATATTATATATATATAATATGTATATTTATTAATAACTACACTATATTATTGAACAGATTTTATTGTGAATGCTTCAGGTGAACGCAAATAAATCTTGGCTCTGGCTTCTGATTTAAGATATAGAAAAATAATCATAGCATAAAGTAAAATAATAATTTAACATTTACCCTCAGTGAGTTGAGGGTACATATCCTCACCCTGACTCACAGACATACTACAAGTATTTTGACACAAAAACAGAATCCAATCTAAGTTTAAACTGAAAGAACCATGCTGTGTGCAGATTCAACTAATTAAAATTTTAAATATAGCTACCCTATGATCTGTAAAGCAATTTCAATCAATGAACTATTTTAATTACATCAAATGCTTTTATAAAAGGGGTTTTAATTGCAATCTACTTTAGCTATCCATTAGTTAATACATTCACATGAATGAATATAACTCATAGTTAGGATATCTTGATCATATGGCCAACACATACAAGGTAACATGCTGATGTTTGCAAAAAAATTACCCTTATCTCTTGTTAAGGAGAGTAGAAATATTTTTAAATATTTGGTGAAATTTTATTCATGTTCTGTTTATTCAAGGGTATTGTTCTTGTATTTCAATGGTAAACATTCAAAAAAAAAAAAAAAAAGAAGAAGAAAAAATAAAAAGATCACAGAGTCGTAGAATCATAGAATGGTTTGGGTTGGAAGGAACATTAAAGATCATCTGGTTCCAACACCTCTGCCATGGGTAGGGAAACCTCCCACCAGACCAGGTTGCCTAAAGGCCCATCCAGGCTGGCCTTTAACACTTCCAGGAAGGGGTCACACACAAATTTCTGGGCAACCTGTTACAGTGCCTCACCACCCTCAGAGTAAAGAATTTATTTATATCTTATCTAAATCTGCCCTTTTTAAATTTAAAACCATTATTCCTTGTCAGAGTACCCCATTAGGTAATAGAAGGCCACTATAAAATCTACCTGTAACCTTCTCTTCTCCAAGCTGAATAACTCAAACTCTCTCAGCCTGTCTTCATAGGAGAGGTGCTCCAACCCCTTGATGATCTCTGTGGCCTTCTTCTGGACTCATTCTAATCTAATCATGTTCTTCTTGTGCCAAGGGACCCAGAGCTGAACACAGTACTACTGGTGGGTTGTCACAAGAGCAGAGTATAGGAGGAGAATCAACTCTCTTGCCCTGCTGGCCATGCTTCTTTTGATGCAGCCCAGGATACTGTTGGCTTTCTGGTCTGCAAGCACACATTGCTGGCACACACTGAGCTTCTCATTGACCAACACGCATCCACCCTCCCCGTCCTCCTCAGCACTGCTCTCAATCCATTTATCACCAGGTCTGTACTGATACTCAAGTGGCCAAGAAGGCCAACAGCATCCTGGCTTGTATGAGGAATAGTGTAGCCTGCAGGAGCAGGTGATGCCTCCACTTCTTGCTCATCTCCAGCCTACTGGCTCTGGGGAATTTTAGAGAGAATCTGGATGCTGTGCCAGAATTGCTCAGCAATAGACAAAACATTGTTGTGATACGATTGTTGTGTAGCTGTTCTAGCTACAAATGCAGAGCACAACACTACATGGGCCACTGCAGGGGGTTAACTCCATCCCAGTTAGACCCGGTACAGACATGTGGCTAGTGCTTTTGCTGGTGAAGACTAAGGCAAAAATGTCATTGAGTACCTCAGCCTTCTCCATATGCCAGATGACCAGGTCTCCCATTTCCTTCTGGAGAGGGCCTATATTTTCCTTAGTCTTCATTTTATCACTGATGTAGAAGTCTTTCTTGTTGCTCTTGATGTCTCTGGCCAAATTTAATCCTAACAGGGCTTTCACTTTCCTAATCTGACCCCTGGATGCTCTAACATTGTCTCTGTATCCCTCCCAGGCTATCTTTCCTTACTTCCACCTTCTGTAGGCCTTGATTTTCTCCTTCAGTTTGGCCAGGAGCTCCTTGTTGATGCAGACCTCCTGATGTCTTTTTCACAAACTTCCCCTTTGTTGGAATGCATTGTTCTTGAGTTTGGAGGAGGTGATCCTTGAATATTAACCAGTTTTCTTGGGCCTCTATTCTGTCCAAGGTTTTGTCCCGTGGTACTCTACCAAGCAGATCCCTGAAGAGGGCAAAGTCACATCTCCCAGAATCCAGTGTAGTGAGCTTGCTGTGCTCCCTCCTCACTGTCCTCAGGATCCTAAACTGAATCATTTCATGGCCACTGTTGTCAAGGCTTCTCTTGAGCTTCATATTCCCCACCAGCCCCTTCTTGTTGGTGAGAATAAGGTCCATTGTGGCACCTTTCTTCATTGGCTCCTCTACCACTTGGAGAAGGAAGTTGTACTGCTGTAGTGTTCCTCCAAAAGATAGCAGGATGGTAGAAGTACCCCATGGGACTTGCGAACATGAGGCTATAGAGGGCCTCATCTGCTTGGTCATCCTGGATGGATGCTTTGTAGCAGGCCCCCACTATAATGTCACCTGTCCCTGCACTACCTTTAATCCTGACCCACAAGCTCTTTGTCAGCTCTTCATCCATCTCCAGTCAGAACTCCATGCACTCCAGCTGCTCATTGACATAGAAAGCAGTGACACCTCCTCATCTCCCTTGCCTGTCCTTCCTAAAGAGCCCATATCCTTCCATTCCAACACTACAGTCATGGGAGCCATCCCACCATACCAATGACATCACAGCCCTGCAGGCATGCATACATCTCTAACTCCTCTTGTTTATTGCCAACTCTATACACATTAGCATAGAGACATTAAAGATATTAAAGCTGGGCCCCTGGTGAAGCTGACTTAATGGCTGGAGTGGCTGGAATTCCTTTTTGCTGTTCTTCAGGTGCTCTCCTGCTGATTCATAACCCTTTTCCAGATTCTGGACATTTATTGCTAACACCAGCATCAAACTGGGAGGAGTGGGATGAATTGAGGTTCCCTATCCCAGCAACTTTAATTTAAAGCCATCCTCACCAGCCAGGCAAGCCTATGACCAAAGATGCTCTTATCCTTCTCTGACAGGTGGATCCCATCAACTCCCAGCAGACCAGGTTTCTCAGAGTACCATGGTCTAAGAAGCTGAAGCCCTCTATGTAACACCAGTTCTGTAACCATCCGTAGATTTGCTAGATTTGACTGGTCCTTTCAATCCCCTTCACTTTGACTGGCAGGACTGATGAAAAAACTACCTCTACTGCTGGTCCCAGTACTCTGTATTCCCTCTTGATACTCCCCAGACAGCTCCTGGCTGCATCACTGGTGCCCATGTGAAACAACAGCAGTGAATAATAGTTATTAGGCTGTACATGGCTTGGCAATGGCATCCCTGATACAAACCCCTGGTACACAGCAGACTTCTCTCAAGTGCAGTTGAGGTCAGATGGGTTCTTCTGTACCTCTCAGAAGAGAGTCTTCTACTGCTATCACCGGTTGTCTTTTCTTAGTTGAACTGGTTGTTGTACTGGGAACAGACTGGGCCGCCTCACTCAGCTCCAGCCCCCCTTCAATAAGTCTTTCCTTTGCAGTCTGCAGAGGGGTGAAGTGGTTCTATAAGGGTACCTCAAGCTCCAGGGGAAGACTTGTCCTCCTGCTGGTCCTTGTCATTGCCAGCTTCCACTCTCCAGTGTTATTGCCCACCCACCCCCTTCTTCCTATGAGTGTCAGTGAGGAAAATGTCAGTTTCAGGCAGTTTGGCCATGAGCTGCGGGTCCACTTCAGACCATCCTAGGATCCAACTGCCTAACTGCTCCTCAGCCTCCCAGATACTATGCAGCCTTTTCACTGTCTCCTGCACCTCAGGCACCTGCTACAGGAGGTCCTCCACTAGGGCATACCTTTTGCAGGCAGGTCTATCACTTGTCCATGCTCCAGGAGAAAGGTGTAGGCAGTTGAGTCAGGCTTAAGTATTTTATACACTGACTTTTACGTGAATGATAAAATAAATAAATAAATAAATAAAATAAAATAAAATAAAATAAAATAAAATAAAATAAAATAAAATAAATGTAATGAAACGTGTCATTAAAGTCTTCACAAATTTTTTTCCTTTTTTTTTTTTTTCTTTTTAATGTATGCAGATATGTAAATAAATTCCTGTCCATGTAAAATTTAGTTTTTGTTGCTTACCTCATCACCTAATCTTTAGTTTGTAAGGAGCAGGGTGTTATTACAAACTAATAACAACAATGGAGTAAATTCTGTAGAGATACATGGTGTCACTGCTGTCAACATAAGAGAACAGAACAACAAAGCCCATCTTCTCTATTTAATTTCTACATTCTAATGCTTATAGTAATGCTAGCTTTCTACCAGGCTTCACAAAGCATAGCAATTGGCTGAGAAGTACAGATCCTGTTTTATTGCCATTGTGCAAAAAATTGATATTTCCAGACCAAATTTACCCTATATTGTTCAAATTGAAGCATTTGGAATCTTAGCTGTTATTTGGCCATTGGTCATTTGCCCAACTGTTGTGTTTAGTTAGCTGTTGCTGAAAGCTAAATGGTATCTCATGGCAGTTCTGTCATGAAGCAGCAAGTTAGAAAAGAATCATCTGATGAATCAGTATCTATATTGGTGAAACAGAAATGCCAATAGAGAAAATTATTTATGATCATGGTAATTATTCAGAAGAATGCTGCTATGAAGAGATATTCGCTGTGTAAAAGGCATAATCTGTATAATTGTTACTGCCCAGTTACTGTCCACTTGCTAAGTATATACAACAATGATAAAGGACTCTTCACAGTCTTCAAGAAGTGTGAGCTATTTTGAATATTCATATTCCAGGAATTACAGTAATTTAAGTTGAAAGGTATTCTGCTTTGTTTAGACAACTAAAGTAATTTACCTTCATGCATAATCAAGCAGGCTTGCATTTTAATTTAAATAGAAAAGTTAGTGTGCAGTAAATACTGCACAAATAATTCCAAACTGTGGAAATTCACAATATATATAATTATTATTTTTAAAGTATTTTGAAAAATTCACATGCTTTCAGCTTTTAAAGTATGACAAAGGATTATATTTTGTCCTGAATTTATCGTATTTATCCTTTGATCTTTGATTCCAGCAGATATACTCCAATATTACTAATTATTTTCTCAGCACTGCAGGTATAACCAACAATATATTTCAAGTTCTAAAATATTCCAACTCTAGCAACTAACATTTGGTGATTTTAATCAATTGTTTACATCTCTATTAAAGAGGAAAAAATATGGAAACAGAAACCTTCACAAATCTTACAGTATTTGTAAATACTGTAATATAATATGTATATAAATCATAATTTATATACAAATATGGATGCTCAGAAAAGTGATATTAAGTTATTCAACATTAAATTGGTTGTAGAGTTTAAACCATGTTTTGAACCATGGTAAGAAGAAACTGTTTCTTGCTATATGCGTATGTAAACATTGCTTAACAACAACAACAACAGCAACAACAACAACAAAATCTTCAACCTGTGTGTATTTCAACTGAACTCAGCATTCAGTAATGTTAAAATATAAGTAAAATTGTATCGCACTAACTTTCAAAGGAGGGATATATCTACCAGGTGATGAAATTATGTTCAGAAACCTGCACGTCACATTTAATATTATTTAGGGGTGTCAAATTTGTGAATGTGTAAAATGTGTATGGACAAGAATAAAGAACCCAGATCTTAGAAGTATTTAAAAATGTTTATTGCATTTTTTGGTGTCTCTTCTAAACTGCATGTTTGTTAGTTAAAATGACGTCATGGTGGAGAAGTACAACTTTTCTTAATTCTTTTCAGAATTTATTTTAATATTTCTTTTGCTTATTAAAATTGACAATAAATGCTGCAGGTAGAGATGCACCGTTTTTAAAGGTGGAATATATTAAAACAGACTCTATCACCAATCAATCATTATACACCACTTACAGCAATATTAATTCCATGTGTCCTAATTTTTTTTAGTACAGTATCAAATGACAGATCTTTTAAGCTTCCAAAGAACATTATGTTTATCGCTGACTTTAGAATGACCATATCAGTTTGCACACAGAGGAAAGTTTTGAAGAGTTCCTCCCCATCCCGTTATCATTTTAACTTAACAGTGTAATCAGTTACTGAGAAGGACCCATATAGACCCAAATAAGGTTAGCCACCATTTTCTGGTGTTCTGAGAAGTTGGAATAGACTTGAAAGTTTAATTTGACAGCCCTCTATAGGATTTTCAGAGCAAACAAAAATACAAAACCACACTAATTTTTGATAACTGCAAAAGTCTTAATATTTTGTTTATTGTATACCAGATATAAGCACTATTTCTTTTACTATCCAGTCTCCCAGGACAGGTTTTTGCTGACTCAACAAAAGATATACAAACCTTTCCAAAAACCATGAGTTACAAAGCGATAGAAAGAAAAAGATTTCCAAACCTCGTAGACTGGATACAAGTGAATGTGAATGTGAACTCTTCATAAATGGTATCCGTTTTATCACAAAAGTGGCTAGATTTAAGTAAATTCTTTGTAGGTATGGGCACACGAAAAGTTACTGACTCATCAAAAGACACAAGGAACCCTGAGGTGGGCTGAAAAGAATCTAAGTTCAACAAGGAGAAGTGCAAAGCCCTGCACTTGGGAAAGAACAACCCAAGGCACCAGTGCTTGCTGGGGTCTATCGGGGCTACCCCATTGGAAAGCAGATTTGCTGAAAAAGCATCTTGGTGGACTTGAAGTTGAACATAAGTCAGCAAGGTGCTGACTGCCACTAAGAAGTCTAATGGTATTGTCTGCATTAGACAAAGTATCACCAGAAAGTCAAGGGAGGTGATCCTTCCCCTCTACTCAGTATTGTTGTGGCCCTACTCAGCATTCATGAGGCCACACCTGGAGAACTGTGTCTGGTTCTGGGCACCCCAGTACAAGAGAGTCATGGACATGCTGGAAGGAGTCCAACATAGGTCCTCAAAGATGGTGAAGGGACGGGAGCATCTCTCCTATGATAAAATGCCTAGAGCTGGGACTGTTTAGCCTGCAGAAGCAAAGGCTCAGAGTAAGAATCATATCAACGACTACAAATACCTGAAGGGCAGATGAAAAGAAGACAGAGTCATGCTTTTTCCAGTGGTGCCTGATGACAGGATAAAAAGCAATGGAAACAAAATGAAATACAGGAGGTTCTGTCTGAAAGTAAGGAAACACTTCTTTGCTGTGAGGTTGACTGAGTTCTGGAACAGGTTGCCCAAAAACGTTGTGGAATCTCCCTTCTCGGACAACTTCAAAATCCCTCTGGGTCTTCAGGTAGCCTTCTCTAGGTGACCCTGCTTGAGCAACTAGGTGACCTCTGGAGGTTCCTTCCAACCTCAACCTGTGATTCTGTGATTCACAATTCTGTGATTCTGTGAAGCCACACAGAGTATGCCTTAGATAGTAAACTATAGGTTTAGGCAAACATAGCATTGACTTGCTGAACTGATACTTCAACCTCTACTGATACAGAAAGCACAGAATTTGAATTTCAGTCTGTGAAAAACAGCTTTATACCCCAGGCAGATTGTATTAATTGTGAGACAAACTGCTAAGTTCTATTTATTTATTTGTTTGTGCAGAGAAGGAAACTTCCAAAGAGATGATTTTAGAATTCCTACTCTCACTTTTAAGAGCCAACACTAATTGCCATTCCTAAAACAATAATGAAATCTAAATATCCAGTGTAATTTAATTTTTATAGTGGGGTAGAGCAACCTTATACAGCTTTAACTATACAGCCCTTGTTTCTTTTGCCTCTATGAAAAGTCAATTAGTATGGAACTTTCCCTGACAATCTCAGAGAAGAAAGTCAAATTGAACTTAGAGTCATTTTTAATCTTTGTTCAATTCATTGGTTGGAAGACTATCTGTGGTGGTTTACTTGGGTGAGCCGCCAAGTTCCACCATGGCAGCTCTCTCACTCCCCCTCCTCAAAGAGGAAGGGGGAGAAAATTAGACACAAAGAGCTCAAGTTTTGAGATATGAATGATTTAATTAAAGGGAAAAGTGTGTGTGTGTGTGGGGGGGGGGGGGGGGGGAGAGGAGGAAAGAAAAAGAGAAAAAAAGCAAAGGCCTCATGGAAGCACAGAGAAGAAGAAGAAGAAAAAAATTCAGTTAGTCTCTACTTCCCATCAATGAGTGATGTTCAGCCACATACTGGGAAGCAGGGCCTCAATACACATAGCAGTTGCTCAGGACAGACACTTCCACAATGAGAGCACCCCCCTCTCTTTCCCCTTTCTCACCTTTTATTGCAGAGTGTGACACCACATGGTATGGAATATCCCTTTGGTCAGTTTAGGTCAGCTGTCCGCTCACCATCACTTACCTATCCCCAGCCTGCTGGCTCTGGGGTGCTTGGAAGGAGTTCTTATGTGGTGCCAGTATTATGCAGCAATAGATACAACACTGGTGTGATACCAGTGCTGTTCTAGCTACAAGTGAAGAGCACAGCTGTATGGGCTGCTACAGGGAAAGTTAACTCCATCCCAGCCAGACCCAGCACACTATCTTATAGGAGTTTTTGTTTTGTTTTGTTTTGTTTATTGTATATTTATATAACATGATGTTACCTCAACATTTGTGATCTTAGATATTACCAAAAGAATCCTTTCTGTTATTATTCTTTTATTGCAGTGGTTGTAGGAGGCAGCAACAGACAGAGAAGAGGAGATATTGTGGATATATTATTATAGGTATTATGAAAGGCCTATAGACCTTGAATATGACTTTATTGCTTGACTAGTGCATTAAACATCATCTAATTCAAGGTTGATTGAACTTGACTGCTTGGTTTTTAAAAGACACTTTCAATTGACCAAACTGTCTCAGAAAAAAAAAAAAAAAAAAAAAAAAAGACTCCTGTTTATGCATCCATCACAACTCAAAGAAAGAAAAAACGTTACAGGTTTGCAGAAATCAGTTCATCTGACATGATTGAAAAGGTGTTACAAAAAGTCTGGTCAAAGACTGATTTATATCTAAATAAGACTCACAAGCACAGAATACTTTGCCAATTTTATCACTACCTTTTCTGCTAAATCCTTGTCTAGACTTCTAGGTTATATTTCAAATGTTCAAAGAACAATGTGAAATAAATAGTTCATTAGTCTCTAACTAGTGTATCTCTTCTCCCTCATTTTAACAATAAGAGATTATATTGCTAAAAAATGTGTACCATACTTTTATTCTGTAATTTTTGAGTAATTCCTGTCAATTTACAGAATAAATAATACAAAATAAATTGACTCATTGCTCAATACATTAAGCAACTACTGTATTTTTCCTTATACATACTTAACGCCTCTGAAGTTTTCAGAATTTTTTGATACTCCAATATACAAAAAAGACTTAATGGGACATATAGCACTTGCAGTAATTTACTGATATTTACAGTATAATGTACAGCTATGCTCTTCAAGCATCATTTACCTTAAAATTCTATAATTTACAGGAGTTTAAGTTTCTTAGTAATAAACAGATATCGTGTTGTTTTGATTGTTTGAAAAGTTCATAGAGAATTTTTTTTTTCTCCTAAATAAATAGTTAGTGTATCCTTTTGAGGCCCGTATCAGAATTTAAAAAGTTAGAAAAGAAAGCAACTTAACAGAATGAAAGAGTGCCAGTGTGAACTACAGGAAAAAAAAAAAAAAATAGAAATAACAGATATTGCCTACAACCTAAAAATATATGAACACAGTCAATTTACCTTCTTGGATACCTACACTGATACCATTGAATTAATCTTTCCCACAGAAAGATCCACATGCTTGGATTTTTAGAGTTATTTGAGATATTTGTAGAGATATTAGAGATGTCTACATTGCCATCAGACAGATAATCCCCTAAACATAGCCAACATTTTCACAGAATGTGAGTCCATAACAAAAAAAATGGGCACCTTTACAACATTTGCCTTCCCAGTAACCTCAGTGATTGAATATGCTTGCACAGTTTGGGTCTTTCCGTTAGCTTAAACACAAAATATCTTTTTGAAGAGAGGAGGAAGATAATCTCTCAGACACCTAGTCTTTTACTGTATCATTTGTTCTACATCATTGAATGGTTCTACTCACTTGCTGTGGCATCTTTGCTGTAGCGACTTTGATTGAAGATAAAACCAACTACTCATCTAGAAAATATACACAGTGACAACTGTCTGAATACAAACTGAAAGTGATGACAAATTCATCTATAAAAATTATTGGAGTTTGAACGTGAAAGATGAAAACAATTATGTTTTAAAAGCTGTGTTCATTTATTCCACAATTACAAATGCCATGTAAAAAGTGAGGTAAATTGGTTCATTTTTATTTCGTTTATAATGCACAAAACCTTTTCTATAAGGTCTGTTCATAAGAGATGAGCAGGAATAATTCTCAAGGGAAAAAAAAAAAAGAGTACTGTATCATATTTCTTAATAGCAAAGCTTTACATGACTATGCAGTAATGCTATTCCAGACATAAATCACTATATTTTTCTTTCTTTCTTTCTTTTTTCTTTTTTTTTTTTTCCCAGAAATATAAGAAATATCAGGAAAAAAAATCATTAATTTGCCATAAAGGTGAATTCTTTATAAAATTTAGTTAAACAAATATAAGATGTCAAGAACCTTCTCAAGTGTGTTTTTGATAAGGTAATAACAAAAACCCTCTCCCTCCCCCCTTTTTTTTTTCCTCGTATTAGTAAGATAAAACTTTTTAAATCAGAAACACATATTTTAGCATCAGTAAAATATTTATTTTTACAGTCTATGAGATGCAGGATAAAATCCCCAATAAAATGATGGACATCATCCTCAGAACCATACGGTCATGTTAGCTTAAGTTTTAAGCTGAACCCAACCCTGAATTACCTAATCATCATGCTACTATTTGCTTTTTTCTCTCTTGGCTGCTAGTCCAGATCTACAGGTCTGGAGACTCAGACATTTACCAGGGACCTAACCTTACTTCAGTGGTATTTGCAGGGACCATATAGGCGGTGCAGGCTGGTTTGATTATGCCTTTGAATCAAGCATGACTGGAACAGTCATCCCCAACACCTTAACCCTCTGAGCTGGTTGACTTTTCTTTTGACATTGATGAGAAGTTACACCCTGAAGTTGAGGCATAAACACAAGAAGAGCCTGCATGCACTTGATGTGGAATGGAAAATGGAATGATCTCCTTACCTAATGCAAGTTTACTAAGCATAACACCAGCACTCATAGAAGTCATCCTCATATTACAGACTACTTTGACTGGCCTTTGTAAGAACCAAATATTAAATTCTTACATAAAGCAAAACATTCTTTACTGAAGTTATTTATGTGTTCAGATCTCTGCTGCATTATTAAAAATGTAAAATATCTGTTTTAAAATATGTATTTTAAATACTTTCAGCTGATTAAAAGCTATATTTTCAATTTATTTCTAAAGGAAGTAAAGACACTGGTTCTGGATACATGAAGAAAAAAAAAAAAAAAAAAAAAAAAACAAGCATGTTTTTAGATGTTCAGTAAGACTGAAAGATGATGATTTGAGGTATTGACTACACAAGTGCCTAAACTGAACTGACTGCAATACCTATCATTTCTGTCATTAGGGCAAGCATGCATTACAGTTTAGAAGCTGAATGCACATCTGACACGCAATATATTGATTCTGACAGAACATACATGATCTTTTATGGACCAGTGCCTCAAGAGAAATAGACAATGTAATAAAGAAATACAGGGCAATGAAAATAACAACAACAAAACACCTTCCAATAGCTTCTGTCCTGCTTTTTAAAGGAATATGCTAACATAGACAAAACAAACAAGCAAACACAGGATACTCCAATATGTTTTCATTACTGACAGAATTCTTACCCTGAAAAAGCAAGAATAGATTTGTGAGAACTGGAACCCCTGAAATTTGATTTCTTTACGTCATACTGCAATAACTTCAGCTTCCATCTCCTCTAATCCTGCCTTCTGCACTATGTCTTTCTTTTACTCTGTACCTCAGAATTGTTACTCCTTTTAACAAACAAGATGAGCACAGAGCTGCTGCACAGGCAGTTGTTTTGTTTGTTTTTTTTTTTTCTCTCTCTATTTTTTTTTTTTCCTAATGTCATTGATTTAGGTTAACCACACACTTGAGGTACAATAGAATTTTGTAATTAATATGTCAAAAAGTTTTGTTTACTTAAAAATCAGCTTTCCTTCTTGAACCAATCAAGGTATTTATTTAAAACTTGTTTGTGCATTTATACCTAAATCAAAGTACTGGAGAAGGGGACAGTTTGTCTCTCCTTTCCTCTAATTTGTGAATTTTTTTTATTCCCAATTTTTTGAAATTTTTTGAGTTTCTGAAATAATTCCTTGGGTGAATAATCATGGCAGATATACATTCAGGCAGATTATTGTACCCGTTTTATCACTGGGACCTTGTTTGGGGTTCTCTTTTTTAATTCAACCTTTCTTCATCTTGCACTAAATCTTTTTGAGTTAAAAAAAAAAAAAAAAAAAAAAAAAAATAAGATAAGACAGATGTCTATATCTTGATTTAGTCAAAGTAGACTAGGAAAGGTATTTGTTCTGTTATATTGTTGTCATTGTTTTTTTGTTTGTTTTGTGGTGCTTTCCAGAACAGAAGCATGATGTGGGAGAAATTTATTGGACTGATTTTTACAGCATACTTTTGTGCAGTTTCAAAGATGATTTAATGAACAAAACCACTTAACAGGGAATTAATAAAATCTACTCCTTGTAAAAGGTCAAGTGAATTTCTTTACTTCAGCCTTCCTCAATATTGTTCTATCTGATCTGTGTTGTAATAGAGTGACTTCTCTAATTGTTCAATTAAGAACCTGCTTAGATTCTGGGGACCTGCTGCAGGTGGTTCCATCATAAAGCTGGATCATGGCATTAATACGATAAAACAAATACTCCAGATTTTTTATTATAACAATGGATCCTTGAGAAGTAGATTTCATACCTTGATATGATTACCTTGGACTATGACTCTAGCTATCTTCAAGTGAGTGTTATAATTTTTTCAGTGGCTGTAAACCACTACTCTCCAAAATCCATAGACTCTTATGATTTTAGCAGTGTTTAGATTATTCAGCTCTTGAAATTAATTCCAATATAAATTATGTCATGTATTGAAGAATGTTGAGAGATTTTTGAGATGTTAACGGGGATGGGTCCTTATCTCAATACCCAGATTCAGTTGCAGTTCCCTGCAACTATTCACCAAACAGCTGCGCAGCTTGCACTGAGGGCTCTTAGTCTTCCAGGGGAAAAGAAAGCACCTCCATTTGCATCTGTAGAACAGGCCCCTGGGGAACCATATGCTAAATTTATCGATCAGTCCAGGCAACCAGATGTGGTGGCACAGTACTGTCAGAGATTTGCTTTTACAGTACACTCCATTAACAAACAGACCCCGGCAAAGTGCTATGAATGGCTAGTGCTTCTACAGGGGATGAGGAATTCCCCTACATTATGTCAATTATATGTGGCCTGGGCATTACAACCAATTCAGACAGCATGGTGTGACATAATTATTTACCATTATATGGATAACATTCGGTTTGGTAGGCCAGAATGCTTCCAGGATTCAGATTTAAAGTTTATTTGGGATACTTTGGAACCAAAAGGGTTGAAGATAGCCCCAGAGAAGGTTCAACAGAAACGGCCATGGCTATACTTGGGATGGAAAATATCAGACTCTACTATTCGTCCCCAGAAAGGTGATATAACTACGGTGTTACATACTTTGACAGATGTACAAATGTTCCTGGATAATATTCAGTGGGGTTGCCACATTGTATGGATTACTAATGACGACTTAGCTATATTACTACCTTTATTGTGGTGCAGGAGTGCAGAGCCACAGATTACACTAACAAATGACCACTGGCAGGCTCTTTCACAAATAGCTTCTAAGGTTGCAGCTGACACTTCTTGCAGATGTATAGCAGACGTTGCACTCTCCTTCCTAATTAGCAATCGTGTCTCATCCATTTGCGGTGATTGGTCAGTGGCAAAAAGAAAAGGGGGAGAGTAAGGGGCGACAAAGACAGAAACAGTATCAGGAGGATGCCACTGACATTAACAGCACGGGTAATAGGAGTAGTATAAGTGACACAGGTGATGGCAAGGGTGGAAGGATAGGGCAGCATTTTTGAGTTCTAGAATGGATTTTCCTACAGGTTCAGCCAAAAACAAGTGTTCAGACATGGGCAGAAGCTATCATAGTGTTAGTATGTGAGGGTTGCTCTCAGAGTATTGAGATCAGCGGGCAGGAACCAGGAGATCTGCCAGGATCTACTCAGGATCATTTGGAATGGTGTTTACAACGATCCATACCGCTACAAGAAGCTGTGTTAGATTACCTGGGATTGGTACATTCCCTAACTCCAAATGGGCCTCTCTGGCAAGTTATAAGATCATATAAATGGCAGATAGTATTATGGCTTTCATCCCGACCAGTGGTGAGTTGCACTGTATACACTGATGCAGGTGCGGCAAGTAGGAAGGCTGTGTATGTGCGGTACGAGAATGGAAGTTGGGAGAAATACATAATTCCGGAGGAGACAGGGCATTCATTACAAACATTGGCATTGTCTGCAGTTTGGGCTTGTCAGTGCTGGATGCATGAGACAATTAATTTAGTCTCAGGCTTTTTGTATGTTGTCAACATGGTAAAACGGATAGAGGATGCCTTGAAACAGTAAACTAAGAGGGACAGATTGTTATTATTTCTGCAGCTGCGAGATGCCATTCAGGGGAGAACTGCACCTTACTGTGTTATCCATATGCATAGTCATCAGTTCTCGATTGGGTTAGCAGAAGGTAATTCACAAGCAGACAAACTGGTGAGTATTGATACTTTTTCAAGATTCATATGGACAACGGCGCAGGGGGGAGAAAAAGCACACCTTGTGTGTAGACATCTGATGGTGTGTTGCCATTATGAGAGTGCCACAGCAGATCAAGATGGATGATGGTCCAGCAAAAGGGTTAGAAAATTTATGAAAATGTGGGGAGTAAAGCATATCACAGGTATTCTATATTCTCCCACGGGCCAAGCAATGGTCGAGTGATCACATCAGGTTTTAAAGGAACAATTAGCAAGATTAAAAGAGATCAAGAACATTGATGAGCGACTGTCCAAGGCATTGGTTGTCTTGAATCACTTATGTTTGACTAGGGACCGAGAAGACTCTCCTGCGAGTATTCATTTTCAAACAATAAATATAGCAGTACCAAATGTGTTACCACAAATAAGAATGAACTACCGAGATCCTGCTACAGGAACTTGGAACGGGCCATACGGGTACAGAAATACAAATAACACTTATGATTACAGTGACACTGCTAGGCAGGGTTTAGGGGCTTATGGCATGAAGACAAGGGGTAACAACTATAGCATTTGGAACAGTCGTACAGCTATGGCCTTACCTCCTGATGTTTTTCTGATTTGTGGGGATAGGGTCTGGCAGGGTATCCCTGCAAATGCTATAGGAGGTCCATGTTACTTAGATAAACTTACTATATTTGCTCCTATCTTGTCACAGTTGCATGAGATCACCAGACATAAATGGGCATTGCTCGCACCGGATTACAATGATAATGTTGAATTGTTTGGTGTTGCAGCTAGAGTGGCATTGGCAGGTTTAGTGCCAGGAGTGGCATCTGAGGCCGCACATAACAACTTAGAAAAATTGGTATGCTGGGCTGAGAAGCAAGCCTATGCCACAACAGAGATACTTGAGGAGATGTTACCAGATCAAAATAGTCTGCAACATGTGCTCTTACAGGATCGAGCTGCTATTGACTTCTTGCTTTTGGCTCAAGGGCATGGGTGTGAGGACTTTGAGGGAATGTGCTGTTTAAACCTTTCTGATCATAATGAGTCAAATCACAAATCCATTACTTTCCTGAAAGAGCACATGAGAAAGATTCAATATGATAACAATCCTTTCAGTCAATGGCTCACTGATTTGTTTGAAACAATGCATAGATGGTTACTGGGATTAATCAAAGAGGGATTAAGGATTCTGTTTGTTGTGGTGTTAATCATCATTGTGTGTTGTATTGTAATAAATGTGGTTAAAGGGTTACTTGCAAAACTGTTACATTGGGCTTGGTTTGCTAAAAAAAAAAAAAAAAAAAAAAAAAAAAAAAAAAAAAAAAGGGGGAATTATTGAGGGATTTTTGAAACAGCAAAGATCCCATGACTTGCTGCAGCTGAGCAAACCAAGCTACCAGGAAGACTATGACATCCTGAAAACACTGTACTTCACATTTATTTTAAATGACTAGAGACATTTTCTTCCCACTAATTTATCATATATCTTTCTGTATATGAAACAAGCCTGGGTATAAAAATTCCATGTTTTATTTCTATATAGATCACAAACAATGAAGATTGCACTTTAGGAAAACAAGCTGCAGGAAAGCTTTAACCAAGATGACAAAGATATTCTTTTCATTCTGTGGCTGTCAAAAGTGTTGCCAAGGTTTTCAATATTTTCAGCTCATTAAATAATATGATTATGATTTCAACCCATTTCTTTGAATTTCCCTTGACAGGAAAAAAAAAAAAAGACTAAATAATATTAATAGTAATAATAATAATAATAATAAAGACTCAAAACAGTGACATGAAGTGACACTTACAGAAGAAACAGTGAATAGTACAAGTTATACGCATCAGAAAATGTATCTACATGGCATAATAGAACAAGAGCCACAAAGATGATCAAGGGGATGGAGAACCTCTCCTGTGAAGACAGGATGAGGGAGTTGTGAGAAGAGAAGGCTCTGGGGAGACCTCTGGGGAGGCCACTATAAGAAATCTGAGAAAGGACTCTTTGTCAGGGAGTACAATAATAGGACCAAGAGCAATGGTTTTAAACTAAAACAAGACAGGTTTAGATTAGATATGAGGAAGAAATTATTTACCCAGAGTGTGGTGAGGCACTGGAACAGGTTTCCTAGAGAAGTTGTGGGTGCCCCATCCCTGGAAGTATTCCAAGGCCAGGTTGGATGGGGCACAAAGGAAATGGGAGATATCCCTGCCCATGGCAGGGTGGTTGGAGCTAGATGATCTTTAAGGTCCTTTCATAACCAAACTCAAATCATGATTCTATGATTCCATGCACAGATCAATAAGCAGATATGAAACTTACACCTGGCTATTTTGTGATTTGAGAGGATTTCACGTATTTTTTTTTCTTAAAATTGTAATACTTTTTTTGATTATGTTTTCCAACACAAGGGTTTGTTTCTAATATATATATATTTATATATATAAATATATATACACACACACAAAGAATTACTGTACTGCTTTTCAGAAACAAGAGGACAGAAGACAGAATACAAACCTTGCCTGGAAGCCAAGTTATGTTAATTATCATTGCTAAAAGTAAAAGCTGAGATTTAAGTTTATCTTGACTGCGGTAATGTTGTTCAACACAAATGCCTAGACACATTGTTTACAAACAAAGCAGTCTGGTTAATTTTAATACGCTCTCTTGTATTTTGTATTGTAATTTTGTTGTTGTTGTTCTTATTCTTATTATTTTTATTATTATTATTATTATGTAACTGCAGGTATCAATTTCATAAAATAGAAAATGCAAAATTTACCACATTAATTATTGTCTTCATACTCTCATTTCTCTGTCCTGTATCTGTCTCCTGAAATAAATTTTACTGACATTTCTGTCTTTGCTTTATAAATAATTTTTGATGGTTCTGCTCTTTTCCTGAAGCATAGATCTTGCATGGTTATTACAAGGTTTAACATACACATGTTGGACAAAGGACATACTCAGATAAGATGGATCAGACTTGTTTGTCTGCGACAAATTGCCTGGAAACCAACTCTTGACTTTAATGCTTGGATCAGTGTTGATACTAATAGGAAAGAAAGTCCAGTGTACCTACAAATACCTATAGGTACACACTTCCACAATTCATACAGCTATTACTGTTTTAAAAGTATCTTCATAAAATAGTTTTTTGTTTTTTTTTTTATACATCAGTATCTTGTTCTTTTTCATTTCATGAGAAAACGTGCAACTCAAGTTCTCAAAAGGGTATGTTTTACACTGACAATATTTAAATTTGACATTGGAGGAATGTATAACGGAGCAAGAGTTGCTAGGAAAAAAGTGAGCAGTCAGATTCAGTTGTGAAAAGTTTTGAATAAATGACTAAAATTAAGTTGCTAAACAGCAACATGATTTAAAGGGGCCTTCTGAACAATTCTGCACTAGGGCAATATTAATCCTAATTTTGCCACCAACATCATGTCCTCAGAATAAACAGAGCTAGGCCCTGCTTTTCTTCTCTTCTTCCCTCCTCCCAGACAGCACACAATGGTTTAATATGTGTGAGATGAATGTAGTTTGTGTTCTAGTAGGAAATCTTGTGGAGTAAGAGTTGGGTGAGCAAATATTGTTTGCAGAAAGCAATATAGAAACAAATTGTAATAACCAAAAGTGTAGCACTAATTGTAAACAGAACATATACTTTGCATCAACACACATCATCTATATAGCTGTGAGAAGCTTAGGTCAGTCAGACTTGAAGTGAGCTTTTCTATTCCTTCAAACTAAAAAGGCAAACGTTGAATACATAGGGGTATAAAAGAGATTTCCATACCAGAAACTTATTTCTTCAATATTTACCTAATATAATTTATATTTTCATTCATAGAATCATAGAATCATACAATCATAGAATCAATTTGCTTTACACTTTCAGATTAGATTCCAAATTAATTTGACTCAAAGTCAGCTTGCTCATTTCTCATGTAAACATCAGTTTTCAAGGCCATGGTAAAGTTTTCTGAAAGATACCATGCCACTGCATGGAAGAAAACAAAATCTTCGGGAGTAAGTTCTTTAGTAAATAAAATGAGACTAAGATCCACCTGAACTGTGCAATACTATACACAAGAACAGGGAGATTAATGAGTACATAGATCCTTAAAGGGCTCAACAGGAAGTGTTTGACAGCTTTACTTCTGATACATGGAACTGGAATGTTGAAGACTAGTACTTTCATGAAAACATATAGCCTTTTAACCATTCATAATTCATTAGACAGTTCTGAAGGAGATACTTTGAAGACTCAAGTCTGCTCAAGTAATGAAATGATTGTTTATGGACATTAGTTCCATTCCATACATAGATATAGAAATAAATATGCACATGCATAAATGTGTTTTTTAGATATGTACAGAGTAAGAGACAGAAAACAAATGTTACATTTTAAAAATTACTTATGTGTGTTAAAAAGCAAACACAAGCTATCAGATTCATATAGACAAGTGCTGTCAAAGTAAGTACAGTTTTAGCTATTTTCAATCTTAAAACAGCATAACTTAAGAAATTTACAGGAAAAAAAAAATATATAGGCCCAATTTTGAACTGGTTTACATTACAAAAAGACACTGAAACTATGCAGTGAGGTGTGAAATTTAGCCTGTTTAATGTCTATTTTTAGGTTAAGAACAGAAGAGGTCAAGTGCATTTAAAATTGTACGTTTCAGAGAAAATGTACAAGTACAGTTTTTTAGTACAAGTTCATGATAATTCCGGTCAATTTTTAACTAGTTTTTATGGATTTTAAGCTGAGCTTATCCCATCCTGATATTAATTTTCTCCCCTTATATTCTTCAATTCTCTTCCTGTTATCCATGCCCTAATTAGAGGCAGAATGCACTGGAGTGTGAACAAGTACGGATGGCAAATCAAGCACAACAAAAACTTGAAAAACTGCCTTTGCCAAGGGAGTCCTATTAACTCATGATTACAAATTGTACAAAACAGAACCATATACATGTAAATAGCACACACATTTAAATCTACATAATCAATCCAGTAAAATAAAGTTTCGTAAAAATTCTAGATTATAAATTTAAAAAGTTGAAGCTTGTAAAAGATGGCTACAATAGAAATTATTTTTAGAAAATAGTGAAACTTGTAAAGCAAGTTTTCTGTTATTGCTGTGTTTTGTTTGTTTGTTTGTTTTGTTTTGTTTTTCAAGAGAATTATTGAACAATTCTGGAGAATACTGAGAAATAATAGGGCTCAAAAATATTTAATGTCTGCTTTAAGAAATTTATGGTTTAGTCAGATACAAAGTAATATGACGTATGAGACACATGGTTTTGGCTAAAAGGCTAAAAGGTTTTGGCTTCAACACTAACCCTTTCAACACTAACCCCCCAAAAAAAAAGGACAGGGCAGTGACTAGAGAACATGTGTTTCAGCCATTACCACAGTGGATTCCATGAGTGACCTTTCAGCAAGTTATAAATTATGAATGTCAGGAATGATCCCTAGACCTGAAACATTTGAGATTCCTTGAGTAACTTAGAAAAAGAGTAGGTAAACCCTCAGGTTCTTTTCATAAAATAGAAAGTAAAATCAGTGTAGCCATGTCATAGATGGTAAAGAAGTAGAAATTTTAATTAATTATGCTTTATGACCTGGTGCCAACTAAGTTTTTAAGTCAGACTGCCATAGATGAACTGAACTTGAAAAGGGTAAAAACTGGCAGAATTACAGAGACAAAAATAGGTTTAGGAAAACGTGGTTTCTTATTAGTTATTCCACAGTAGTCTTTCTGGACTCTAGACTACTAATTATGACAAAGAATTCAGTAATTTGTGGAAAGTCAGATTAGAAAGAAACCTTGGAAGTGCAAGAAAGGGAGCATACTTACATGTTTTCTGTTTCCTACCTTTAATCCATTTATCTTTTTAGAATGATTTTTTTTTTTTGGAAGGAAAGCTAAACTGATTATTACAAAGCCACATGGAGCATATTAAAAATGAACAGAACTATGGCTTCCAGGACCTACAGATTTAAAAAAAAAAAAAAATGTTAATATTGTTTGTTTCCTGGCAGAAATAATATATAATAGTTGGTGTCATAGTCTAGGAATAACTTTTAACATGGCAAAAATTTCCTACATAATGTTAAAATGGTTTAGCTTTTATGTTTTGGCCATAACAACCCCATGCAGCACTTGGGGAAGAGTGGCTCAAAAGCAGTGCAGAAGAAAAGGGAACATGAGCCAGTAGTGTGCCCAGGTGGCCATGAAAGCCCACAGCATCCTGGCTTCTATCGGGAATAGCATAGCCAGCAGGATCAGGGAGGTGATGTGCACATCACTGATGCAATGTGTTCTCGGTGATTCTGTTTGGCAGAGGGGTTGGACTAGATGATCTTCAAAGGTCCCATCCAACCTCAACCATTCTGTGATTTTATGAAGTGCTCTATATTTATGATATTAATTTACACTACAAAATATTTCTAGAATAAAACAATTTGAACAGAATAAAAGCTGTTTAATATGAATTCCATCTGTGGATAATAGCCACAGATATTATGCGTATAATATTTGAATGGAAAAAAAATAGAAATTGTCAATATCAGATTAGAATTTAGGAAAAAAATCTAATTATTTTGCAATATAATAAAATATGAAAGGAGAATATTAAAATGTCAAAGGAGAAGCTGATACATTTATTGATGTTTCCAGGTTGCATTTGCAACATAATGTGCACAGAAATCTGGTCTAGAAGATAGAATGTTTCCTAAATACGAGAAGAAACAAACAAACAATCACAACATTCAATTCAAAACAGCAAATACATTTCAGAAACAATTTTTAATAAGCTCCATAAGTCAAGCCCAGTGAATTTTCTGACAGAATAGTTTTGATCTTTACAGAAACAAATCGCTAATTGGATCCCAATTAATTATATTGTTCCTGCTAGAAAACAAACAAACAAAACACTTCCTTTTTTATTTATAGATTTCCCCCCAAGCATCCATGAAGAAAATTATATTTTTGTTCAAAAGCTCATGCTTATGGAAACAAAGATGAAATACAGCAATTCACAGCATCCAAACCCTCTAATCTGAACCCAGATCATCTAATTTTCAAGCTACTTTAGGATGTATTTTCGGGCAGACTGAGAACATTGCTAACTGATTCTGTTCCACCTGCCTAGAAGGGCCTGCAACAGTCAAATTATCAGTAACAGTAATCGCTTCAACTTCCAGTAAGAGATCCAGAATATATTTCTGTATGTATACAATATACCATATATCCTAAATACATTAGTGACCAGCAAATCCTAGACTACTCCTATTGGGCTCACTAAATATAACCAAGAAAAACAATTTTGTACATCCTGTAACAGTAATCTAGCAACATAAAACTTAACAAGGTATTTGTATACACACTCTAAGGATCCACAAATTGAACTGGAACTTTGTAAGAACATTATGACAATATTCAAAATTATAATCTCATTCCCATATGAACAAACACCTGAAAATCTGAGAAAACCAGAAGAAAAGCTGGATGATGAAATGAAGCAATTAGACGTTTTTCTAATCCAACCCCAAAGCTTCAAAAAGTTTAAACAACTGCAGAGGAAGAGATGATAATATTTTTTAAATTTCCTTCCCTGTACTTCAGGGCTTACAAGAATACCCACATACAGCTTAGAAGACTGATAGAAGTACATACCATTTTTATGGCAAAGCTTAAGAAAGAGACAAATTGTCCATACTTCTCCCCAGAATTAAGGAAGAAGAAAGACATTTTTCATTTTTAAAATGTTTTCAGAAACACTAAGACGTTTCAAGGTCTTCCAGATACAGTTTCAGTCCTTCTATACGAGCTTGTAACAGCTTATAAGACTTTGATTTTGTTCTTGTTATAACCATAAAGGAAAATAATTTTATTACATTCCTTCTGATACTGTTTTTTTTTTTTCTCTGAAGTAGCTAAACTCCACAAAAAGCCAATAACTATGACTTATAAATGAGATTTAAAAATTTTTTATTACTTATAAAACAATATCCCTTATACCCCTTAGTGACATGGTATTCACAGATGTTGTCTGTGTTAGAAGCTGGGTTAAACCTATGAGTGGAAAAGTGGCAGTAGCATCTTATTGTGACAAACATGAAGGTACCTACCCTTGGCACACACTACCTCAGAAGAAGATACCTTAAAGACCTTACCAAGAGGTCTTCCAAGAAAGTAGTAGTGGACTTCTGTTGTAACCACTGTGGATTGAGAGAATATCAAGCAGTGGTCTACCTTGCCCAGCCTCTCAGATGATCCTTCTGTTGTGGGGTTGCTGTGTGTCAAAGAACAGCAGGTGCAAATTGTTATCATAACACTGCACCAGCAGCAATATCACATCAACTGCCCCTGGTTCCCATCCATCAGCTGATTTTTTAATTTGAGACTCTTAATCAGCAATACTCATTAACTTTTTAATAGTCCCATTTGTGGTACTGAAAAGGATTGTAGTAGGTTGACTCCAGCCAGCAGCTAAGCACTACATTTGCTGTGGGAAAATGTGTAAAAAATAGCCCCAAACAACCCCAGAATAAAAGGGGTTGTTTGCATTATGAAACCCCATGATGCTACTCCTGGCAAAGGTCTTCATGGCTTTCATAACCTCCCTGCCCTGGGCTTCTTGAGAAAGACAAACTGCTAGCTTTCAAAGCCAAACAGACATTGAAAAAGCCCATGACAGAAATTAATAGAACTCTTTGCAAGTTTACTGAAGAGCTAGAACTGCATGATTAGAGGAGAGAAGGAGAGAAGGAGAGAAGGAGAGAAGGAGAGAAGGAGAGAAGGAGAGAAGGAGAGAAGGAGAGAAGGAGAGAAGGAGAGAAGGAGAGAAGGAGAGAAGGAGAGAAGGAGAGAAGGAGAGAAGGAGAGAAGGAGAGAAGGAGAGAAGGAGAGAAGGAGAGAAGGAGAGAAGGAGAGAAGGAGAGAAGGAGAGAAGGAGAGAAGGAGAGAAGGAGAGAAGGAGAGAAGGAGAGAAGGAGAGAAGGAGAGAAGGAGAGAAGGAGAGAAGGAGAGAAGGAGAGAAGGAGAGAAGGAGAGAAGGAGAGAAGGAGAGAAGGAGAGAAGGAGAGAAGGAAGGAAAGCTGCTGGAGGAAATAAGAATTCAAAGCACTGCTAGTTGCATATTGAATATACTAGTCTATACATGTGTAGTCTTGCAGCCTCCTAGTTTTATTCTGTTTGTTTTGTTTTTCTTCTTTTCCATTGCCAATATTAATAAACATTCAAGTACCGTCTGAACTACAGTTGCTGGACAGAAGCATCTACTGAATGGATAAAGCAGTTTACAGCTACAGGAGGAGTAAATGGAATTGCATTGTACTGCTAGAAGTATGCAGGATCCTCACTGTCGGAAGGAAAACACGCCTGGATCAGATTGATTAGTCTTTTCATAAATACAACTGCAAGTACATTTAGATATCACACTAATTGCATAATTCATGAGAGCAAAAAAAAAGTAAAATATTGTGTTTTTTATTTAGATTCATCAGCAATATGCTAATTTTCTGTGAACACTGAAAAACAAACAAACAAACAAACAAACAAAAACACTAAAACTCTTTTTTTCTTGAGAAATTTAGCTTTCCAGTGAGAAGTTGGTCTTTGATTGCTAATGCTGACTTTAACCTTAAGAAAGCAGCTGTCTTTTGTACATTGAAAATAGCCACCTTCAATGACTGTTTAAGGTTGCATGCATTTTTTTCCTGCTGACATATTACCACCACAATAAAAATAAAAATAAATAATAATAATAAACAAACAAAAAAAATTGGTCAGGCATAATTTGCCCGTGATGAAGCCATGATGGCTGTCTCGAATGAACTCCTTGTCTTGCATGTGCCTTGACACTACTTCTAGGAGGATCTGTTCCACAGTCTTTCCAGGCACAGAAGTGAGTCTCGCAGGTCTTTAGTTCCCTGGGTACTCCTTTCTACCCTTCTTAAAAACAGGAGGGATGTTTCCCCTTGTCCAGGGGCTTCACCTGACTGTCATGACTTCAGATATGATGGAAAGAGGCCTGGCAACTCCATCAGCCAGCTTCCTCAGGACCCTGGTATGCATAGCATCACGCTCCTCCTTTCCTTAGCTCCTCTGAGGGCCACATTGTGGGGATCTGCTGTGGTACCCCATGGGCTGCAGGGGGACAGCCTGCTCCACCACAGGCCTCCCCACAGTCTGCAGGAGAACTTCTGGTGCAGTGCCTGATCATCTCCTCCCCCTCCTTGTTCACTGACCTTGGTGTCTGCAAGGCTGTTTTTCTCACATTTTATCTCTCCTTTCTCCCAACTGCTATAGCAGTTATAGGAGTATAGGTCCCTTTTATAGAGCTATTGGACTCTTCTTACAGAGGCCAACCCTGAAGCCTACAACAAAAACAAAAACAAAACAAGTTGGGACAGACTGGATGGAAAGCACATTTGAACAGGTCTACAAGTCTGTCCTGCACTTGTGAACAGGATGCTAAACAGAAACCAGGAGTGCATGTCCAGCAAAGAATAGATCTAGACTTAATTGTAGTAACAGAGGTATAGACAGTAGTTTAAAGGAATATGCTGCCCAGTTTTTGTCACCTGGAATAGGAAAGGACACAGATAAACTAGAACAAATTCAGAGGAGGGTTCACAAAGATGATTGAGGGTTGGAGGACTTGTTCTGTAAGTAAAAGGCTGAGGAATATGGGCTTGTTCAGCATGGAGAACAAGTCCACATTCCTCCATGCTGAACAAGTAAAAGGCTGAGAAGACATGACTTCAAGCAGACCTAATAATCGCCTCTCTATATCTATGGGAAGGTCATGAGGAAGACAGTGACAGACTCTGTACGGTTGTGGATGGCAGAGGGATAAGAAGCAATGGGTGTATATTGATTCAAGAGAAGATCAGGCCAGACATAAGTTTAAAAATTTTTATAAGGACAGGCAGGCAGGCAGTATAACAGGTCCTGCACGCACCATATCTGGATGTTTTCCAAGGCCTGATTGGACAACACTCTGAGCAGCCTGGTCAGAGCTGATCTTATAGGAATAGAGACCTCCCTGGGTCTCTTCCAGCCTAATTGTGTGTTTGAAGAGGCAGTTTGCATGTTCTCCTTGCCTTCCTGGAAATACATAAATAAATAAATACTTAATTAAATTGCTAAAGCTAATAACCCAACGGAAGAGCAAAAACAACAATCATAAGGTGTAACACACTGAGAATTTAGAAGTGAAAAGGAAGAACTTGCATTTTAGTATAGGGGGTTGGCCATATTGCTTTGTTCCCACACTAAGAACATTGATCAGTGCATCTATTTCAGTAGATCGATGCTGATGCAATTTTACTTTTCACAACCTTCTTATAAGCAGAATGTTTTAGAACCATAGAATGTTCAGAAACACTTTAATCATAGGAGTGATTGTCTCATTTACCATGGTTGTCTTAAGCATGATTTCTAGTAATGGATTTTCTACTCCACCACTCATGGGCATGGTTAATCCAGCCCCATTCAAGAATATTCTGTAGATGTAGGTATTTTGGAAAAAGGGACTCAAGCTTTGCTACAGGAACCTCACTGTCAGGCATTTTGTGATGTTGAAATATATAATATATATATATATAAAGCGTATATATATATATATATATATATATATATAACTTTTATGACAGGCAGCTTAGCACTGTACAAATCTATCAAACAACTTTAGTAAGACAAAAAAATATCTTTTTACAGTCACCTGATTTTAAATTTACCTTTGCAACCCTTAATTACCTAAGGACCCAGTGGAACAGATTTTATGTAGGTGCTCTCTATTAAAAACCAGGGTCTCAGACCTTCACATATTCCACATTCTCAAACTGTAGAGTTTCTATAGCATACATTTCTATGATGAAGAACAACAGTTCATTAGCCTAAACCTTCTACCTAAAACCTTTTTAGAGAATGAAATTAATGAAGTTTTGCCATGCAGGAAGTATTTCTCTATAGCTGTCATTTTTTAGCCCATAATTCCAAGGTACAAGAAACTTGTCACACAGCCTAGACTTCTGCATGTTTTTGTTTTCTTTTTTTGTTGTTTTCTGAATTATCTGAACATCTCAAAAGCAATGACTGTTACTCTGGAAATTGAGTTTCTCCATCACATGAACTTGGAAGTATAGCTTTGAAAATATCAGCCCCCAGAATATCAGCTGTAGAAAACCCCAGCTTTCCTAGCCAAGGAGCTCTCTGTGTTTATTTTTCACACAATGTTCTTCTTATATCATGAAATAAAGCAGTATTTAATCCAGGCAGCCTTTGTCTACCAAATACACATGTCACTATCCATCTTGATATTTCCTGAACCTGAAGAAGCTGAACAAACATGGAAATTGCATCATCTTTAACATATTTATTTGGATTAGGTCCTTGACCTAACATACACTCAATTTCTTGGCATTTCTACCAAGTTTATCTTTCTCAACAAATAATGGCATTGACAAATTAAATTAGAATCACAGTTAATTTATTTGCTGCAAGTATTGGAATGAAACTGATTCCTTTTCTACAAACTAGCTACAGCCATTAGCTCTATGCTGTATAATTGTTTCCACTCTTAAATAGGTTTAATAATCTGTTCACTGAGCATATTTTGCCTGTCACATTTGTTCTCATTGTTTAAAGTGATCAGACTTTGTGCAGATCCCACACTCTAATATAATGAAGTGAAAAGAATTTGAAAGAGAACATTTTTATTAAATGACAAATATTACTTCTTTTTAAGAAAACTTTTTCCTATCCAATTTATAAAACAATCATATAATTAATAATAGCTGCATTTTTACCCTTTTCTTCACTCCCACAAAATGACTAAAATCATTAAGATATTAACTTTTAAAATGTGTTTCCCATTGATAAAATTGCTGGGCACTTATAGCGCTGAGTTTGTTGTAATTGCATTACTACTCCAAAATGCTAAAGGCACTTAAGCTAATAAACTCATTAACATGAAACAACTACCAAGAGACAAGTTTCATAAATGTATGTTTTATTTAGTTCTTCTCTGTATTGTGATAATATGAATTTAAATTGATTCCCCATAATTCTTGATAGCAACTGATGATAACAGGTTTGCAATCTACCCAGATGAAAGATAATTCATTCTTAATTTCTTTTGAAACAGTTCTTGCTATTTATTATCTGCTGTATGAATAATAACATTCAGTGATATAATTAGGCAATTAAGTAACTTCTATTCTTAATTTAATTTTACTGACACTAAAGCTGTTACCTGTGAATAAACTGGAAAACTCTCATGTGTGAGCCAATGTTTCAGATAAGTTAAGTAGTAGTTTCGGTGTCTTCCTAAAGAATTCTTGGTGACGTCATTCAGATCAGTCATATGTTTCATATCATGTGCTCCATAACCTGTATATGATATATTTTCCATAAACCCCACCATAAATCATACGACTGGGCTTCAGAATCTCTGGTTTCACATCAAGAAGGAGGGAAAGAAGGACACATACCAAATGAATCATACAGTGATACAAATGGCCTACATCTGCACATAGCTTCATAAATAAATAAATAAAGTCACCACCACCAAAACAAAGAAACAAACAAAAAAATAAAAAAGGCCACAAAAAACTTGCAGCAGTGTGGTCTGCCATATTCCATAATATCCCGTAATAGTTAATTACATTTCATTTGCATTTTCCTGTAATTCAAATGCCAGAATTTAACCTATATTATTTTTACAGGGAAGTCCAGCAAATAGATCAACTGTCTTCTTAGCAATGGTATATTTAATGTCATCTTGCTTCATTGTTAATAGCACTCACTATTTTACTAGAAACGTTTTATGATTTATGATTATGATTTTATGATTACTGCTTTCACAGTTCAGTATGTGTGTATCTCAGCTTTCATTGTCTTTGAGTAAAAACTACTAGCCAATAGGAATAGATTCTCAATTTTTTAATTTCTCTATGTATTTGACTGCAATGACTGAGAAGTCAGACAAGAATGCTCACAACTTCCAAGTATATCATCTGTAACATGAAATCAAGAGAGAAATCCTACCTTTTAGGTAGGAAAGAACATAAAACCCGTATTGCCATGATTTCTGACTGCAACTGAAGAAGGGCAGTAAGAGATAAAGTGACAGGTTAACCATGGTTAACTTCCATTTATCTATTGCTTTTTCTTACCCCCTCCTCAACAAGGCAGGGGGACAAAATAGGCTGACAAAGATAATGGATTCAAAGATGAGGAGGACACTGGTCACTTACCTCTAATTGTTATGGGCAAAACAGACTCGACCTGGGGGAAAATAATTTAACTTATTGACAATTGAAATTGGTTTGGATAGTGAGGGGGCACCTTCCACCCCTCTTTTCCCAAGGGAAACTTCACTTCATCATTGCCACCTCCCCTTGCTCCTGTACCCCAAATGATACAGAGCTGAGAAGACTGCAATAAGTCCACAACAGCTCCTTTCTGATGCTCCATTCTCACACCTTTCTGCTGCTCTATGATAGGCTTTCCACAGCTCCTTCAGAATTAATGTGCTCTGGCACAGGGTCCCCTACAGCTGCAGTGTCCCCTACCTGCTCCAGCATGGCTCTGTCCACAGGCTGCAGGCAAATACTTGCTCCACCATGGGTCTCCATGGGCTGCAGAGCCTCTGCTTGTGCACCTAGAGCACCTCTCCTCATCCCTGAGTGTCCGCAGGGCTGCTCCTCACACCACTCCCCTTACCACCTGCTGCTGTGTGGTGTTTGCCCTCCCTTCCCCAGGCTGCCCCCGAGGTGAGGCACCACCATCTTGGCTGAAGGGCCCAGCCATGCCTTTTTAGTGGGGCCATTGGGGCCAGCTGGGGCCAGCACAGTGTCCACAGCAGCCCCACTGCCAGCACCTGGGCACCTGCACATACTGACATCACCTTCATTGTCTTGGAAAATTGAAAGTTACATTTTATATCTCTTCATTGAATTAAAGGATTGTAACAATAAACTGATTATGAAATTCAATTGCCAAAGTACTGTCATCAGTGAAATTATGTCTTATATATATTTTTATCCTCCACACTAAAAGAAAGCGAGAGAAACAAATTGACTCTTACTATAAATATGTTCAGTAAATGACTGGAGAAACATTTTCTTCCCTCTTTTTTAACTTGATTCCTTTTAAGGGAGGCATAGTAGCTCGTGTATTACTACAGTCACCAGCTTTTTCAGGTTGGTTCCTAAATTATGGTATGACACTTTCATTTACGTAAATGACTGGAGAAACATTTTCTTCCCTCTTTTTTAACTTGATTCCTTTTAAGGGAGGCATAGTAGCTCGTGTATTACTACAGTCACCAGCTTTTTCAGGTTGGTTCCTAAATTATGGTATGACACTTTCATTTACAGTCATCAAGTCTTATTAAGGACAACTGTATCTCCTCAATGAAATGAAAACATAGTTTTCTATTTTTAAACTATTTTTAAAGGGGGTATTAAATACTTTTTAATATTTATATTGTAAATAAATGAGTAAAATCCTTCTGTAGTTTATGTGCTAATACACATTACATCCTCCAAATGAGCCATAGGTATAAAAAATGCCATCATAAAAGCCTTGGAAAGACATTTTACTACTAGCTGAGAAAAACCTGAGTGCCAGTGTGTTCTTCTAAATTAAATCAAAGCCCGTGCATTCAGCAGCATCAAAATAAAATAAATAACAAGATAAAGCAAATGCTTAAAACTTGTTAAAATAAGGACCAACACCATGGATGGAGATGGACCCAACTATAATAAAGACCCTCATCTGTACTCTGCAGTGTCTTTAGATGAACCGAGGTTGTACAGCTGTACCTGAATTATAAGTTTCCATGTTCTTTATTTTACTGGTTTCCATTGCTTTATATTTTAAATATGGCTATACATATTATTCAGACAGCTTGTATACATACATTCTTGCTATTTGAAGATGTAATGGAATTTCCAGGGATATATAATATCTTTGTCATTGACATTAATTTGATGAACTTCTTAATGTAAATGGATTAAAAATGAAGGACCATTAATTATTTTGTTCTGTGCTATGTGCCATTTAAAATTAATTATTTGCTTAGTGTGTTGAATTTTTATAGCGTCACTGCAGTTATGTCTTTTGTGATGGCTGTAACTGGCATGTCTTTAATTTTTCAAGTCAATAAATAAAAAGACAACATATTTGCTTTCTCTGCCTTGCACAAAACAAATAAGTTCTGATTTAGTTTACAATTTGCACATCTAGGAAAACATAAGGTTTCTTTCAGAAACTCTTAGATTGTTTGAAGTGTATTTATTTAGTACGTCTTTGTCTTCTGTGCATTTTTAGTCATGCTTCCAAAGAGTTCTCTTTTCAGATGAGTCTGGACATTTATCTGAGAAATTAAAGACTGCCATTTTTAATTCACAAATTCATGCTGTTTTGTCAACAAAATCACCTTAATAGAAATGGCTAAAAGCTATGTGAATTTCTGTTCTACTAGGAAGTTTTATTCCTGCCAGCATGATAACTTTCAGTATTTAAAGACCTTTCCAGGTCTTACTCTTTTGTGGTTTTGTGGTTTATTGTAAACTGTGGTTCGGGAAACATTTATATATTCTTCAGTGGCAGTTATTCTATGTATGCATTGTGAATGTGAATCTCCAGTATTTACTTTTTTTTTTTTTTTTTCTAGTGTTCTTTTTTTCTTCGGGTTTTTAGTTCAATTTAGTAATCTGTTAATACTGTTTCTTAAGCATGCCAGAACAGGCTGTCAGGTGTTATGTTAGACCTCAATATTAAATAGGATATAATTTATACAATTTTACTTAAATTGTAGAGTCCTTCAGCATGTCTGCTTTCCAAATGACAATACATAGCACAAATATAGGCTAAGCAGAAAATAGATTGAAAGCAGTCCTGATGAGAAGAACCTGGGGGTGTTGGTTGACAAGAAGTTCAACGTGAGCCAGCAATATGCACTTGCAACCCAGAAAGCCAACAGTATCCTGGGCTTTGCCAAAAGAAGTATGCCCAGCAGGTCAAGGGAGGTGATTCTCTCCCTCTACTCAGCTCTCATGAGACCCCACCTGGAATACTCCATTCAGCTCTGAGCTCAGCTAGTACAATGTGGAAAATATCATCTTTCAGTGATGTCCACCAAAAATGCTGGAAGCAACAGACACAAATTATAGCAAGAGAAATGCCTTAGATATACAGGGAAAAACAAACAAACCACATTGGGAGAGACTGAGCATTGGTGAAAGTTGCCTAGAAAGGTCTTGGAATCATTAAGACCCTACCTGGAGTACTATGATCAGCTCTGGGACCTCCAGCACAAGGTCACAGAAGCATTTGAACAAGTCCAGAGGAGGGCTACAAAGATGATTAAGGGACTGAAGCACCTCTCTAATGAAGAGAAGCTGAGGGAGTTAGGATTGTTCAGCCTGGAGAAGACAGGACTCCAGGGAGACCTTCCAATACCTAAAAGGGGCCTGGGTATGGACTTTTTCTCAGGATTGATTGGACAAGGAGTAATTGTTTTAAACTAACAGAGGTTTAGATTAGATGTAAGGAATAAATTCTTTACTCAGAGGGTGATGAGGCACTGGAACAATTTGCCCAAAGAAACTGTAGATACCCCATCCCTGGATTTGAGCAACCTGTTTTAGTGGGAGGTGTCCCTGCTCATGTCAGGATGGCTGGAATTAGATTATCTTTACACTTCCTTCCAACCCAAACCATTCTATGATTCTGTGATTTTATGAGTACACATAGGTTAGTTTTGAGAGTTAATGATTTTGTTCCAGAGGATCAAAAATAGTAACAGGCATAATCAGTCCCTCCGGTATGTAATTTTGCTTAATTGTAATGTATTCTGTCCATATCTTTTTTTATTGGTTCTTACATTTTCATATATAATTTATTCTATAAAGATAAGTAAACTTCAACTGTTTTTTACTAAAACCAAAGTAAATTTCATCTACTTTCCTTGGACTAGAAAATGGAGAAGGTATGCACTGTAAGCAGGATCTATCTGATCTTCATGAGTTTCATGTACAACCTGTGTTCTGGCATCTTCTGTTATTTCATTATACTGTTCTATAGCTTAAATTCTGTGAAAAGTTAAGTAGGTCAGCCGCTATCTTACAGGAAGACCTAACTGTCACCATGGGCTACACTACCTTGTAGTATTATAGCCATAATTGAAAAACTGATGGTTAAGTTTTTGGAACATTTCAGCTGCTTTAATCAGTACACATCAGAAAAAAAGGCTAGTAGAACATAAGGAAATGCCAAGACATTTTTAAAAACCTTTCTTTATGATCCATGCATTTCAAAATTGATCCATGCTATTTTAGTGTTGTTCTACATGTATGATGAACATTTCAAAATAAATAATAATAATAATAATAAATAAATAAATAAATAAATAACAGCAAAATGTTGGTTTTCTGCCCTTTGTGCTCCTACTGTCAGCTGTTTCAAAGATTTCAGCAGATTTTGAACAAACACATAGTAACAAATAGCGGCTGGGCATGCATACTGAAAGGTCTTGAAAAGATGCAAGGTAAAGTAATTTATATCTCAAATGATTTACACTGAAATGTATTCCTTGGTTGTTTTGCTAACAATGCAAAGAATTGTGTGGGGAAAAGGGAAATATGCCCTATTTTTGTACTGCTTGTTTTTTCTGCTTGGCCAGAATATTTTTTTCCATTTTGAAAGCTTGTAAAAATGTATTCAAGAAATTAGTACCTTGCATTTTAGGGGTAGGGCAATGGTTAAAGTAGCAAGAATAAGTTCGATTCTCTGATTGTGCAGAAATGAATGTTAATTAGTTTGCTGCTGACACTTTATGCACAGCTACTGAGTTTTGTGGGTCTATACAGGTATGCAGGGTACAGAACTCCATCTAAGGCTTAGGTATATTAGTTCTAGATTAATCTGTTAAATGAAACACCAAGTGAAGATACAAAATTAATCATATAGGCTGATCTAATACCTCACAAGGTCTCAAGTACTTTCTCTATGCACTAAACAGAAAATGAGCATAATGCATCTAGGTACTAACTTGTATTTAACAGTCAGCTAATTATAGATAAAGCAGATCTGTCCATGCATATCTTATAACATCTAAAAGTGCATTTCAACAATTTTCATCACTGTTATTGCAAGTATATTGCAACATAATGTTCTTCACTGCAAACAGATAAGAGATGAACGGCCGAAGATGAACAAGTATTTTCCAGGTACTGGAAGAATAACCTTGAGGAGTAGTCACTAAAAAACATATTCAGAAAATTATTAGAAATATGATGTCAGTAAGTGTTGTCTTTCATTGTTGAAAATCTGTTTCAAGAAGGACACTGATATGTTCATTTTTCTGTAACTAGGAATATAATTGTGTAAATAACACATTTTTCCCCTTAACCGAACAATCACAAATCTCTGGCTTAGATCAAACCAAAAAAAAATAAAAAAAAAAGTGTTTTTACTTCTAGAAAAAATGTAAACATGAAAACAATAGTTTCAAGTTAAACAGAATGTGTTTTAAGGCTTGTATATTTGTATATGTATGTGTGTAAAAGCAACAGGAAATTAAATGTTAGCTCAATAGAAGAAAGTAGTGCTGCTATTTTCCTTTATCGGATTGTCCTGCCTAAGAGTGGCCTAAGTGGCCTAAGAGACATGATTAAGGGTATGCTTCAGTCCAACACTACTTATAAATCTTGTTGATGCTGTACTAATTGTACAAATTATTAATCAAGTCCAGAAGTAGTTGATTTTGTCTCTACATGAAGAAATCCCTGCAGAGTGGGGAAAAAAAAAAAAAAAAATACTGAGGAAGAGAAACAAGAGACTGCCAGTTCATGGATGGTTAAATATTCTCCTACAAGGAGAAAAAATGTAGATTCAAATGTTTTCCAAAAGAAAAGGGATTCAAATTTGACTTCAAAAATTTCAGCATGAGTGCCTTAAACAGAGAATATAGATTAAAATGAATCTCAGTATGACTTAAGAAAAAATCGGGTCCCATACAGTTTTTTTCAGAGGAAAATTTTGACTACTTTGCATTGATAAGCAACCTTTGCACAACTGCCATCACATTTTGGATAATTTTAGACTCACCCATATGTCAATAAAAAATATAGAATCACAGAATGACTTGGGCTGGAAGGGACCTTAAAGATCATCTAACTCCAACTCCCCTCCCATGGGCAAGGATGCCACCCACTAGATCAGGTCAGTCAAGGCCCCATCCAGCCTGGCCTTGAACTCCTTCAGGGATGGGGCATCCACAACTTCTCTGGGCAACCTGTTCCAGTCCCTCACTACCCTTACAGTGAAGAATTTACTCCTAATGTCTAGCCTAAATCTCCCCGCTTTTAGTTTAAGACGATTCCCCCTTTTCCTGTCATTATCTACCCAAGAAAAGAGTCCTTCTCCATCTTTTTAGAAGACACCTTTAAGAACTGAAAGGTCACAATGAGGTTTCTCCAGAGCTTTCTATTCTCCAGGCTGAAAATCCCCAGCACTCTCATGCTTTCTTCATATAAGAGGTGCTCTAATCATCAAATAAAATAAAAACAAAACAAAACAAAACAAAATAAAACAACAACAACAACAACAAAAAAGCTCTTACTGTAATTATACTGCTGTTTTGTTTTGTTTTGTTTGTTTCGTAATATGCAGTGAAAAATTGTGCTCTTTTTTGCCTTTTTTTTTTTTTTTTCTTCTGGATGAATATTACATTTTTTTGGTTGAAAAAACATATGGAGTTTTTGCACTCAAGATCACTCTTCCTTCACTAAACAGCATGCCCACTGACCATGGACACCACAGTGTTCTAGCTAATCCACTGGTTTCCAAGGTTTTCCAAGGTCCCTGTCCTATTTACCCTATTTCATTGTCTACCTTTTCATTCACCCTTCTACCACTGTTCAGCCTCCCTGCCTACCATCTGCCCACTCTTCCCCTACTTGCTGCAGCAGTGATGTCCAACAGCCCAACCTAAGCAGAGTCACAGAAGAGTCACAGAACCTCTCTGTGCAGTACATGCAGCATCACAAATGTTCCACCAGGTGAGAACTACTGAGCTAAATCTAAGCGGACAGGAACAGCAAGGGTGGAGAAATGCAGCTGTGGGTGCCACTGGTTATGGTGGCCATAATCTACAGGAACATAATACTGCCACTTTTAGCATAGGTAACAGTAATGTAAGCACCAAGAAGTACCCCTTCTGTTCTTCTCTTTGAACTGTGTTTTTCTTGCTAAGAGGTTTCTATCATTAGTTTGTTTGTTTTAAAATGTTGAAGGCTACTATTAGTTTCTATTGTTTTATTCAAATAAAATTATTCATTGTTACTCTATGGTGTTTAATACTGGTATATTGAAATATATGCCAATGCAAACAACAGAAACTATTAGAGCTGAAAACCAACATAATAAAAACAATACATATCTAATTGGCAACTGTAAAGCTTTCTAACAGTTATTCAGTTTTAATCACTCCCAGATAATAACAAAACATTGTTTTTAGACTTACGTATTATTCATCCAGAATAATAACTCTCTGTGGTTATCTACTACTTGCACATCAGTACTTTGCACTTATCAATTGTAGCAGAAATCAGGTAGGTGAGTAAGAGGGGGCAATACAGAGAGGTGAACTAAAATAAAGCATTCACTTTTTATTAACTGAATATAATTATTCATCACAGCAATCAAATGCTGAGGAAATCATTTGCACCCTTTGTCAGAGGGAAGACTGAAATGAAGGTGATTAATTAAAAAAAAATAGTATGATACAAAAATGCTTCAGCATTAGAATTTGTTTAACCAAGGGGAAGTGTAAACTTATGATTGTTCATATAAATTGCGTACGTGTTGAAACAGTCCTGTAACCTGTTGTGCAAGCCACTAAATCTCATTTTGACTCATATCCTGGAAACGTTTCACAAATGCTGGGCTAGACTCTACTCTCATTTGCATAAGTACACATAAAGTGTGCTTATTTACAGATATGGTGCTGTAAAAAAAAAAATAATAATAAATGTTGTACATACAATACCAAAAATGCTACATTTCTGCTTTTAAAAATGGATGCTTTCTGCTGTCCTCTATTTAATACTGTTTTGCAGTATTTAAAACATATGGTAAAACTCCTAATATCATTACTGTAGTCATTCAGGAGAAATTCTATGCAGTTCCATTGCTTTGCTCTATAATGATAATTCATTGTTAATCAGAATTTATTTTGTGTGTTATGTATACCATCTCATTGTCATCACAGGTAACTCCCATGACTGGAGTGCTGCCAGTGGATAGATAGAAATGTTTTAGGAATGACAGGAAGTTGCTCTTTGTGTGAGAGAGCAGTGGGGATGCATGAAGCCCTGGGGATGATGAGGAAGTTGAGAGCTGATCTGTCAGAATCAGAGAGCAGACCACTGGAAGCAAGATTGTGTTGGGTATCTGCTACAGACTTCCTGATCCAGAATAAGAGGCTGATAAAGCCCTCTTCCAACAGCTGAAGGAAGCCTTGCAATTACAGGCCCTTGACCTAATTGGGGACTTGAACCACACTGATATCTGCTGGAGAGGAAATACAACAGGCCACAAGAAAAACAGGTTATAGGAGTGAATTAATGACAGCTTCTTGATGCAGTTCGATAAGGAGCTCATGAGAGAAGATGCTCCTGTGGATCTTATAATTAGAAACAAGGAAGGACTGGTTGGTGATTGAAGGTTATGGTTGACAGCCTTGGAAGGCAGATGGTGGAGTTCAGCATTCTAAAAGGAAGAGGGGGGGGATACAAGAATATCACAATACTGAACATCAGGAAGCTGGACTTTTGGCCTGTTCAGGAACACATTTGGAAAGATCACATACAATATGGCTCCTTCTTTCTTCTGGAGAGAAGACAGGTCCCAGAATCTTCTCCGAGCCCAAGAACTGTCCTTCCCCATGTATAGGAAGCCTAAGGTGGTAGGAGGCCTGCTTCTGACAAAGGAGCAAAGCTCCTGACTGAATTTAAAATAGAAAAAGAAACATGCAGCAGATGGAAACAAGGACAGGTGATCCAGGAGTAATATAGATACTATCTGAGCATTCAGGGATGGGCTTAGGGAAGCCAAAGCCCACCTGTAATTGAGTGTGGTAAGGGATATTTAGAGTATGAAGAGCAACAAGGACTTCTACAGGTTTATCAGCAGCAAAATGAAGACTGGGGAAAGTGTGGGCCCATTGCTGAATGGGACAGGGCAGCTGGTTAAAAAAGACACAGAAATAACTGAGGTAGTTATGGCTTTATTTCCCTCATTCTCTACTCATAAGACTGGCCTTCAGAAATACCAAGACCCTTAGACCCAAAGGATAGTCTGGAGGAAAGAAAACACCTGCAGAGGAAGAGGAAGTGGAACACCTTAAGGAACACCTAAAAAATCTGGATGTACACAGTCCCTGGGACCTCATCAGGATGTTCCTATGAATGCTGAGGGAGCTGGCTGATGGCACTGTCAATCATATTTGAAAGCTCTGGGCAACTGGGAAAAAGAAAATGTCATCTCTATCTTCAAAAACAGCAAAAAAGAAGATCCAGGGAGCTACAAGACAGTCAGCCTCACCTTGATCCCTGAAGGAAATAATCCTGGAAATCATTTTCAACTGTAGAAAAGACAAGAAGGTGACTACATACAGTCAGTATGGATTTATGAAGTGAAAATCATGCTAACTAACCTTCCACAATGAAACAACTAACTTAGTGGACAAGGTGGGGGCAGTGAATATTGTTAATTTTGCCTTTAGCGAGTCTTTTGATTCTGTCTCCCATAACATACTCATAGACAAACTGATGAAGTAGGGAGTAGATAGGTGAACTGAAAACTGGGTGAACTCCTGGTCAGAAAGCATTGTGATCACTATCATGAAGTCCAGCTGGAGGTCCATTCACAGTGGTGTATCCAAGGACCAGTATCTATTACTGGTTCCAATACTGTTGAACATCTTCATTAATGACCTGTGTAGTGAGACAGAGTACACCTTTAGCAAGTCTAAAGATGATATAAAATTGGGAAGAGCGGTTTACAGGCCAGATGATTGTTCTGCCTTTCACAAAGACCTTGACAGGTTGAAGAAATAGGCCAACAGAAATCTCATAAAGTTCAACAAAGTGGTAGGAAAAGTCCTACACCTGGGGAGGAATATTTCTCTGTACCAGTACACAGTGGCAACTGAACTGACTGTCTGGAAAGCAGATTTTCTATGAAGTATCTGGGCATCTTTGTGGACCCCAAGTTGCCCATGATCCAGCAATGAACCATTGTAGCAAAGAAGGTCAGCAGCATTCTGGGCTGCACTAAACAGAGTGTAGCCAGCAGATCAAGGGAGGTGATCCTTCCATTCTGCTTAGCACTGGAGAGAAAAATCTGGCTTGCTGGGTCAAGAGCTGTGCTCCCCAGTAAATGAGACACGGAGTTGTACCATAGTCAGACCAGAAAAGGGCCATAAAGGTGATTAAGGATTTGGAGCAGCTCTGTATGAGGAGAGGTTAAGAGAGGTAGTACTGTTCAGCCTGGAACACAGAAGGCTCAGGGGGATAGTACTAATGTGTATAAATATCTCATGGCAGAGAGTGAAAAAGAACAAACCAAACTCTTCTTGGTGGAATCCAGTGATATGAGAGACAATAGGCACAAACTGAAGCACAGGAAATTCAATTTAAACTTAAACCCTTCAGGATTCCCAAAGCAGTTGTGAATTATACATCCTTCGGGATATTCAGAACCCAGCTGGGCACAGTCCTAAGCAACCTTCTCTGGCTGACCCTGCTCTAAGCAGGGTGCATGGACTAGATGATCTCCAGAGGAACCTCCCTGCCAAGCGATTTTATATTTCCAATCTGTTCCTGCTTCCTACAGAAGAGAAACTTGCCTGATTTCATTGGACATTTTACTCCCTTGGCTATGCCCAGCTGACTACTCTGTTTATGTACTGAGGAAAAACACAGTTCCCCAATTTCACGGTGACGTGGTTTAACCCGGCTGGCAGCTAAATACCACGCAGCCGTTCGCTCACCCTCCCCCCTCCCTCTCTGGGACGGGGGAGAGAAATGGAAAGCGAAGCCCGTGAGTTGAGATAAAGACAGTTTAATAAGACAGGAAAATAATAATAACAAAATAATAATAACAATAATAACAATAATGTTACAATGGTGATAATAGGAAAATAATAATAATATGTACAAACAAGTGATGCACAATGCAATTGCTCACCACCCGCTGACCGATGCCCAGCCTAACCCCGAGCAGTCCGGCCCCCTCCCCCCGGCTAGCCACCCCTACATATTGTTTAGCATGACGTCAGATGGTATGGAATACCCCTTTGGCTAGTTTGGGTCACCTGTCCTGGGTCTGTCCCCTCCCAGCTCTTACTGCACCCCCAGCCTGCCTGTTGGCAGGACAGAGCAAAAGTCTGAGGTGTCCTTGGCTTGGTATAAGCACTGCTCTGCAACAATTAAAACATCGGGGTGTTATCAGCACTCTTCTCATCCTAAGCCAAAACACAGCATTCCACCAGCTACTAGGAAGAAAATTAATTCTGTTTTAACTGAAACCAGGACACACGGCCTCTCTGTTACAAAGGAGAAGACATTAGTTCTCTTCCCCTACAACATATTTTTTCCCATTTACTTTCTCTTGACTCTTTTCTGTAACTTACTTCTTTTTTCAGATGCATTTTTCCTTCACTTTTTTGATCCTTCCTACTCTATTTTTCCCCCCTCATTTCAAATCATTTTTCCTTTAATTGCCCACCAGGCTTAATTGTTTATATGACTCTGCTAGTATAATATCTGAACACTTCTCTATCTGGTCTTATATTTTCAGTATTATTAAAGGAGGAAGCGTTATCAGTGGGCCTGAGACTGGTTTGTTAAAACAGTGGAAAATATTGTTTCAAATATTGTTGATTGTTGTTGTTGTTATTGATTTGTTGATTCTTCTTTGAATCTTATTGATTCAACAACATATTGATGTTGTTGATTCTTGTTGTTGCTGTTAAAATTGTAATGAGTTTGATGGAATTTAATCTGAAGGGGAGAATGTTTTCAAAAAATTAGGCTATTACTTTGATGCTTAACGGATCAACAGACCATTACTAATCATTTTCACAAAATGATCAAATAAAACCAAAATACTTAGAATACAGTAAAACACATTTCAATTAGCTCAAATCAGTTTTCTTCCTACACTTTTATTTTATTAAAAATGTTAATTTCTCGTTGAAATTAATTATGAAAAAAATATCTCTTGGAATCACAAACATAATAGCACAAAAATATAACTTACCTTATCAGTTCTGCTATTGTTACTGTTATATATATATTTATTGTAAATATATGAGAAAAACTAAAACACAGAAACTGAATGCAGATTGCTGAGAAACACAATGACAGAGAATGTGTTCCTAATTCTCAGACTAGAATACTGAGAGGTTGATGACTCCTCAATGATTACTTCACCACATTTTCTTATATCTCCTTATAGACCATCTAAATCTGTCTTCTGTATTATGAAAAAAAATAAAATAAAGATTCTGCCTTCTGAAAAAATTCTCAATAGCATATGCTCTACTGACTGACATTTTGAGACATTTTGTTCAATATCTAATTCTCATTAGGCACAAAAAGATGATATTTAAATCTTTGCACCCACTGAGTAAATCAAAGTGTTGTTTCAATGTAATTTCTTTTCAGTACCAGTTGACAACTTAGTTAACAATTTTAGCCCCTACTTAATGAACTAGTGGTGCCATGGTATTTAGGAGGGATCTTTACCTTTTGCTGTCCTTCAGATCTCATCTCAGGCTTGACATTTCTGTTTTAATGAGATATTCTACGTCTCTGATTCCTACTTTGAAGCTGAAGGGCAGTCTGATAAACAATGGAAGGTTTATTTTATTCTTCCTCCTAATCTCTCTAAACAGGAAGAGATAATCTTTTTTTCTTCTTCTTTTTTTTTTTTTTTATGATCATTGATTAAAGAAAGCATTTGTTTCTTATTTTTAATAGCATGAAGATATAGTAAGAAAAAAATCTTAATGGACATCATAGATACAACTGGAAGCAGTTAATGTAGTCATTTCATGGATCACTCCACTTCGAATGACTATCTAAGTATCCCTTCTTTTTATGAAGGGACAAGTAAATATAAAGATGGGTAGGCAGCATAGACCCTGTTGAAATAGTCTCAAACTCAGCCTGGAGAAAAGGAGGCTCAGGGGCGACTTTATCGCTCTCTACAGATACCTTAAAGGAGGCTGTAGCGAGGTGGGGGTTGGTCTGTTCTCCCACATGCCTGGTGACAGGACGAGGGGGAATGGGCTAAAGTTGCGCCAGGGGAGTTTTAGGTTGGATGTTAGGAAGAACTTCTTTACCGAAAGGGTTGTTAGGCATTGTAACAGGCCCAGGGAAGTGGTGGAGTCACCATCCCTGGAAGTCTTTAAAAGACGTTTAGATGTAGAGCTTAGGGATATGGTTTAGTGGGGACTGCTAGTGTTAGGTCAGAGGTTGGACTCAATGATCTTGAGGTCTCTTCCAACCTAGAAATCCTGTGATTCTGTGATTCTGTGAAACTCATGTATTAACTGTGCTTCCATTTGAAGACCACTTCTGGCCTTAACCTCTGAAGTAACATCCATTAATTCTTAAATTAAAGTTTGCAAAGGATTTGAAAATTATAAAACTACTCTACAAAAAGGAAATAACCCCAGAGTCCTTATGGCTCCTATGACAATGCAATAACTGCCAATTGCATGCAATACAAATGCTCAAGAACACAAGTAATGTTCCTTATGTCCTGGAATTCCAAAGCTGTTGAAGCAATCTAGATCCATGTATTTCATTGTCATTTGATAAAATATTCTCCTAATCACTATTGCTAGTTCATTTTAAAGAAAGGTTAGATAATCTTATCAAATCCTTAAAAAAACAAAATCCAGTTTGACCCTTAGTACAAACTTTCAATTACTGAAGGTATATGCAGACACTGAGAATTTAGATTCACCACTGTTTATTATAGACTATGGGAGAGAAGCATTATAAGGCAGAATAACCTTAATGAGACAGTTTGTAAAAAGAATACCTCACAAGAAGTTGGCAATTGTTTCTGCCAGCACTGTGACCCTTACAAATTGTTCTCTCATCTACTTTAATTATTTATAATTACTTACAGCACAAAAGTGTATCTTAAATCATCTACCACATAATGTACTAATTGAGATACAGACACAACCAATGGAAAGGTATTCACTGGCAATGAATATTTCATCCATATGAGATCATTCATTATTTCCTCCGGATGTTCCTGTGAACATAGAAAACACTTTATCAAAAATATGAATGACATACCTATAGGAGCAGAAAACATTTTCTAAGAAATGCAGAGAACACCTTCATTTTCTAGCCTAATAGTACTTATGTTCAGTTGAGAAATATAATAAAGAAAGGGACGGGACGGGAAGGAGAAGGGAGGGGACGGGACGGGACGGGAAGGAGAAGGGAGGGGAGGGGAGGGGAGGGGAGGGGAGGGGAGGGGAGGGGAGGGGAGGGGAGGGGAGGGGAGGGGAGGGGAGGGGAGGGGAGGGGAGGGGAGGGGAGGGGAGGGGAGGGGAGGGGAGGGGAGGGGAGGGGAGGGGAGGGGAGGGGAGGGGAGGGATCTTTTCATGACACAGGCAGTGGAAATGCAGATGCTTGACAATCAGTTACATCTCCTTTTTTCACGAGCTTTCCACAAGTGTTAAAAATTTCATTGCATATGATAGTATGTTGGCCCTGTCTGTCAGCCAAACAACAACACAGCCCCTTGCTCACACACATACGCACACCCAAGCACACCTCCACACACATGTGCACAAATGCACCATGGGATGGGGGAAGAATTAGAGAGAGAAAAATCATGGGTCAAGATAAAGACAGAAAGAACACTTAGTGATTACTATCATGGACAAAACAGGCTCAACTTGGAGAAATTAATATGTTTCCAATTATTATAGCTATGATGTATTGGGAAACAGAAAAAAAAAAAAAAAAAGAAATCAGATTCTGAAGTCTCTTCTCCCTTCCCTTCCCTTCCCTTCCCTTCCCTTCCCTTCCCTTCCCTTCCCTTCCCTTCCCTTCCCTTCCCTTCCCTTCCCTTCCCTTCCCTTCCCTTCCCTTCCCTTCCCTTCCCTTCCCTTCCCTTCCCTTCCCTTCCCTTCCCTTCCCTTCCCTTCCCTTCCCTTCCCTTCCCTTCCCTTCCCTTCCCTTCCCTTCCCTTCCCTTCCCTTCCCTTCCCTTCCCTTCCCTTCCCTTCCCTTCCCTTCCCTTCCCTCCCCTCCCCTCCCCTCCCCTCCCCTCCCCTCCCCTCCCCTCCCCTCCCCTCCCCTCCCCTCCCCTCCCCTCCCCTCCCCTCCAGTAAGTGAATTTATATTCAGAGAACAGTAATTGGCAGTTCACTATAAAAATGGAGGACATTATCGAAAAGGATTCTGATGCAATATATCCTAGATTCATTGGCATTTCCTTTTCCCCTTCATAATGGTCTGGAATACATATATGTATATACATGTATACATATACATGTATATATATACGTACATATATATATATGTATCACAGAATCACAGAATCATCTAGATTGGAAGAGATCTCCAAGATCACCTAGTCCAACCTCTGACCTAACACTAACGAGTCCACCACTAAACCATATCACTAAGTTCTACATCTAAATGTCTTTCAAAGATGTTTAGAACCGGGGATGGAATGGAATGTACTGTAGATATATATATATATTTTTCCAAGTGGGAAACAATGTTAATAGCGAATTGCTTAGTAGCACTTGCATTCTCATGGGTATAATCCATTTTTATAAAATAGTGATCTGCTTGGCGTCTCTTTATTAAAAAAAAAAAAAAAAAAAAAAAAAAAAGAACAAAAAAAGCAACAATATGAATATTTCCTCAGAAGACATTATGAAAGGCCAATGCCAGTATAAAAGTAAGATTTTATATTCTTAGCTCTGAAAGAGATGATGTGCCACCAGCGTCTTTTTCATTTAGTTGGCCTAACTTCCTTTCTTAAATGCAGCTTTGCTAAAACAAGTTGAAGAGTTACATGCTCAATTACCAAACTCTCACTCCTCCTTCATCATACTGATATGAATGGAAAAACAAAAAGGCCTGTCATTATTTGTGTGTTACTATATCACAGAGCTGATTATTTTGATAACTAAGAGGGTCTCTGAGCTTAACAGAGCTTCACCTGTGGCTGAGTATTGGAAGATATCCTTCCATGTGTATCATTTATTTCAGGTTTTATAAGATGAAAGCTCACCCCTTACAGGATCTTCTCTCCCTACACATCCATTTACTTTACCATACTTCCAAGAATGTAGTCAGCTTTGAAACCTCTGTTTCTTCTATAAATGCAGTTTAGGCTTGTCTGATGTAAACAGGCTGTGACACTCACACGAAGTAAAACAGCTTAACATTTGCTTCCACTGAAAAGTATGTTAAGCCTGTGTATTTTATATATATACATATATATATTATGAATAACAAAGTGTATAGGGTTTCAGAAAGTAATTTTATTTAACAATAATTCCAGTTGCCAGAAATTTGCGTAGTATTTCTATTATCAGAATGACACGGGAAAGTAAAAATCAAGTTAAATGTATTTTAAGCAATTTTATCATACTTTCAAAGGAGGACAGTCATATCCATCTTGTGACCTATATGAATTACTCATTTGTATAGCATTCTAAAAAGATTTAATATTGAAATACTAATTCCATAAGGATGCAATTCTTCTCCATGTAGAAGAGACAGCTCAGGTTGTCTATATGTGATTCTGTGATCTCTCATATACTGCTTAAACATTATGCATAAGTGCATAAAATGTGGTGAATAAGGTGGTGCTTTGCATAGGAATAAATTTCCTTCTAGGTGTCCAAAAGCAAATCATTTTAAAACAACCTCTATTTCTACTCATGATTCCTTAATAATAATAATAATAATAATAATAATAATAATAATAATAATAATAATAATAATAATCTTTCTTACTTGTAATATGTTGGACCTACTTCATAAATTTCTCTCAAATACAAAGAGTTTCACGGTAGTTGGAAAAGGAGGGGAAAATTAAAATCACAGATGAATAAATACAGATGTGAAACCGAGTCTTATTTCCAGGAAAGTCAATGTTTTGACTTAGATTTCAATAACACAGGATCACACTCCTAAAATATTGAGAAAATATTAAAACTGCTTTAGATTCCAACTAAGATGAAAGTGCTTTTGTTCAAAGAGCCAGGAAAAAAAAATACTCTAACCTCTGTGCTAACAATGCATACCTTTCATTGTCTTTGTTTTGGGAGGACTGATAAAAAGGTAGTTGAACACCGCTTCTCTAAATTATCCAGGTAATTCATGGATTTTACATTAGATTTAAGCGAGTAAATATTTATTATGAAAGTTCTACAGGTTCAGGTTATCTGTTCTTAAAATCTTATATTTTTCATGAAGCAATACTGAGGGGTGAAAAAATGCTTGTTTCATTCCAGAGTCCAATGGAAGATCAGCACAGACAAAAATTAAAATATGTACAAAGAAATATTTTCTTTTTCCATAAGTAATTTCATTACAAATCAAGAGATTTCAGAAAATAAGTTCAGGAAACTGTTATCAAAGAATTGGTTAGAAGATAAGGATTCTATTAGCAAGAATAGAATAGAAAAAGTCAAATTGTTTGACATGGAGTTACAGTTTGGAGTTACCTTTAAACTGATCAATCTCATCAAAGTTGTATGATCTAAAATGTAAGATAACTTGATTTGCCACTTTGCTAACAGCCCTTGCTCCTAATATAAATAAGATTTATTATTCCAGGCATAGCAATGTTTAAACATTACTCTGATCCTGCAACCTGAGTGAATTCTGTCAGAATTGGCCTATCTGTCTCTGTGCAGCATTGCATTTTGAGATATTTGGAGACATTTCCAGGGTACACTGTATAAAAAGCTCGTTTTAAGAAAACACTAAATGTTAAGAGTGTGGAGACGTCCTTTTACACTCTACTAAAATATCCTTATAAAAAAGTTTTGTTTGTTTCTTTTTTTTTTTTTTGATATATTAGAACACAGTTAAATGAGATTTAATTCATTGTCAGCCTCCTGACCAGTGGGGTAAATACAAGTATATGCCATCTGATAAGGTGTTCACAATTCCACCTCCTTGGTATACAGAGGATTGAGTGTCATGTGTGTGGTACTTACAAATTTGTAGTGGCCAGGCAAAGGTACCAGAAGGGTACCCATCAACCACCCTGATGTAACCTGGGGGTCCAGAGTACAAAGTATGGGTATTTTTAATTTACTTGCTCTACACAAAAGAAGAGAATTTGCAGAATAGCCCTGATATCTTTAATCACAGCTCTGCCTGTGGTGGATTTCCCACATCATACAAATCAAGTAATTTCTGGTAAGAATCAAGATGTATGAGGCTACCTTATGCAATGATCATTCTTTTGACCATGGATTTATGCTCCCAAAATTTGACATAAACATAAACACATCAGCACATGAGTCAACAACACAGGATCTCTATTTTATCCTTTCAAATCCAAAAAGTTTGCTGCTGCTGTTGGTAGCATCACAAATGAAATGCTGGGCCATCAGTTCTCATTTTCCTGTCAGGCCTAGACATTTCAGGTGAGCTGAGCTGGAGGAGCAGCCTTTGGGAATACTTGCAGAGTGGCTGATGCCACTACAGGATTAAGCCTATTATTTCCCTTTACTATGTATTTCTTTGAAGAAATTCAAAGGCAGTTTAGGCAGCTGGTATCATGGTATCACTAAGAAATGAGAAGGAACAGAGTAAGGAGGAAAGGAAAAGGGGAAAATTTCAGCAGGAATGGAAATCAATCTTGGAAATCCTTTTGGCAGTAATAAAGTCATTAGTGTCTGGTTGCGAAAGGACAATCTGGTATATCCATAGGTAGCCTTCACAGGACCCACAATTTTGAACAGAGGTCTGTGGGACAACTTTTCTTCAGACAGGTTGAACCCCAAGTATTGAAGGATATTCCACACATAGGAGCAGACTATATTTAGTCAGACATAAAACTCCCATAATGCTCACAGTCACCCCAGCACAGTTGCTTCAGTTTGCTAATCCATGTATACTGTAGCAGTTTACAAAATAATGTGGTCATAGCCACAATATCCATCTTGCTCTCTAACCTTGCTCCGACAACTGCCACTAGCAGATATTTGGGAAGGAGCTCAATTATAAAGTAACACTTCTGTATACCTTTCCAGCTTCTGTCAGTCACTCATTATGTGGCATTTAGAACATTGTTTTTAATAGTTAGCAGTGTATCTTCCGTGAAGTTGCCTTTTGGAATCCGGTTATACTTCTGTCCTCCACTACATGCAGTGGTAATATAATCAGACTTTATTAAATGACCTCTTCCAATCACTTTGAATAAAATACTCACTATATTCAATAATAATTTAAGAGTTCAGTAAGAAACAAACCCCCTAAATTTCAATTTGAGATATTTATATTAATAGTCATTTATATATTATGTTTAAATTTATTTTTTCATGTGTTTTATATTATGTGTTTTATATATATATATATACATATTTAATAACTGGAACTTATTTGAATATTAAAACTGTTATATACCAGGAGCTGATAATGAATTTTGCAGTTACTTCTGTCAGGGAAAACAATAAAATACACTGACCTCCTTTGTGTTTTTTTGGGGGGTTTTTTTTAGGCACAAAAAATGCTGACTTACTAAAAGGTTTTATGCTGCCTCCATAGAACTGTTTCACTTTTACTGATGTACAATGAAACAGCTATTACCATCTGCATATGTTAGTACAGTGAGAATCATGGCTTTGTAAAGTAACAAGTTGCAGGGCTGTTGCAGGGCTCGGGTAATATCAAGGGCATCTCAAGAAAATCTTATCTACCTAATTTGCCTTCTCTAGCAATAAGGTTTCTTTCTCTTAGATGTGGGCTATAATAACATGCTAGGAAACGTTTTTAAATAGGCAGTGGTCTAAATAAATCACATGAAATGTCATTTGCTATGAGCTGTATTACGGCACACGCAGCTTGAGTGCCGTATTTGACCTTGGCAAGGTCAAATAAAACTCCATTAGGGCTTCACTGTAAATGTACAGGAAACCTCATAGTTCTGTATTTATCTGGTAGTACCCACTTTATTTTGATCAATACCATGCCTAAATGATATCTGCTGAAGTGTTAAAACATCAGAAAGTTCTTCCCAAGTGAAATCACTACAGTTTTCATCCAAAGGAACTGCTTTAGGTAGTTCTATGTTAGCTATTGTCCAAACACTAGACTAATTTTTCTGCCTTTTTTGTACTTTATCAAAATAATATTGAGGGTGGATATTTCAGCACTTTGTGCTTGTGCTTCCACAGCTCTGGCAGTAGTATAAAGTAATACCTTTTATTTTTTTCTTCCTAATGCTGTTCACAGTTTTTTTTTTTTTTTTTTTTTTTTTTTTTTTAGAATTGTCTTGCAGTACAATCGCAAAGACTCATAGACTCATTCTCCTTTTCTCTCTTCTTTTATTATTTTCTCAATTGTATTGCAAGAACAAAAGGGGAAATAAAATTTGACATATTTCTGATGTGATGAAAGTTTATTCCATCAAAAACTGTCTTCTAAAATACTGCTTTTCACTTAGTGATATTTTCTCAGAACACTTTTCAAAGAACTTTGGAAAAGTTATCTGAGAATTGAAAAGGTTTCATTGCCCATTTCTGCCAGCAGTTTAACAAAGTGTAGAAATTCCACCAGTTTCTGAGACAGGTGTTTTTATCTTATTCTACATAGAAAGCTCAATATCTAATGTGCTCATGTTTTTAGTTTGACCATAACAGACGAATTCAGTGCCTTGGACACCACTGGCTACTAGGTGCTATGTCAAGTGTCTACTATTTATTTAAATATTTTAAATTTAGAGCTGAAGAGATAAAAAGAGCACAGTGGCATGATGTAACAATACGAATGCTTAAGTGTTTTAAAGGTTTTCAATATGATTACACAAAAACCTATTGGCAAGAGTATTTATGACCAATATTCCATGGAAAATATCCATAGAGTTGGACCTGTAAATTCTGTTTTCAATTTATATTTATTAGCTGTCTCAGAAATAGGAGACATTGGACATTGGTAATGAATTCAGAGTGACCTGGTCCTGTTATTATTTGCCAAAATAAATGTTCAACTCCAGGTTGGGATTATTTAGCAAAAGACTATATTTTTTTCCCTTCCCCCCTTCCTCCTCCCCCCCCCCCCCCCCCCCATGGCATCTCCCCTATTTCATAAAAGCCTGTGCTCATTTTAATGTGAATATGTCTTTTTAATTTCTGGGATTTAGCTTAGTGCTGGTGCACAGCTATTTATTTCTAATAAAAGTTACAAAATTTCATGTGATATCTGATGTGTGAGATATCTGATGAAGGTAAGAGTACATTAGGACTCAAAAGACTAAATTGGAATAAAAAGTCCTTTAGTCCTTTAGCTGTAGGCTGTCTGATCAGTTTACACCAAACAAATACTATTTCCTGCTAGTGGCTAAGCACAGAATAGTTGTGAAAGCAACTAGGGGAGTCAGTCTAAAACTTTTGGCACATAATCTATTTTAAAATGCTACGCAGACACAACATTGTTGCCAAAGAGTGAACTAATCTTGCCCTTCACAATGAAAATTATTCTGTTAAGTTAAAGCTCAATAACAGTTTGAAGATGCCAAATTATATCTCTTCTATGTTTATTTAGCTAGCTAGTAAGTCACATAGAACTAAGCTGTAGTGTGACCTCTACACAAGAGAATAAGAGGAAAAAAGTGAGAGTATCATTCATGTTGTTATTCAGCTATAAAATCCTACATAAAGGTGCTGGCAAGCACTGTACACTTATCTGCTCCCTATAGCAGTGAGATAAAGGCCAAAAAATGAAGTAAGGAAGCTCCTAAAAGCTAGTCACTCCAAGTAAGCTGCCATAATATGTTTCTGGTTAACATCTACAGTGAGTCACGCTTTAGAATATAAACATATTTGAGCTTTGAAGGTGAAGAGCAGAACATAAGGAAAGTTAGAAACATTTTTATATCGATATATAAAACTGTGTAACATATAGTTCTTTTTTTTTTTTTTTTACATATATAACATAGCATGAACATAAAATCTAGTTCTTCAAACAGAGAATTATAACTAGAGAGAACTGAGGCCTGCAAGTCAGAGATCAGTTTATTAAATCAAGCTTGAAGTAAAAGGGACTTTCCAATTAGATTTCCTGTTTGTTATTTCCTTAAAGAAAAACCCATTCTAATGAAATATATGACACCCTACTTTCCAAGATCAGCACATTCATCCAATATTCTAGAAATAAATTTCAATTTAGATAGAATCTTAGACTAGCAAGTGTACCAGAGTTTCAGAGTGCAAATGTGATACTTCACATTGTATGATTGGTTGTTTGAAAAAGAAATATTGTCTTACAAGACACCGCTTAGAAACTGAGCAGAGCAAATCCAATGTACATTTCAGTGGAAAACGGGGAAATAATAATTAGGTATCTTACTCTCAAAATAAGTTTTAGATATCATAAAATAACAGCTTTTACATACAAATCAGAAATGAGGTAAAGATGAAAAAAAAAAAAAAAAATCTGTAGGAAGTTTCACTTCTATTCTATCAACCACACTCAAAAAATAAATAAATAAAATAAAAGACCAACATCAACAACAACAAAAAAGCTAACACTAAAACAATCATCCAAAACCAAGCATAAAAAGTCTGTGTCATTGTGTCTTTTATTTTTTCTATTTCATTGTAATATTGTTTATTTCAACAGAGCTACTTACATTACTTACACCGTGATTTACATTACACTGAGAACATCAGGTCAAATGCACTGCTAGATCTTATATTCTTTTCCTGGTGCTTATAGGTTTAACCTACACTGACACTATGACTTGTAGAAAATTCATATACAGTATTTTCAAGGTGAATTGAAACACAAAAATAACTACACTAAGTCAGGCTGAAGGTCTGGCCAGCCTTGTACACTGCCTCAGACAGAGTCATAAGTTAGAAGTGTATCAGAATATAGGGAAGACACAACAATATTCCATTTATTCTTCTGAGCTGATAGCAATTTCAGCATGGGCACTTCCTGTACAACTAAATATACCAACATCTCTGTGTTTAACAGTCTTTAATGAACTTTTCTTCTAGAATTGCCCTCAATACTTCAATAAATAATTCATATTTCTGGCATCTGCAATACTCTGTGCCAGTAAGTTCCATATTTACAATTAAACAACATTAGTTTTACCATGTGAAAAAGTATGGCTTTCTATTTTGATGTCATCTGTTTTTTGTGTTAAGACAAAAAAATAACTGTCACAATTTTCATTGTGCATTTTACATTTAATGGCTTTCAATATTGTATTAACTGGACAAGTAGATGATTACAAGTATTCTGTGACAAATCTGTCCATGATACATAACGCATGACAAAATACTGCCTCAAACTCATCCAAACAATAAATCATGTTAGCCTACCTTTTTTTTTTTCATGCTGGCACATAGGATTGCTTCACCCAGAATGCACATTTTAGAAGTAATACATATATACATGTATATGTACGAATATATATAAATATATACATTATACTACATATAGTTGAGATAATCTAGAAATTAATATCATAAATAGAAGACTAGCTTGATATACATGCTTTAACCCATTTCTGATTTTATAATAATAAAAGAGAAAATGAGAAATGCCTCTACTTTTCACTTCCATCCAGTTTTATTAATATTGAATGACATCTGCAAGCCATCACAGATTTCATTCCTTCCAGTGATACCTGATGGATTCAGCTATAATTTAAAGATCTCAAACTGGAGGAGACTAAATACAGATATATAAGTACTATTGAGATTTCATGCTCTATAGAGAATTTCAGTGCACACCCTAGCTTGGCTTCCCTGCCCTACATCACCTCTAGGAAAAAATGGGGAACACTGATGTCTCTGAAAAGTCATGAAAATCTTTTCTGCTGCTCTATTTACATGTACATCTCAGCTGCGAACATCCTCTTTGTTTTTTTGTGGAAAAATATTTCCACACTTTCACCCTGTATTGCACAGAACTCACATATTTCTTCAACTTGTTCTATAAAAATTTAAATCTTTCACTGAAATTGTGGGAGTGAATCTGTTGGAGCTGTCCAGTGTTCTGGAGACAGGTTACTGTTGTCTCCCTATGCCAGGCTATGACAAAGGACTTGACATCTTAGCAAGGAGTTCATCATAGTCTCACAGTGAAAGACTGATATGAAAGATTCATGCACTCTCCCTCACCAACATTAAGTGATGATGGTCTCTTTTTCTGTCTTATGGTGTCTCACCTTTCTTAGGCATATTCAGTCAGTTTAACAACTGTGAAAGATTTGTCTCAATTTCTTAGCTAGTGATCCAAGTGTTGTGTGCTAGGTTTTTCATGTGTATGAAATTGGAGTTTCTTCATTTTTCTCCCCTTTGTCTCTCACTCTGTTTAACACACACACATTAGACAGGCAGTAACAGTCTGTTAAGCAAATAATAATGATATGCATATTCAGGAATTCTTGTCCTTCGAATTGCTATCTTAACATAAATACATTAAACACATAAATAAAGCAATATACCTATAATTTTATCGATTCATTACATAAAAAAATATAGAAGGGAATTCTCTGGAAGAAAGTGTGAACAGCATGCCAAGAATCCATGATATAATTTAAACTGAATGACTGCAAATTAAATTGATGTGTCCCTATGAAGACATTTACCAGAGAATGTTACCTCAGCAAAACGCATTAGTGTATATAAATATACAAACAAAAACAAAATTTGTTTTGTTTCTAAACAAAAATATCTTTAAAGTTATTTAAAATCTGTCTTCTGCTTATTATTGCCTAAGGAAAATTTGAAGGCAAAGGAGTACCGTAGTGACAGTGATGGATAAAGTTTTGAGGATACTGTGAAAAGAAATAGTGCATGAAAAGTTTTGTTGCATTTTCTTGGATTAAGCCATTTTTTCATCTGCCATAAGCAGCACTGCTTTAAAAAAGTATTGTTTGTATCTCTGCTGAGCCATGCAGAAATAATAAATATGTGAATTGACTTAAATTAACTTAATTAATACGTGAATTGACTTAAAGAGACTTAAATTAACAAAATCTCTTTCTATTTCCTCCAGTATTTGTGGGTTCCTTTTGTTTGTTTGTTTTGTTTTTAATGGATTTTAATGTTTAGAATTACTCTAGTGACAAAACTAGTGTCATTTTTTTTTTTATTTTTTTTTCTTTTAGGTGACTTTGGTCAAGTTTAAATCCTTGAATATAATAGGATAAATGCAAATTGGTATTTCATGAGATCATCAATAAAATTCTTCTCTTATTGTCAAATAAATATATGGCAAGCTTTGTGATATGACCATGGAACTGTCATTTTATAGCAGTATTGAATGTGACAGCAGATATAAAAGACTGACCTTTCTCTAATTCTAAAGTATGTCTAAAAACCACCATGTAATAAATGGATCAGTTTTCAAAATAGGACTATAATCAAAGTTTACAATTTATTAAAGGAATAGAGGTAAGCAAACAGCGCTGGGTGCGCCAGGAGTCTCTGCTCCACCAAGACGCACACCAGTTACATCAAGCAGATGATTTTTATGCTCCTACGCCAATACATATTCATTACTACTTCTAAAAAAAAAAACAGGGTTATTATAATTAGTTTCCGGAATCCAAACCCTCCTACTGGAGCATGCGTATCAGTCTCCGGTAGTCCCTCTGGGGGTCTCTCATGCTGAAGGCTCATAGTCTTCCTCCCTCTTGTCCAACTTGGCTGTATGTCAGAGACTTGTGCGACGTCCCCTGCAAGCTTTGTCTTTTAGTTGTTCTTCAGCTCTCCCCGTCTCCTTGATCTCCTGGCCAGATATCAGAGACTTGCATAGTGTCCCATGCAATAGTCATCATAGTTAGCAGTTATTCTGAAACCCCCCAGATATCAGAGACTTCAAGGAAAAGCCTACAAATACATTTCCCTTCAAGCTCTCTATTGACACGAATTGCTAAAACATTCCTTTGCAAGATAGAAGAACTATCTACATTAACCACTCTGTTTTTCTTAGACTTGTGGTTATGCAAGGGTATGTAAGACAGAAGGTCACATTCATCATACCATGCGGCCCTAGCATTGTTCCATATTGACACGAATTAGATGAACATATTTCACAACCAGAACAAGAAAATATTTTTAGATAGAATGAAGATATTTCCACAAAACTACACCAGTCTCAGTCATTTCTGAAACAGGAATGGTTTCACAGTACCCTAGCCTTTTAAATAACCCCAGAGGGAACTGAGTTTGCATATGCAAAATATATTGTTGCACAATATTACTATTCTGTCAAATTTAATTTTATTAATAAATAGATCAGCATCTGCCCCTCTGCTCTCCTTCATGAGGAAGCTGTAGACCTTGATGAGGTCTCCCCTCAGCCACCCCTTTTCCAGACTGAACAGACCAAGAGACCTCAGTCACTCCTCATACATCTTCCTCTCTAGGCGTTTCACCATCTTTGTAGCCCTTCTCTAGACATTTTCCAATAGTTTCATGTCCCTTTTGTACTGTGGTGCCCAACACTGCCACAGTGCTCAAGGTGAGGCCACACCAGCAGAGTAGAGTGGGACAATAATTTCCTTCGACCAACTAGCAATGTTGTGCTTGATGCACTCCAGGATATGGTTGTCCCTTGTGGCTACCAGGGCACACTGCTGAATATAATCATCTTGTTTTGTTTTAGCATAAAACCTCATTGATAGATACTTCAAGAAATCTAAATTTTAAGTACATTATATCAGCATATTTAAAATTCATAACAATAGAAATCAGTATCAGACCATCTCTGCCATTTCCATGCTGTCTCTCCAAGTAAAAATATTTAGAAGGTATTTCATGCATACTTTAGTTTTTATTTACTCTTTATTCTGTTGTTGATACTAGTCTGCTAGAGTTATTCATGGGAATTGAGATAGTGCCAAAGCACTTTGGTAATGATGCAAAGGTCTTTTTTTAGATCCTGAATTTCATCTCTAATATTTACCACTTCAAGGTTTCTTAGAATGCAAGTACTTTCATTTTGTCTCCTTTTCCATAAGTAAACTTATAAAAATAAATAAAATAAATGCTATTATTTTGTCAGTTCAATATAATAAATCATAAATATCATGAGTAAAACTTTGAAATGTTGATATATTTCTAGCAATATGAATTGCAAATATTTAATCACTATGTATTTCAAAACAAAACTGTATTTTTCCCTACTTTCTACAAACCAACATGCAATTAAATTACAATCTTACCAAAGGTTGTTAAATGGGCACATATATAGAGTCTACTTAAAGATATCTTAACACTTTTGTGCCAGTGTAAGGAAACACTTGAAGTATAATTTTATACATCAAGTTTCACAAAGAGCTTAATGAAAGTCCACCAAGTCAGGGAAGCCTTCTATTGGATTTTGCATGTTTTAGACCATGTCTATATCTGATGAATTTAATTTTCAGACTAATTGCAGAAGCAAACAATATATTTCAGTTTATTCTTGTTAATATGTGCTTTTATAGATAACAAGAGAAAAATGAATAAAAGTTCCAAATGAAGTCCCTCAAGCCCATGAGGTCAAAAATCCTGTACAGATGCAATTGCTGTACATGGGCAAAGCACTAGTTACAGGTGTATTTTGATGAGAAGACGATTATGGATAAAAAGCATAAGCATGGAGAGGAAAAGGAAGAGGAAAAAATAAGCATAGCAAAATGAAAGCGATCTTTTATTATAAAATAGTATGTCTGCACTGCCTTTTATCAATCCTGAGCTCAATTTTTTTGACCATGACACAACAAGATTATAAGTGCAGCCTGCAGTAGCTATGCTTCTTTTACTTAGGACAAGGAGTAGCAAAACCACATCCAGAGACCAGTCTGGGAACATAGGAGTTATTGCCAAAACCTGGGCAAAGGCACTGAATAAGGCTGGTCAGGGTAATTAATACCTGTTTGAGAGCTCAGGACCCTGACAGCTTAAGACAGCTCTGTGTAAAAGAGGCAGCCAAATCTTGGGAGTATGTCTATATCATAACTTTATCTCAAATCTCTAATTAACGGTGATTTAGTTGTGGTCATACACTCAAAATAAAGATAATAACACTGGCCAAAGGGTGTTTATATGATGGTGATGGTATGGTGCTAAACTGAACATTTTTTAATTTCCATTAATACTTCTTCATGTTACATTTCACTAAGGACTTACTTCAAAACCCATTTTCATAGAATTATAAAATCATTCAGGTTGGAAAAGACCTCTAAGATCACCTAGTCCAACTTTTAACCTAGTACTGAAAAATCCACTACTAAACCATGCTACTAAGTTCTACATATACATGTTTCTTGAAGACCTCCAGGGATTGTGACTCAACTACTTTCCTGGACTGCCTATTCCACACAACTCCTTCAGTAAAGAAATTTCTCCTGACATCAAACCTAAACCTCCTCTGGTGCAAGTTGAGGCCACTTCTCCTCATCTTATCACTTGGTGCCTGGGAGAAGAGCCCGATCCCCACCTCACTACAACCTCCTTAAGATAATTGTAAAATACAAGACCTCTCCTGAGACTTCTTTTCTCCAAGCAAACAACCCCAGCTCCCTCAGCTGCTCCTCATAGGACTTCTTCTCTAGACTCTTCGCTAGCTTCATTGCCCTTCTTTGGACACACTTCAGCATCTTGATGTCCTTCTTGTAGTGAGGGGCCCAAAACTGAATGCAGTATTCAAGCTGCAGCCTCACCAGAGCGAAGTACAGAGAGACAATCACTTCCCTAGTCCTGCTAGTCACACAATTTCTTAGAGAAGCTAGGATGTTGCTGGCCTTCTTGGCCACTTGAGCACACTGCTGGCTCACATTTGGCTGGCTATTGACCAATCCCTTTCCACCTGGCAGTTTTCCAGCCACTCTTCCCCCAGCCTGTAGCATTGCATGGGGTTGTTTTGTCCCAAGTGCAGGATGCAGCTCTTAGCCTTGTTGAACTTCATACAGTTGGCCTCAGCCCATCAGTCCAGCCTCTCTCCAGATCGCTCTGCAGAGCCTTCCTACCCTACACTGAGGGTGCACTCAATCCCCTTGTCCATCATCCAGATCATTGATAAAGATATCGAAGAGAGCTGGCTGCAGTACTGAGCCCTGGCAGACTCCACTAGTGACCAGCCTCCAGCTGGATTTAACTCCATTCACCACAACTCTTTGGGCCTGGCCACCCAGACAGTTTTTAATCCAATGCAGCCTATACCCATCCAAGCCTTGAGCAGCCAGTTTCTCCAAGAGAACGCCAGGGGAAAGAGTATCAAAAGCCTTACTGAAGTATGTGGTGGTATGAAGTACTGAAGGATGTGGTAGACCATATCCACAGCCTTTCCCTCATCCACTGAGCATGCCACCTTGTTGTAGAAGGAGATCAGGTTCATCAAGCAAGACCTGCCTTTGATAAACCTATGCTGTATGGGCCTGACCTCTTGGTTGTCCTTTAAGTGCTGTGTGGTGGCACTCAGGATAATCTGCTACATGAGCTTCACCAGCAACAAGGTCAGACCGACAGGCCTGTAGTTTTCCAGATCCTCCCTCCAGCCCTGCTTGTAGATGGGCACTACATTTGCTAGCCACCAGTCAACTAGGACCTCCCCTGATAGCCAGGACTGCTGATAAATGATGGAAAGCATCTTGGCAAGCAATTCCACCAGCTCGCTCAATACCCGCAGGTGGATTGTATCTGGCCCAATAATCTTGCATACATCTGAGTGGAGTAGCAGTTGCTAACCATTTCCTCATAGATTTTTTTAACTTTTACATTGTCATTGTACACTGCAGAAGTGGGGGTGCTAAAACAGTGATTTACAGAATGAAATCTGGATGCAATCCAGATGTGTAGACGAATCAAATAGTCTAGATGGGTTGATCTCCTCCTTTCAGAAAAGTACTAATCTGTAGACAAAACACATGTGAATCAATATTTCTTTCTATTATATACCTCCACTCCAGTGGCTGGCATATTTTAAACTAGTGTACTACTTTGACTTCAGTGCAGCTATGTCTACGAAGACCATCTGGATAGGTTACATAATACATTAATCATATCACATAAACATCATCTTTCATTTTAAAATATTGAATTTCTTAAACTAATGTTTTAGACAAGGTGAAACATTTGAGCCGTACAAAAATTAGTCTTAGCAGAAATAGTTATTGAAAGGTTAAATATCCTGCTCCAAATATTGTGTTTATGAAACATTCCTCTTTTTTTGCTGTATTGCCTGCATTAAAATCCTTTAGACGGTAGCCAAGAAACAGTAGAAATACAAAACATGAAGTGTGTTACTCTCTCAACAAACTAGTAGAAGTATTTGAATTGTTAAACAGATTTTTCCCAGCATTAGTTTTCAACCATTTACTGAGAACAGACTATTCTCCAGGGGGAGATAATAAGCCTTTTTACTTTCATATACCATGAATTATTAGAATGCTGTGGAATAATTTTTTGCTATTCTGAATACAGTAATGCTACAGAATTGATGACCTGTAACTACAAACTGATTTCCTAGGAATACGGTTTGCTTTACATTGTTTGAACAAAAGAATCTGACTTGAGAAACAGCAGCTTTTTTTTTTTTTAATTTTTATTTTTATTTTTTTATTTTCTTCCTCTTTATGTAAAGGGAACATTTAGATTCAATGACTGTGAGTAAAGTGAGGAATCAGAAAACCTAAATTACGTATTTGACACTAGCTACTTAGCTTTGGAAGAAGAGCTTGTTAACATGTAAATAAGTGATTGCTGTGGCTCAGTAATATTGCTGGCTATTGAGGAGAGCTACTGATAGAAGTTTTCAATACTACTTTACTCTGTTGAAAAACTAGTCACTTTATGATCTCATGAAAGTAAAGGTGGCAGTACTGAACCTACAAGCTACATTACATCTTTAGGAGAAGCTTCCTAGTGGCAACAGTCTTTTGATCATTACTTTTTCTGTGTAGTACTGCAGGGTCTACAGAAATGTGATAAACAAATTCCACTTACAGCATAAAGATTGCCCAAATCTCCTGCCTGCTCAAACTAGAATTGATTAACTTTTAAAAATCAAAACTAATTAATATTGAACTTGTCTCATATAAAATATGTGTTTCAATTTGTTTCCATTTCCCTTTGCTCAAAACAAATCTTCCTTGGTGATCAAATTTACTTTTAACATGAACATTGAATTCTTTTCAAATGTACAGATGCATTAGCAAATTCATCCACAAAGCCATCATTGGTATCTTACTTGATGATAAATCTCATCCAAAGACGTGTGTACCCAGACAGGTACTAATCATATTCAGTCTGACAGAATTTATATCTACTGCTGTCTTCAATTTACATCCCAGTGTTACTTTCTCAGCAAAAATTATGCACTGTTCAAATCAAACTCAGATATTTGAAGTGTAATATTGATGGTAGGGAATGGTTGAACTAGATGATTTTGAAGGTCTTTTCCAGTCTTAATGATTCTATGATTTTCTGAGCACCAGTAATGGGTTCTTATATAACAGACCCCTTCATCCATGCTCTAAGGAGTAGCACTTGCACCACAGAGTACTTTACCATTATCTATACTGTGATATAAATTCCTCAGTAAGAAGCCTATTCATGTACTGGGTGCAGCTGTTGAAGTGCTGGTAACAGGGCTGAAGTGGCTTTTGTGAAGCGAGACCAGGGCTGCCCCAAGCCAGACACAGCTGGTTCCAACTGGCTCCAACAGCCCCACCGCAGGGCATGGCTGGACACCACAGTAACCCTAAGGGAATACATTTTAAGAAAGGGCAAAAAGCATTGTGCAGCTGTTGAGGGAGAGGAATGAGAACAAATGTGAGAATAACAAGCCTGCAGACCCCAAAGTGAGAAAACAAGGCAGGAAACTCCAAGTGCCACAGGAGGCACTTCCCTTTCTGCCCATGGAGAGACCATGGTGGAGCAGGTCCATCCCTGCAGCTTGTGGAGAGGACCACTATGGAACATAGGCTACAATAGAGCTGATACCTACTCTGCAGCCCATGGGGGATACCATGTCACAGCAGGTAGATATACCCTGAAGGAAACTGAAGCATGGGGAGAACCCATGCTGAAGCAGGTTCATGACAGGAACTGTGGGAAGAAATCCATGCAAGAGCAGGTTTTCTTGCAGGAATTGTGGCCCATGAAGCACTTGTGCTGAAGCAGTCTTGTCCTGAAGGACTGTAGCCCCTGCAGAAGTCCCATACTGGAGCTGTGGAAAAATCTGAGGAGGAAAGCTCAGCAGAGATGAATTGTTGTGGACTGATCACAGCTCCCCATTTCCTATTCTCCATGTGCCCCTTGAGGGGTAGGAGTTACAGGAGCTGGGGATGAAGGTGTGAAGTTCAGCCTGGGAAAAAGTATGGGGGAGAGACATTGTTAGTTTTTGTTTGTTTCTCATAATCCAATTCTATTTTTGACAATACATTAGATTATTTTTTCCCAAGACAAGTCTGTTTTGACTGTGACAGCAGTTAGTAAGTAATCTGCCTGCATTTCTTTTGGAAGTTTTTCATCTTATTTTCTCCCTTGTCCTATTGAGGAGAGGGAGTGAGAGGGCAGCTGGATGGGTGTCAGGAAGCTGGCCAAGGTCAATCCACCACAATTTACTAATTGCAGTACTTACAAAGAATAACTCTTGACTCCAATTAGGTTTTTCTAAGTAGACAAATGTTCATACCAAGATTTCTGTGCATTGGAGTTTGTCTATGTTTGGGTTCAAAAGGTATATTTTACAAGCTGTAAAATGACTAAGGACCCCAAGTTGTCTTTTTAGAAAGGATTTAGGAACCATTTCCTTCATGGACATCGTTTCAATTTAGAATCATAACACTTCAGATGAGTAAGTGCTCAGCTTTGCTATTTTCTTAGCTTCTTCTGATTTGCTGTTGATAACAAAATGATATCAGAGTCATGAACATTTTAATACAGAATACATTCAAATCATTTTACATGAAACATTTGATTCTTTTCTTACAGTGGCTGAAAACAGGGTTATTTCTTGTTATGAACTAAGACCATACTGCCAATATTTAGATATAATGATTTGTTGAAGAAAACTGCTTAAAAATAGAGGCAAGTTTTCTGTAACAACAAAATTAAAAAGTGATTCAATAAATATTGAATTGCTCAAGCCTATGTAGAGAATAATGAACAAAGCTAGTGAATGGACTAGAAAACAAGATTTAGGAGGAGCAACTGAGTAAATTGGAGCTGTTTAGTCTGGAGTAAAGGAGGCGGAGGGGAAACCTCATCTCTCTTCAGTTTCCTGAAATGTTGCAATGAGGTGGATGTTGGTCTCTGTTCTCAGGTGACAAATGACAGGACACAAGGAAATGATCTCAAGTTACACTATGGGATATTTAGATTGGATATTAGGAAGAATTTCTTCATGGAGAGGATGGTCAAGAATTGGAACAGACTGCCCAGGTAGGGGGTAGACTTCTCATCCCTGGAGGTATTTAGGAGATGTGTGGACTTGGCACTAAAGGACATGGTCTAGTAATGGGGCTTGCTAGGTCGGGTTGGTTGTTGATTGGACTTCATGATCTTTGAAAGCCTTTGATTCTATGAACGTTTTTCAACTAGTGACTCATTTTAAGAGTGCCTGAGGAGATGGAAACTCTTCCAAGCCTGAGAACCTGTACAGTTCTGTACTGTTTACATCTGCATTCTTTCCACCACATCATTACATGTAAAACCAAATAACTCTCCCCAAAATGCTACCAGATATTTTTTTTTTGTCTGAACACACACACACACACACACACACACACACACAAAAGGTACATGTATTTATTTACCCATAGTTAAAAGTAGCAGAATTCACTATATTCATTCAAGAAAACAGTCTTTCCAAGAAGGTACAATTAAAACGGGAAAAATCCAGAACACTAGAAGCACACAAAAATCAAATTGTAATCAGAACCCCAGATATATTTTAAAAATGGAAATGTACAGAAAAAAAGACAGAAACAGTTTTCACTTTGCCCTCTGTTCCAATAAGCTCCTATTCGCTCATTTTACTTCTGTACTACCCTAGTCACACAGTATAAATTGCTAATGCACACCTCTTTACTAACAAGAAGCAACACTGTAATATGTAAAACTTATTCGTAAGTTTCAAATAATGCCTGTACTTCCACACTTTTCTCAATTTGGGCTATCTTCTACAGAGAAATTAACTATTTCACTATTCTAAACAGATATTATTTTAGTAAAATAATAATAGCTATATATTATATTTCCATATAAATATTTCTATATGAGTCTTTATAGGCAAGTATTCCCCCTCTCTCTCTCTCTCACTCTTTTATTTTTCTTTTTTTTTCTTTTTTTTCTTTTTTTCTTTTTTTTTTCCTTTTTTCTGAATTGTTCTTTAACAAACACTACAAGGCAGAATAACTATCCAAAACTAAGCAGATACAAGACTGGAGAGGTCTCCCTCCAGATCTATGTGTATATTGTGTTATACTATGACTTATGTGTTATGGGCTCCATTCTGGAAATAATTTTGAATTGTTATTCTTCTCAAATCAGAAGATGCTGCTCTATTTTCTAGGGGATTCCTTCTAATGTCTGAACAGAACTAATTTATGAACAGTTTCTATTCACTTATTTTTATGCCAACGTGACTTCGCTCTTCCTTCCTGGTGTCTGTATCACACTCTTACCATGCCCTATTGAGCTTTTACTCAATAACCAAGTCTTTCTGCATCATACAGAACTAATTAAAGCATGCCCTCCTACTTCTCTTTTATTATGTATACTCTTCCTTCTCTTAACTACCCTATAACAATTTTCTTATTTCAGTAAATGTTACTCATTCTTGAAGATGGCCAGTCAAAACTTTCTACAGTGTTCAAAATTAGGTAAATCAATGCTTAATACAAGAGAATTAATGATTTCCTATCTCTGCTGAGTATACATCAAATGATATAACTCATGGCCACATCTGCTTTTATTATTGATGTAATTTTTATTTTTATTTTTATTTTTGCAAGAAAAGGTCTATAGCTTTCATTGCCGTCTTCTGTAAAGAACCTGCACTTTGTAAATCGTCCAGTGCTTTATAATTCATTAAGAGCAAAAAAGCTTGATCCTTAGGAGGAAATTTTTTGATTTTAGAATTTGATTTGAAACCTAAATTTCAAAGCTCCAGCATTAAAAAAGGGCTTCTGCATCTAAAATACTGAGCAGCCAAAGAAGCTGTATTGTAAACTATAGGATCTGAAGAAATTTAAATCACATTTAAAATTTATTTTTTATTCTTAATTTCACTTTCTGTTTATCTGTCACTAGTAGAGATTTGAGCTTTGGATTACCTCTGAGTCAGTACAATTAAAAAATAAAATAAAATAAAATAAAATAAAATAAAATAAAATAAAATAAAATAAAATAAAATAAAATAAAATAAAATAAAAACTTGACACTAACAACAGACATTTGTTTTCACCAGTATTTGCTACCTCCATCATACACAAGATTGTGAGACTATTAATGACTTTCCTGGAGAACTCAACTATCAAAATACAGTGTGAACCCTATAAGAAAAACAGTTCTGGATGATAAATAAAATTCCTCAAAAAAAATCACAGATTGCTTTCTCAGTATTTCAGCAGTAGAAAAACACTATAATTTCCTGACTTGCTGAGTTTTTTACTTCCTATATGTACATTGTGGTGTCACTGGACTAGTATAAAAATAAATAAATAATAAATAGATAAATAAGTAAATAAAATCATGTCTCTGTTTCTTGCTTTCTTCCAAAAAGATTTAGGACAGTCAGTATTACTGACACATTTACCTCCAGATTACTCAATCTAACCATGTACTTTATGATTTTTTCCTTTAATGAAGTAAAGCATTATAGGCAAGATATTGGCACTTCTTGCCATACACTGGCATCAAGGAAGATTTATTTTACAAATTTCCAGAGGGAAGTCTAGTTTTAATTAATTAGTAAATGATATTTTCCAAGTCAGTTTATTTGCAGCCAAAAGGTGAGAGGATATTACTATGGAATATGAAAGCATTAAACATTCATTCATTTACTGTGACTTAAAAGTCTAGTGACATGGGAAATATTATTACTATCAGTAAAATAAAAATAAAAAATACATAAATAAATAAATAAATAAATAAATAACACTAGGAAAGAAAGCACCATTCTCCTTGTCCAGCCAAATATATAAGATACTTCAAGGAGACATCTCAGTTCACTTGGGGTTACCCGCCTATTAAAAGTCACATACATTAAAGAATTTTACTTGAATGTGGTCCAAATTAAAAGGATTTACTCATATAACATTCAGGCAGTGATGCACTTATTTTGACTTAAATGGTCAGATGTATTTTCTTTCAAGAAAACCAAGAGGGAAAGGTATTGCAAGAGGTCCAAGAGGGAAAGGTATTGCAAGAGGTGCTTAAAAGATAGAGAGTTCTAGCTGTATGATTCTACTCAAACAAACTAGAAGTCTAAGAAATATATAAGAGGAATAATCCCTCATCTAGATACTTACAGTGCGTGAAACAAAAACTTACTACAAAATATACAAGGGTACAAACTTACTACAAAAATTACAGTAGAACATGTTATTAGAGGTGATGCATTTTAAAGCAATCTTAGCTGTATACTGTATTATATAGATTTATATTATATTACATATATTATATAACATACTATATAATTAATATCATAGCAATTATATCAACAACTAACTCAGATGCCCTCTGGACTGATATACTAGACTTAAAGAGGAAAATGCCAGCATTATTTTCCTATAAAACAAACAAATAAATGAATAAATGAATAAAATCTATTTTAGCTGTTCAAGCAAACATCTAGAGAATTATGAACAACCAAGTCAGATGCCAATACTAGGAAATTAGCGGTAGTTGTTATAAAGAGTTGAAACAACAATCACCTGGACAAGTATGAATTAGGAAAAGTAAAATTCATCTTTGCAAATCCATGGAAGTGTGCTCTTTGAAGTCATGTGCCAGAAGGGTGTGTGTGAGTGAGGAGGTCTGTCTGGGGGAGATAGTTGCTGCAGTGGTTTCCAGCTAACATCTATCAAAAGGAGGGTGCCATAGGAAAAGAAAAAAGGACATAAAGGGGAAAAATAGTAAGTAAAAAGTACAAAAAAAAAAAAAAAAAAAAAAAAAAAAGGAAATATGTAGTGCAATGACCAAATTTGAAAACATAACATCCAGCTGAGAAGAATGGTAGAAGGGTTTCATTATGCTGACACATCAGTAGAATAAAACTGTAGATGAAAATTCATGTAGGTAAGTGTAAAATGCTGTATACGGTGTATTATTAATAATAACAATACTTTGTATTTCCAGAGCTGGATACTCATTAGATTATGATCACTGAGTTATTACATCTTGTCATTGTAATAAATTGTCATATGAAAGCACTATCTTAGTGTCCAGCAGCAGTCAAGTTAAAAACTAATAGAAATGAAAAGGGAGAATACAACTAGAATGGATCAATTTTCCACTTATATTTGTAGGACTGTGTGCATTCTAGTCTTTTCAGTCTCAAAAGAGAGTAAAAAGGTGTGAAAAGACTAAGAGTCAAAACAGGATTAAAGGTATGGACTGACTTCGATGTAACAAGCAGCTAAGGGCTTGAATGTAACAATGTAACAAGGTAACAAACAGCTGAGGGCTCTTCCATCTTGAAAGAAATGATAATTAAGAGGAAAGGTATAAGAGATGTCTGTTAAATCTTGGGTGATCTTAAATTCTTGTGAAAACTGTTTTCTTATGATGAAGCTCAGATGACACAAATGAAACCAACAAACAGGAAAGTCAACACAAAAACACAGCTATTTGTGCAGAGTTTTGTAACTCCCAGCTTCAAGGGGCTATGAAAATTTAAAGCTTTTATTGGCTGAAAAATTGCTTGACAAATTTCTTGAGAATAACCTGTTTGGGATTAAATACAAATACACTGCCACTGAACCACAAATTGTTAGAGGCCAAGACAATGTTCTGGGGAAGTATTGATATACTCATATGCACTTGTTCTATTCCTATGTTTTTTATTGCTGCTTAACTGAGTTAAACTGCTGTTTCCATGTCAAAACCTTCACCATGAGGGAAAGGTGTACACATTTAGAAAAGTAAGAATAGTTAATTAAATTGGGAATACCTTTTCCCTGATATGTGGTGATTTCCCTCTATTTCAGTCTCTAATAACAACAATAACTATACAAACACATTCATGGGTATCTTATGAACAGAAACACTAATGCTGTACATTTCCATTTTTTTGTAAACAGCATTTGTACAGTATGAGTATATTGTATTGAAATGACGTACTCTGTTACAGATATACAAGTAGAGAGGTAGATGCTGTTTAGCAAGGTAATTCAATCTTTAGGTTTGACTTTGTTACATTTGTTTCTTCTTACTCATAAGACATAAATCTATACCAACATCAATAAGCTACTTTCTGAATTAAAACAAACAAACAAATCACTGCATTTTACATAAATTCGGATGTTTTAACAGAATTGTTTTCCTTTTTAATTTTACTATTCTATGGAGAGATGCTAGGTGTAGGAATTCATCATAAAAACAAATAGGTGCATAGATCATCAGTCTATTTACATAGCTTTGTATTTCTGGAGGGTAGAAGAATTTTTCTAGAGAAAATATGCTCCCTAGATTGGATGAATTTATATGACATATATTTTCAATCTATGTTTCTTCTAACAAATATTTTTGTTTCCAGATCTTCTTAAAGAGCAATTAAATATAGAAAAGGCCTCAGAACTACCAATGCGATATTTTTAGTTCTCTCAAAGTTATTCCAAAATCACTCAAGTGTATCAAATTTTCACTTCCACATTCTGTTCAATAATACAATGCCCCATAACAACTAGTAGAATGGCAAAGCCTGTGGTAGGTAACTGTACACTGTGTGCATAGTAACTATAGAGATCTAATGTTAATATCTATCATTAATGTCACATGTATTTCTTCATTTTTCTCTGTAAACTTGACAATACCTCCACCTGTTTCCTTCCACTTTCTGTTATGCCTTTAATAATGTTGCTATTGTTTATCTTGTCTGATAATTTTGCATTCAAAAAGCTCTTTCAGAAACAGTATCAATACTTACGTATGACACTTGACTTCATTTAGGCTGGAGATTTTCTAGTTTTGCAGTAGCACATTTATGGTGTCAGCATTAAAATTCATGTGGCTCCTTGTACAGTTCATATAAAAGGTGCTAATTGAGTATATTTTCTATAATAACCCTAGGTTACCTGTAAAGAGATCGTAAAATTGCTCCCAGCATCAGTTTAACAACTCCAGAAAGTGAGGAAAAAAATAATTATAATTAAAACAATAAAGTTAATGTCATGGGCGAACATTTTCTTCCACAGTAGGTAACATATGTGAAAGAGATCTTTATCTTTAAACATAAAAGAAAACAACAACAACAAAACCAACCAGATAAAACCACAACACTGAGCAGATTTCCTGGAAATAAATACTACACCAAAGTAGCACAACTTCTGGTTTTATGGTGGGTTTATGAAAACAATTCTCCACAATGCAAAATTGAGTTAAAAAATGTACATGCAGTGATGTGGTGGGTTGAGCCTGGCTAGCAGCTAAGCTCCCATCTAGTTGCTTGCTCACCCTTCCCCCCCAAAGCAGGACAGGGGAGAGAAACAGAAAGGCAAAAGGGAAACAAACTCACAGGTCAAGATAAAGATGGTTTAATAACAGAAGCAAAGCTGCATGTGCAAGCATAGCAAAATAAGGCATTCATTTGCTGCTTCATATCAGTATGCAAATGTTTAGCTGCTTCCTGAAACTCAGGGCCTCAGACCATGTGGCAGTTAATTGGGAAGTCAAATACCAGAACCCCAAATGTCCCCCTTCCTCCTTCTTTCTTCAAGCTTTTAATGCTGAACATGAGGTCACATGGTATGGAATATCTCTTTGGTCACTTGGGGTCAGCTCTCCAGTCCGTGTTCCTTCCCAGCATCTTGCATACCACTACTCTACTTGCTGGGGGAACAGTGTGAGAAATCTTGCAGGCTCTGATGCTGTCAAACACAATAGCTAAAACATTCATGCGTTATCATCCATTGGTATGTTCTAGTCACTAATCCAAAACACAGTACAAAACAGGCTGCTGTGAAAAAAAATTAACTCCATCCCAGACATAGTCAGTACATTCTCTGCCCCTTAATCCATACCATTTATTTTGTGCTCAGGTCCCACACTATCCAATACATTTTCATTAACCACCACTTCTTTCTTGTCCTTTGATACATAAACAGATTCCTTGATTCCTTCGTTCTAAAGTCCGCCTGTGTAAAATGTCCATAAAATATCCTTTAAGTCTACTTATTCTGAGCGTTGGGTTCTATTTTGTCTGCTCTGGTGGTCACTCTGGAGAGGAAAGGCAGTGTGATGAGTTATTAGGTGCTGAAATCAGCTCACATTGGGACACTGCAGCACTTGCCTGGCTTCTTCCAAGGCTTGCCCTTTGTTGATTGGGGTGGTTCCTGCTATACTATTTCTTGTAAAATACAACTAAGATCATGAGTTACAATAATTTAAAGGTATAGCCATTACAAGAGAATAAAGTGAATACGTAACTTCTTTTTCAGTGGCTTCTTTTTGTCGTCTTTATATCCAGTGCTAGTAGATATTTTATTCCCTCATCCTATCTCACTAAAAATGACCACAATTTACCTCTCAAATGTATCGCCTTTTTTGTTTGTTTGTATAATTGGGCAATATGGGTTTATTTTTATCAGTATGTTCTCATTTAGCACTGTTTTGCTTCAAGAGTTTATTTCTAACATTGTTTGTGCTTACTAAAACATGAACACACTTGTAAAAATAAGCAAATCTATGCTTTTCTGCAGGAAAAGCTCTCCGACGTGCTTTGAAATCATATGTGAACAATCACGTAAGCTATTTACATTTTCGTTGGCATATTATAATATCCACATTCCTATGTTAACTTCCAGCTCTGTTGCTGGTTTTGCCATTTGATACTTGACACCGAAATTTCTCAGGTGTGCTTCCATCAACACTTTGTTGTCACTTTGTGATAACAAAGAGTATTCTTTTACATGATTCCTCTTTCATCCAGTAAACTTGAGTTAGTAGGTGCCAGACACTGGAATAAATTTACATTGTATTTATACATGTTTATGATCTTATTCAAGGTCACTGAGGTATGAAAATAATCATATTACACTGTCTGCTTCCTTACTTCAGGCAGTTATCACTAAAGTTAGAGTATCTTCCAGAGGGCAAGATAAATACAAAAGTGGTTCAAAAAAACTGAGATAGAATCGACAAGAGTTTAGACTTAGGTCTTCAGTTCCTATTAACTTCACTGCTTTCCTCCAGGGAAAGCTTCTGGTGGCCTTTTACTCAGATTTCCATCAACTCTCATTTTCTTACAAAAGCAACACATTTTCTTTTTGAAATTTCTCCTTGTCACAATGCTGCTGGTCACAATAACCCTTTAAGAAGAGAAAAGCAGATATAATTAAAATGTCCCTTAGTGGGCTTGATTAAGACATGGTAATGGCAGCAATTTCCATGCAATTTTCGTAAAAGACCTCAACACTTACTGAACATTTAAGTAGCTCTTAACCACTCTAACTTTTATTTCACCTTGTCTAATTGTACACATTCCTATTAAGAAATGTTCTTAAAAGTTCTTACAAAAAGTAGAATGTTATAGAAATAAGTGCTGGGGACTATGCAATATCCTTACAAAATGGAGTACATTCTGCTGAACTATGTGTGTGTACATGAACATGTGTGCACTCATAGAGACCATTGCTTGCAAAAAGAAACTCGCAATGTTTCACAGAAATTAAGTTAAAAAAAATAAAGTAAAAAATAAATAAATTTATAACGTGATAAAATGGATCTGATTAATTTGTTTGAACTGGAAAATCACCAAGTCTATCTTTTTTAATTTGGTCAAATAATATGATATATACAGTTTCCATTGGTTATTACTGTATATCTCTGAAGCATGCTGAAGAAACAAAATCTTATTATTTGTGTATTTTTAAAAGGGGTACTACATCTGGCTAGCAGACTGTATTATTGCTGTTATTTTTACTAAGGACCTGCAAAGAGAACTGACCTGTCACAATATTGAAACAAAAGGCAGTGAAGAGCAATATCTCAGCAGTTTAACTCCGTTATGTTGAGTGTATTTGTTCATACATTGCTTCAGGTTTTCTTCAAATGCATTAAACTGCAGGCTTTCTATTGACTTTTGTATGAGATAGATAAGAATTTCCAAGGGCAAAAGCCATTAAGTGTAATGTGCATTATTAATGTGTTTATGTCTCCCTTACTATATTTATTATAACCTGTTTAATGAAAGTGCCATGAATATTAGGACTGATTTATAAGAATGGGGTCCTGTTTACAGCCAGACTACTGAACACTAAAAATATTTTATTTAACTAAACTATATGCATTTGCAATTTATTAAGACACTTGTATCACTCCAAGGAACAGTATCTATTAAGAAAATCAATGGTGTACAGAGTTGTAATATTTTCTTCTGAACACCACTATTGAGGGGGGAAAGATGTTTAAATTTTTATTGGGAATGTCTTTTTATGCAAGGAATTAACCAAATAATACAAATACACTCACAAATTATGGCATAATACATTTAGAGATAATGAAATGGAAGCTAATAACATTAACATATATTCAAATAAAGCATGTACGGTTCAAATCATTATCTATGAAGAACAGGAAGAATGCAGGAACATTAACTTATATGTAAATAAAATGTGTACAGTTCAAATCATTCTTCCTGTATGAAGAGCAGATGGAGCACCGTCTACCCTCCATATTCTGTATAGGAAATCACAACCTTCCAATGTGTACAGGGGATGTCTCACAGGTTAATACATTTCTCAGAATCTGGATATGAGTGCTCACTAGAGTTTACTTATAAAAGTTATAATCACCTCTGTGTATTTGTTCATATAAGCTGTTCCTCCAACCAGAGTTATTTTAGATTTAATGCTCATATATAATTAATTCACCTATGCATGAAAAATAAGGTCCTTTTTATATTTTTGTCTGATACATTTAATGCTAGATCGATAGAATTTGAGGACAAGCCTAGATACTTGAATGAACCAGGACAACATTCTACAATGTATACATATGCATATATATGATAGAATCATTAATATTGGAAAAGACCTCCAAGATCATCTGGTCCAACCATCACCCTACCACCAACATAACCCTATAAACCATGTCCCTAAGTACTACATCCAACCTTTCCTTAAACACCCAGGGATGGTGACTACACGACCTCCCTGGGCAACCCATTCCAGTGCCTAACCACTCTTTCTGAGATGAAATTTCTCCTAATTTCCAACCTAAACCTCCCCTGGTAGAATTTGAGGCCATTTCTTCTAGTCCTATTGCTAGTTATTTCTGAGAAGAGGATGACCCCAGCTTCTAACACCTTCCTTTCAGGTAGCAGTAGAGAGCAATAATGTCTCCCCTGAGCCTCCTCTTCTCCAGACTAAACAATTTCAGTTCCCTCAGCCGCTCCTCATAGGACTTGCATTCCAGGCCCTTCACCAGTTTCGTAGCCCTTCCTTGGACACGCTCCAGGGCCTTGATGTCCTTCTTGTAGTGAAGGGCCCAAAACTGTTCACAGTACTTGAGGTGTGGCCTCACCAGAGTAGAGTACAGGGGGACGATCACCTCCATGGTCCTGCTGGTTACACTATTCCTGATACTAGCCAGAATGCTGTTGGCTTTTTTGGTCACCTGGGCACACTGCTGGCTCATGTTCATGCAAGCATCAACCAACACCCCCAGATCCTTTTCTTCTGCACAGCTTTCCAGCCACTCTTCCTCAAGCCTGTAGCATTGCATGGGGTTATTGTGGCCAAAGTGCAGGACCCAGCACTATTGGATGAACCCCATCCTATTGGATGAGGTTCAACATGTCATCCCATTGGCCTCTGCCCATCAATACAACCTGTTCAGGTCCCTTTGCAGGGCCTTCCTACCCTCCAGCAGATCAACACTTACCCTCAACTTGATGTCATCTGCAAACCTACTGAGGGTGCACTCAATTCCCCCATCCAAGTCATCAATAAAGATATTAAAGAGGATGATGGGTCACAACACCAGCCCCTGGGGAACACCACTGGTGACCAGTTCCCAACTGAACTTCAGTCTGTTCACCACTACTCTTTGGGCCTGGCCATCCAGTCAGTTTTTAACCCATCAGAGTGTACCTGTCCAAGCCATGGGCTTCCAGCTTCTCCAGGAGAATACTATGGGAGACCATGTCAAAGGCCTTGCTGAAGTCTAGGTAGACTACATTAACAACCTTTCCCTCATCCACGAGGTGGGTTGCCCAGTCATAGAAGGAGATGAAGTTAGTCAGGCAAGACTTGCTTTTAATGAACCCATGATGGCTGGCCCTGATCCCCCAGTTGTCCCACATACATTCTGTGATTGCATTCAAGATGACTTGTTCTATCACCTTTCCTGGCACCGAGGTCAGGCTGACAGGTCTGTAGTTCCCCAGGTCCTCCTTACAGCCCTTCTTATAGATGGGCATCACAATAGCAAGTCTCCATTCATCTGGGACCTCTCTGGATGACCATGACCACTGATGAATAATGGAAAGAGGCACAGCAACCACATCCACCAACTCCCTCAGCCACTCTTGAGTGGATCCCATCTGGCCCCATGGACTTGTGACAGTCCAGGTGGAGCAGCAGGTTTCTAGCTGATTCCATCAGGAGTGTGGGAGGTTTCTTCTGCCTCCCATCCCAGACTTCCAAGTTCAGAAGTACCTCAAGGATAAGTGGTCTGGCTAGTAAAGATAGATGTAAAGAAGGCATTAAGAACCTCAGCCTTTTCCTTATCCTCACTAGTCATGTTCTCCCCTTAACAAATAGGTACTTATAAAAAAAAAAAAAAAAAAAAAATCAATCAGATAAAATTATAAGATGAAATGTGAGCTAAAAGATATATAAAAATACTACAATTAAACACCCAAATGGACACCAACTTTGAAGCTGAAGAGGATAAAAGGAAAAAATATATATATAAATAAATAATTTAAATAATTTATTAAATTTATTAATACATAAATTATTTATATAAATTTATTAATAAATAAAAAACAGAATTCTGTTTCTAGAATTGTACCTCTGAGGGTATCAAAATTCTTACTTTTATCTTCACCACTAATTATGCTGTATCATCAGTGGGATGACAGTGTGCTTTATTTATTTTATTTTATTTTATTTTATTTTATTTTATTTTATTTTATTTTATTTTATTTTATTTTATTTTATTTTATTTTTAAGGGTGCTTTGATGAGTTCCACGATGACTTTGTTCATTACAACATCAGAAACCAAAGTATTTGTTATCATACTACAGTTTGACTTCAAGATGTGCTCTCATCCTAGAAGGTACTTCTTTTATTCCAACAGGTATAAATTGTCTGACTGCTGTCAATGTTACACTTACTTTCTTATGTAAAAAAAATTGATGTCATCTTGCTTTATTCTGATGTTTCTTTTCTCTTACGTGGGTGTTTATGTATGGTAAAATTTCAGTTGCCAGTCAGTGTTAAAGTAGTGGCACGAAGCACAGAGTGTAACCCTGCTATCAAAAGAAGCATGTAAGAGTGAAGGATAAATGGAGGAATGGGGACTTTCCCTCAGTTGCCTTCCCTCAGTGTTGTCACTTTTTCCCTTAACAGCAAAAGAATAGTGATATGGTAGTAGCAGTAAGTGTTGCATGATGGTTAGTTGTTAAACTATCTGCATGAAAATTATTGAGTCCCCAATAAAGTAAACAATGCAATCATAGGATAGGAAAAGGGAGAAAGAAGTTGTGAGTCTCCAACTGTCTTCATCTTCTATATCAAAATCTAAATAAACTTTACCCACATAATAGTGGTTAAAAAATAACTACAAAGAGACAAAAAGATGGACAAACAAAGCTTGCAAACATCACAGCAAGAAAAAAGATGTACTAATAAGCCCATTGATTCCCAGCTTCACTAAACATGTGATGAGAAATTGTTGAATTTGGTTCTTTAAACATACAATGAGCATCTAGGCTTCCATCTGAACAGCAGTCCTGTTTCCCCAGCTTAACTTCCTACTCAGTACTGCATGATTCAAACGCAATGTTCTGCTAAAAGCTGCAGAGAGTATGGAATGGATTTTCAGCTGTCATGGCTCCTGGAAAATGTCATTTCATTCTATATCTGTATTTATCTCTGTGAGGCCACATCTATATTTAAGTTATATCTTGTATGATGCAGCTGCTTCTCCTTCCATCAGTTTACTGAAAGTTGTTACAATTCATCAGAAACTAAAAATTTCCTCCCAAAATATTTGTCCAGATAACCTGATAGGAAGGAATCAATGAATAACTGACCTTGTGACCTAGAATGTTTCATTATTTTCTTCAACCTGTAAGCATATGTAGAAGGAAAGTGTCAGCTCCTCTAACAGTACCTGATTAAGGATCCTTTCCAGAACAACAGAGAATAACAAGAAAGGAAGGCAGTGATAGGCACCATGTCTGGTTGCACTAATTAATAATAGCGGGTGAGAATGTGGGAATGTTTATTCCAGCAGGGCTGTCTGATGGACTTCTAAGCTGGGAGACAATCACAAGAAAAAATAAAAATAAAATCCCAGTCTCACTAACCCAGTTACTAACAAGATACAAGCCCATTCCCAGGTAGATCAACCTGGACTTTGCAGCTGATAAGGCTGTGATAAGGATGCAAAAATTAGAACCTATGAGGGAGGAGTGCAGGGGGAAGAGGGAGCAGGAGGAACAGGGAGAAGGAGTAAGCAGAAAAGAGTATAAAAGGGCTATTAACCTGTAAAACAGGGCTGATCAGTGTGTTTGTCTGGCTGAGCCATGCACCCAATCATTGTAGTCTGTCCTATCTTCTTATAAGTTCTGATTAGATCTTTTCTTAACTCTCTCTGTACGTATTCACGCGCTCTTCCCCGTGTGTGTTTGCCACAAGTACTATATTCCAATTACTGTCAATACCTGTGTATGTGTGAGTGAAACTGGCTACTGGAATGAGTAGAATCTCAGTGCCAGCTACTGAGAGTATTTTACTTCCAGCCATGGGGAAAGAATGGTTTATGTTCCCAATCTACTGGCTTTGGTGCTGGGGAGTGCAGGGCTCCACATTGGTGGCTGGAGTGGGTCTGCGGGTCACAGCCTTTATGCCTGGTGTCAGCTGCTGGGGAAAGCCAAGTATCTGTATCTTCCCTGTCCTGATGTGCATGCGGTGTGCATGTGTATTCGCTAGCAAACTTTAAGTTGGAGCAGCCAGCAAGTAGTGGGGACCTTGGGTCTGGACCAAGGTATTAGGTAGATAGGGAGTCCTTGCTGTTACAGACAGGGAGACTGGAAAATCTGGTGCGGGTGAGGGACAAGTGAGTGAGTACTGAGTGCAGAGAGCTTCCAGCTAGACTAGTCAGAAAGTAGGTGACCCCGTATAGTGGGTATGGGGGTTGTGGTCCAGGGTGGGTGCTGGACACACAGAAGGGCCATACCTGTACTCAAGGGATCCCAGCTGAGTACTGGGAGGACAGAGGTCTGTGCTGGTACTCAGAGGATCCATAAATGTGCCTGGAGAGTGGTGGGTGAATGCCTGCAGCAGCCAACTTCCGCCTCTACCAGCTGGACACGACTCGTCTGTCTGTGTCTGTGTTTTATGTGAGACCTGTGTGTAAGTTCTGTTGAAGGCAGGCTGTGGTGGAGGCAGCTTGTGTGTGGCCAGTTGTGTCAGTGTCCCATCTGTCTGTGTGTGTCTGCATGCTGCTGGGATATATGCTCAGCTTGGCAATGGGTTGAACCTGCAAAGGGGAAAGCAAGAGCTGTTCCCCCCAGGATGGGCAGAGATCCCTGTCCCCAGGCACTGGCTGGGCACTAGCAGCTGGGCAGGACCAGTCCTGGCCCAGTGAACCTGCAGGAATTGGCTGTGCTCTGCATCTTAACAGAACCTATTCATAAGATAACACCAGTTTGATTGAAACTGCTCTGAAGATCATCATAAGACTTGTGAAACAAGGGTCAAATGTCTGTGACAGTTGTTAGGAAGCTGTGAATGCACAGAAGAAATTAATTTTGCATATTATTTGGAGCTTATAAAAAGAAACTGGTGCTATAGGAAAGTTGAGAGTTAAAAACAACAGAAAAAAAAGATCCTGAACTAACATTATCAAGACAGAGCACCAGCAACACCACATGCAGTATCAGACCCCAGACTCCTCTTCTGTGATACATGAGATCTGATGAAATCTCACTCTGCAGTAGCTTTCCTAATTTATAGTAGACATACTATAATTTAATTTGATGTAGCTTGTAGCTGTTGATGAAGAAGTCACACCACAGGTGACATGTTGCAGGAAGAACGGCCGAAAACATGACAGACACTAGTATGGTCAGATCATGCTCCATTTTATTACCCGAATAGCCTAGCTTTTATAGTGAACTCAACAGGGGCGGACAATGTCTCACACAAGACCATTGGTCAAAAGCACTCAGACAAACAACTACAAGAAAACAACCCCACCTGCAAGAAAACAACCCCCTTGTGATTAGCAGTCACGTAGACCTTGTCCTTGAAGCCCGCTGCTGGCAACAATATTTTTCTAAATTCCTCAATTGGGCGATGTGGGAACACTGTCATGGGAACTTCTCATAGTTGCCCTGGTAGCTTGGTTTGCTCAGCTGCAGCAAGTCATGGGATCTTTGCTGTTTCAAAAATCCCTCAGTGACATAACATGTTACGTAATGCATTTTGATATAATACGGTATGCTGGGATAACTGTGCACCCTATAGAGACCTCCTTTCCTTCCTCCTTTGAGAATCATGAAGAATGGATTAAAACTGCCTTCAGCCAACAGGCATGCAGCAAATAGGGCCATACATATGGAGTGCTTTTCTGAACTTGATTCTGTATTTGAAAATAGACCATGAAACATTCTTCAAAACATACACAGGTGCCAGACAGCAGTTACAATTCTAAACAGATAGGTTTCTATCTACAATATTTCAGTTTCAATTTGTTCCAGAAGAATTTTTTTTATTTTTTTATTTAGAGATAAATTAAGCAACAATTATTTCTTTTGCAAGTTTTTAAGTTTAAATTAATGTTAAAAAATGCAGGTAAACAAAACAACAGAAACTTTTCTGAGTAAAATTCCAATAGTGTCTTTATATTTTATTGCAATAATATTGAAAAAAAAAAAATGTTCTTTGGGTATTTTTAATTTGTATTGCTGCCTATCTGCCTAAATTTTTTATTATAATCTTGCAACCTTAAAATATTAAGTTAAATAGGTAAGTTTCAATCATCAATACTTAAATCAGTTTAAATTGATAACTTGTCATGGCCTGATCAGAAGTCCAGTGTAATGTACTCACTATAGCATGTTGTTGTTATGTCATGGTTGTGACAAATGAGATACTGAATGTTGGACTTCTTCATGCATGTATTGAAAAAGAAAAATAATGTTGAAAATCCTTTTTGTTTTTTAAATGATGCTAAGGAAAATATCTGCCATGCAGAATTTTTAGAAAACTCTTAACTAAGTAAAACTTAGTTAAGTTTTAAAATCTGTACACTAATATTAAATTCACTTTTTTAAAAAGTGGATAGTTATCTGTGAAATTTCTTCACATAACCATGAATTCTTTGGGGTCCAAATATTCCTACTGAATTTATCTATATACTTTATCCACATGTACTATGTACTTTATGCCACGTGTACTTTAAGTGGCAGGAATATTCTAAGGAAATATGACTCTTTTTCAGGAAAAAAATAAAATAAAAAATCCTCAAATATGTTTTCCTTGTTCAGTGGAAATTAATATCTTTTCTAGTTTATATGACATTAATGTAGAATGACTGGACATCCATTCAAAGGCAAGTGAGCAAAAATTGCTATACCTTATGCTTAGGTTAGAATAATTAAATGGTACAGCAGCTATAAATATGGCACATTATTATGGCACATTATTATGGCACTATGACTACAGAATATGTTCCATAAAACTTCAGAGATAGCATCAAAATTGATATTTTATAAGGTGCAGGATTATATCACATATTCCTATATTTTAGCTTTATTTGATTACAGATTAATGAAGAATATATTGCCTTTTTCCTTGGTCAATTCTGCACTCCTATATTCTTATTTTCTTAATATAGTGTAATGTTTAATTATATTTAAGTGGTTAAGAGCTCTGTTAACATCCCTATACTCAAAGAAAAAAATTCTGGTAGGTTATAAATAATTAAAACTATGGCGAATATGACTGAATGATGAACAGCTATTGTGGGAGTGAAGGCATTTGCTTTACAAATTCCATTAAACTGTACATAAATATCTATATCTAAATATCTATATTAACGAAAATGGAAAAGCTTTGTACACCTGGTAGTGAACAGTCATTGCATGAGTGTGTAGAATAGAATGAGGAAGTAATGAGTCTGTTCCAGACTGCTTATATCTTACAAGAAATGCTGAGATAATGTTCCTTTCAGGTGGAAGTTTTCCGAGAGGTTTTTTCTTTGCTAACAGGGAGTGAGAGGTATCCTGGAAGAGTGAGAAAGGAAGCTAATACTGAATTTCCTCTTAGATATGGTTTTGGAGATAAATATGAAACCCAGTCCAGATAAATGGTCAGTCCACAGCTTAAAGTGGTGCCAAGACCAGGTCTATCAAGATGCCATCTCTTTGGTGGTATTTTTGGGTCAAATTTATTACTCATCACCTTTTAAGGAAGGTAGAAACAGAGATATTTTTGCTATGTGCCCATCCTCTGTAGTATGAACATTCTATAGTGGCACTATCCTTAAGGAAATGCCATGGAGATGAGATTTTAAGGATGCAGTTTAAACTTAAGGTTGCAATCACACACACACACACACACATACACACAAAGTGTTTGACCCAAAATGAACATACTGCTTCATGTCACAGTATGGCAAAATGTGAAAATCTAATTTATATTTTCTCACTTCAGTTGAGTACACTTCAGAGTCCCTCTGAAAACATAGTTGCTCTGCCCATGTCATGTAGAATGTAGATCACAAATCCTGTTATAATCCATATTAAATAAATCCAGCAAAAATAATAATACGAATATATATTCATATATATTCAAAAAATAACTATGCAAATCTATTTCTAAAATATCTGTTCACAGTTTGTCATGTTTCTTGAGTTAGGTAAGCATTTTCCAGAAGCTGATCTCCCTTTGTTTTCAATAACGTAATTTCAAAATGAATAGAATAGGGGGTCTGGAAAACTTCCACATCAGTATGTGCCTCATCTGTATCATGATTCCTTCCAACTTTCCACTTGCATGAGGAGGAAACGTGGAGACATGGCCTATTAAAGCCCAAAAGACGCAGAGATTGCTCCAACCACATCTCTAAAGTAAACTGGAAAAAGTAGACTAGCACAGCACTAATCAGTTCAGGTCAGTTTCCTGGAACCATTAAGAGCAACAGGAGAGAGCAGCCACACAAAAATAAGACTACATCCATCTCCATCAAGAGATTATTATGAAAATTAGAGGGAGAAAAAAAGAAAAAAACACATTGGGATACCAAACACTATTTTCCAAAGCAATCTGTTGTGCCAGTCTAATCAGTCTCAACATCATGGGTTGAAGGTGTCACAGATTTACATTTGAGTGTTGCTCTGTAAGTACATAGCTGTTGTTGAAATAACATTCTTTTGTAGCTGTTTTGAGTTACCATAGAGTAACATAAACCACAAGGATCATACTAATGAATATGGCAAATATTTAGATTTGAAATACTGATTTATCATTATTTGCATTATTTTTGTATTTCATAAAATCATAGAATCATTAAGGTTGAAAAAGACGTTCAAGATCATCTGGTCCAACCATCACCCTACTACCAATGTCACCCATTAAACCATGTCCCTAAGTACTACATCCAACCTTTCCTTAAACACCCCCAGGGATGGTGACTCTACTACCTCCCTGGGCAACCGATTCCAATGCCTAAGTACTCTTTTTTTTTTTCTCCTAATTTCCAACCTAAACCTCCCCTGGTGTAACCTGAGGCTATTTCCTCTAGTCCTATCACTAATTATTTGTGAGAAAAGGCCAACTTCCAGCTCCTTACCACTTCCTTTCAGGTAGTTGTAGAGAGCAATTAAGTCTCCCTTTAGCCTCCTCTTCTCCAGACTAAAAACCTGTGCTCCTCACAGGACTCGTGTTCCAGGTTCTTCACCAGCTTTGTAATCCTTCTCTGGACATGCTCCAGGGCCTCGATGTCCTTCTTCTAGTGAGGGGCCAAAAACTGAACACAGCACTTGAAGTGCAGCATCAAGGCCTTTAAAACATTCTGTTCATGTCCACTTTGAATGAGTTGTTTTAGAACCTTCATTATGTCTTTAACAAAGAAAACAGTAAAATATATTTCCCTAACACAAAATAAGATGAAGTGGAAATAAAGATCATGGTAGTAAGAATTCAAGGAAATCACCACTGTTTCAAAGGTAACTGCTATGCACACATGCACCCTGGATATTCCATTTCCATTTTAAGTTCAGAAAAACATGTGTTTCAAACAGGTACACTTTATGTATTTTAATAATAATGTTTGAGAGGCAGAGGGAATTTGCCTACAAAGGAGTGTTTACCAAAGACCTCTATTGTACTCAGCACTTAAAAGCTGTTGCACCTAGCAAAATAGGTTGGGTATAAAAGAGATCTTGAGCTACAGAGAGCACTTAAAGACCTGTGCTGGGTCGGACTTCTGAACTCCTGTTTCAGGAACCTTGAGGTCTTGTATCTGTCTTGTCCTGATTTAGATTTTTTTTTCTGAATTTTTTTTATTTTGATTCCTCTGGAGGAGTGCAACTTTGCAAGCCATATAATAGAAGACACTGAGAAGCTGATTTCCAAGATCAAAAGCTACCTATATGCCCTATGCCCTATACAGCAGCGTCTCCTTTCATGAGATGATCAAAGACATACAAGAAAGCAAAAGACAAACAAATCTGAACAAGCATGTCCTACAATTGTTAGAGAATTAATTTATTAGTTCACTGAAGTATTAAAAAAAAGATTCATAAGTATACACTTTACTGACAGAGCCTGATCTTTAAAAAGGCTGAAGTTAGTAAGCCTGGAGAGAGACACAAATCAGAAAACTTAGGAAAGTTTTGCTCGTTTTTATTAGAGCAGGTTATGATACAGCAATAAATGTCCAATCAAAATCAAAAGACCAATTTAGAATATGGAAACAGAATCACTGCATCATACTGAACACTTGTTGGAAGTAACAAAAGAGCACAGATGTAAAGCACTCTAAGCCTGCTTCCTTAACCATTGGATTAACAGGGCAGAATGGTGATTCCAAGTGAAAGGACTAATTCAGGTTTAGTAGTCTGAAACATTAATTTAAAATGACTTTTATATTTTTTTCAATTCTAAATAGAAAAGATGATCCAAACTTAAGTTTTCAATTCAAATCTCAAAGTTCTGTCACATCAAAGCACATTGTCCCCAAGCAGAGAAAATATTTTGTTCTATAATAGCATTCATATATTGTTTAATAAAATAAAATAAAATAAAATAAAATAAAATAAAATAAAATAAAATAAAATAAAATAAAATAAAATAAAATTCCTGAGATACAGTGGACTTTGATGGTAATTCGGGAGTGAAAAGTATCCATAGGACCCAAATTACACAACAGAACAATGGAAGGTGTTAATGCTTGCAGGATATATAAATCAACATTTTAATTTGGAAAACATAGTAAATATTGTCAGAGACCTTTTTTAGATAAAAATAATCAAGCATAAAATATCATAATTAAGCACTTATAAATGGGAGGCCTAAATAAATGAGATCTCCCTAGCCAATTCATTTATTTATTTTTTCAAAAAATATTTATACCTAAGATTTCTGAAAACTTCAAGAAACTTGAAAGCCTACATTAGCAAATCAAACCATGCTTATAAAGATGTGATTAATGAAACAAAGTTCTTTCTGTGTTCATATTCTACGTAGAACATAATTAATGCTACCTACATATTTACTATTAGGACTAGGGTCAGAAGAATAAAGTGAAGCCTACAGGAAATATACCTGATTTTACAAACACGTTTGTATACTGGCATAGTACACCTACATGTCTCCCACATGCACAGTCACAGACTTGTTCACATGACACACATACACCTTCTTTCTAGTTTGTAGTCAGCAACCACTAGAAAAATAAAATATAATAAAAATCTCATGATACAGAAGTACAATGGCCTCAGATAGAGCCTGAATATCACATCCCACGAGCTCTGTCAGATGAAGCAATAGGTCAGTTCTTTGAATTTTATTTTATGTGCTTAAAAGCTTAGGCTAAAATTGTTCTGACAGCTTTTACTGACAGAGAAGAGATTGGAGTCCCTCTCCCTTCATTTTAAGCAGGTGGAATCCATTTCTAAAAGAGCCTCCCTGCTAAAAAGAGCTGGACTTCCATAACTGAAATCTGCCCTGTAAATACATTTTTCAGAAAAATCAAATGTAAAGGGAGTGACACATAACAGCATGTGAATGGCAGAAATAAGGTTTCACTCAAGTTTTCAAGATATAGCTGGTACTCTGTATAATTAGGAGAGAAGAGAATTAGTGTGCTACATTTTTAAACAATATATAGTAGCTTATAGAACAAATTGATTAATGCTAATGAAAAATATTGATATATATTCAACTATTTCTGACTTTTTCATGATTTTATTGGCATTTTTGGTTTTCCTGCAACAGAGGAATTTCTACTACATCTTCAGTGTGATTCAGTTACAGAGATTCAGTTCTGAATCTCCAGCTGAATGATTTTAAAATTTTAAAAGTTGGAGTGAAAATTAAAAATAAAGTATGTATTTTTCATTCTGAAATCTATATTCTATAGAGAAAAATAAAAACATAAAATTAAAGTTCTAATATTTTGACATTCCTGACAAGTGAATTTTCTTCTTGTTTCAATATATGAAAATAAATATATGAAAATAAAAAGAGAGAAGAAAGAGTGCCTCATAGGTATTTATGGCAGTAAATAACTCTCAGGATTCACATTATTCACATTCACTCTAAAATAGTTTCTGCAGAATGTTGTCTTATTCACTTACCCTAGTAGCCTCAATATGTAAAATCCTTCTCCTATAATGAAAGTTTTAGTTATGAAGCTCCCAGTTGGGACTATTGAAATCTTGTCTTTTAATTTAAAGAAAATTATCTTTTAGTCTTCTCTTCTCTTCTCTTCTCTTCTCTTCTCTTCTCTTCTCTTCTCTTCTCTTCTCTTCTCTTCTCTTCTCTTCTCTTCTCTTCTCTTCTCTTCTCTTCTCTTCTCTTCTCTTCTCTTCTCTTCTCTTCTCTTCTCTTCTCTTTTCTCACTTTGCTTCTTTCTCTCTATTTTTTCTCTATTTCTTTTATTTCTGGTCAATGAGTTAAAAAGAAAACAAACAAGCTTGATTCAAAGAGCCAACTTATATTATTGGTCCTGAAAATGAATTTTAAATTATATGCAATAAGCTCATTTTTATCATTTTTATGAGGAAAAAGGTTTATAATTATTAATAATGAATTACATGTCAGATCAAAGATATCTGCAATTTGCATTGAAATTTACTTTTCTCTGTGATTCAGATTAACTTTCTTCATGGAAGTACATGGTAATTAAGAAATTACACTTTGAAAACTCTGATAGTAAAAAAAAAAAAAAAGAAGAAAGAGAAAAAACATAAAATAAAATCTACCTTAACATTACTACATATCAGGTTAAAGGAAATAAGTTGCATTCTAGAATAAAACCTCATATTTTTTTTAAAGTAGTGTGGTATCCAAGACTTTTTATTAATCATTGAACCTACAAATATTATATAGGAAAATGTTAATGGGAAAAAAAGCAGCAGATTAATAAATAGATTTTGAAAGTGACCTCCCTGACTTAAAATTTTGCCTGTTCAAAAAAGTTGGAAAAATTGCTTTAAAATAAACAAATATAAGATAACATTATGTATAAAATTAATTGAATTTTTTATCCAATGTCACTGCTTCATTTCAGTCTTACAACATTTTTGTTTACCTCTGTAATGTGTGGAATTAAGTAATGCACCTGTAGGGTTTTTCTGGAACACAACAGGCCAGCTATTCTATCATTAATAACCTTCATATAAAGAGATCTTGGCTCACTCAGTTGAGCACCCTGCTTTTTATACATAAAGATCTCATATAATCAACTTCAAAATATATGGAGCTCTATCTTAAAATAAGCTAGGTTTTGTTTTCTGCAGCTTCTTTCAATTTCTATCATTCCACTGATGGCTAGAAGCATCCTCTAATTTCCAGCCTTTTTTTTTTTTTTTTTTTTTTACTGCATATTTGTACTCATTTTCATTTGTAGTGCCTACATATTTTCTTAAGTTCAAACACTTACCATAATTATATATTCTTATATATCGGTTATATGCCATTTAGTATTTTTTTCTTTTTGTTAGAAAAAAACTTCAGCCTTCCTCACCATTTCTGCCAATCATTATAAATACATTTTTGAAAAGAAAAAAGTAGTGTGTGGGGGGGGGGGGGGGGGCTTTAGTATTTCTGCTCCAATTTTTCTTATGGTAGATTACAAAATCACTTCTGGTATTTCAAATGGGAACGAATCACTGCTTTATATATCCTACTAATACATTTCTACCTTTAATGAAAATACGGTACTGCAAAGAATTGTAAGTATTTATATCTTCAAAAAATTTCCCCTTTGATTTTAAGATACTTTAAACAGGAAGGATGTAAACAGGGATGCCTTCTTACAACAATGCAGGTTTTCTTTCTATTCTTAAAAATGTATTTATTTCCCTCTACAAGAAAAAGCAAAACAAAACAAAACAAACTTAACCAAATCTGCAATTATGTAGCAATGCAGTGCTTCAGAACATTATTTTCTTACAACTTTCTGACGTTCTCCCTGCACTGCCTAAGATAGCACTGAATTTATGAAGGATTTAAACTTTTTCATTGTCCATTTTCATTGATGTGTCATGATGGAAGTCATGTTTTTCTTTACTAGGAAGCAGACAGAAAATACACCAAAACAGTGTATTTTCATGCCATAGGATTGTTAAATAGGGAGAAATTCTTGAATGGCAGCAATTTATGTAACACATGTTTTATGTAGGTATGTATTGTTATCTGCATGCATGTGTGAAGACAGGAGTGGTGCTTTTTTTATGAGGAAAATTAGCTTGCCTTTCTAGCTTGCTGGCTAGAAAATAATGATGAAAACTATTCTCATGATGTTTGAACTATGAATGTTTGCTGCTGCCTGGTGCTGGACTAAATCCAAAAGAGAACAACATCTTCAGACCACACGATCTTTGAAACAGAGCTCTCTGGCTCTGCACCAATTTTGGAAAACTATTTTTCCATGGGAAAATTTACATTTTATAGTGATAGGACATTTATTTCACTGTCTCTGAATAAATGCTCCCTGTATTTTCCTTTCACTTTGTGAATGTGCAAAGTTTTCTGCAGCCTTTCACATGAAATTTCTGCATTGATTTTCTTTATATATATTAGGTTTAGAGTAAAACAGTTCTGACTAAAGGAAAAAGAGTAAGTGAAATATTTTGCCTCTAGTCTTTTCATTCCCTCAGTACCTTTTGGAATAGGAGAAACAGGACTAGGTGTTGCATCAACAGCTAATGTACCTTCCAGTGGAATTATGTTAATGAAAAACAAAACAAACAAAAAGAAATTAAACAAAAATATTCCTAAGGGAGCACCCTGCAGCAGACTCACACATTTTGTTAAGCTAGTTTACGTACTGTATCTCCCAGCTCTTGTTGATATAAACCTGGGATGATTCAATTTATGTGGTAATTCTCAACACTTTTCAAAGACTCAGTTTTTTAAAAATGTCATTCTAGCTATGAATTCTCTGAAGTGTGCCTCTTGCCATTCATCATCCTTCATTAAATATGGAATTTAAACTAAAGACAAATAAATAATTGTATGAGAATATGTCCATATTTTACAAACAAAAAATCAGGTAATCATATTCCCAAAGAAGCTACATGTAGCTTTTAAAAGCAATACGGCTAAAATTAATTCATACCCATTTTTAGTAAATTTAGCTAGCTATCCTAGCAGATTTGGAAAGAATGCACAAAAGAAACTATTTGTGGCTAAACATATATTTGATTTGGTGCTGTGTTCTAGCATAAAATTGACTCTCAGCAATGTATTTCTTCAATAAAAACATGAGAAGAAAGAAGAACTTGACTTTAAAACAATTAAAAGAACATAATAGCATAAAATTATTGTGCATTACTTCTGGTACCAAACATCTGCATAATCAAAATCTGTCCTTCATATTCACACAGATGAAAAGGGATGGAATAGCGAATGAACTGGCAACGTTATGTTTTGCTTTTATCACAGAAAGATTTTAAATAGCAGTAATAGGCCATATCCATTCCTAAGAGAATACCACTGACATAAGTGGAATTAGAATGGACAAAAATTTTCCCTCTTTCTTCCATAATGTATAATAATAAGTGGGAAGCTAAGAAGCAATGTCAGAGCATGATCTCCCTGCAAGAACTTCTGAAGTCAGGATTAAGAACAATCAGAAGGTTACAAGTTATTCAGATGAATAATAACAGATACATTGTTTTGTTTAGGAAGGCAAATATAAATTTTAAAAGCAAAGAGTGACCATGCCCAAACTGAATGGACCCATTAAATGTGTAATCTCTGAGACTGATAGTCCTAGTTAAATGTTAAAAGCATAGTGGTAGATCTTTGTATTGAAAAGCATGTGGGGAAAAAAAAAAAAATGAAAAGAAAAAAAAAAATTCATTTTGAAGAAACTGTTTACAATGTTTCACAAAGTGGAGAGCAATCTGAGCACATTTAGACATGAAAGAATATATCACAGAATCACAGAATTTCTAGGTTGGAAGAGACCTCAAGATCATCGAGTCCAACCTCTGACCTAACACTAACAAGTCCTCCACTAAACTATATCACTAAGCTCTACATCTAAACATCTTTTAAAGACCTCCACAGATGGTGACACCACCACTTCCCTGGGCAGCCCATTCCAATGCCTCACAACCCTCTCAGTAAAGGAGTTCTTCCTAACATCCAACCTAAAACTCCCCTGACACAACTTTAGCCCATTCCCCCTCGTCCTGTCACCAGGTACGTGGGAGAACAGATCAACCCCCACCTCGCTACAGCCTCCTTTAAGGTACTTGTAGAGAGCAATAAGGTCGCCCCTGAGCCTCCTCTTCTCCAGGCTGAACAAGCCCAGCTCCCTCAGCTGCTCCTCGTAGGACTTGTTCTGCAGGCCCCTCACCAGCGTCGTCGCCCTTCTGTGGACTCGCTCAAGCACCTCGATGTCCTTCTTGTAGTGAGGGGCCCAAAACTGAACACAGTACTCAAGGTGCAGCCTCACCAGAGCCGAGTACAGGGGGACAATCACCTCCCTAGCCCTGCTGGCCACACTGCTTTTTATACAAGCCAGGATGCCGTTGGCCTTCTTGGCCACCTGAGCACACTGCTAGCTCATATTCAGCCGACTATCAACCATCACTCCCAGGTCCTTCTCCTCCAGGCAGTTTTCCAACCATTCCTTTCCCAGCCTGTAGCTCTGCTTGGGGTTATTGTGCCCCAGGTGCAGGACCTGGCACTTGGCCTTGTTGAACTCCATACAGTTGACCTCAGCCCATCGGTCCAGCCTATCCAGATCCTCCTGCAGAGCCTTCCTACCCTCAAGCAGATTGACAAAAGCACCTAACTTGGTGTCATCTGCAAACTTACTGAGGGTGCACTCAATGCCCTCATCCAGATCATTGATGAAGATATTAAAGAGGACCGGCACCAGTACCGAGCCCTGGGGAACGCCACTAGTGACCAGCCTCCAACTGGATTTGACTCCATTCACCACAACTCTTTGGGTCTGGCTATCCAGCCAGTTTCTAACCCAACGAAGCGTACGCTAGTCCAAGCCAAGAGCAGCCAGTTTCTTGAGGAGAATGATGTGGGAAATGGTGTCAAAAGCCTTGCTGAAGTCAAGGTAGACGACATCCACAGCCTTTCCCTCATCCACCAAGTGCGTCACTTTGTCATAGAAGGAGATCAGGTTCGTCAAGCAGGACCTGCCTTTCATAAACCCATGCTGACTGGGCCTGATCGCCTGCTTGCCCTGCAAGTGCTGCGTGATGACTGTCAAGAGGATCTGCTCCATAAGCTTCCCTGGCACTGAGGTCAAACTGACAGGCCTATAGTTCCCCGGGTCTGCCCTCCGGCCCTTCTTGTAGATGGGCGTCACGTTTGCTAGCCACCAGTCAACTGGGACCTCCCCCGATAGCCAGGACTGCTGATAAATGATGGTAAGCGGCTTGGCCAGCTCCTCTGCCAGTTCTCTCAGTATCCTCGGGTGGATCCCATCCGGCTCCATCAACTTGCGCACATCCAAGTGCCGTAGCAGGTCGCCAACCATTTCCTTGTGCATAGTGAGGGTCACATTCTGCTCCCCATCCCCTTCCACCAGCTCAGGGTATTGCGTATCCAGAGAACAACTGGTATTGCCGCTAAAGACTGAGGCAAAGAAGGCATTAAGCACCTCCGCCTTTTCCTCATCTTTTGTAACTAGGTTTCCCCCCGCATCCAGTAAAGGATGGAGATTCTCCTTAGTCCTCAGTTTTGCGTTGATGTATTTGTAAAAAGATTTTTTGTTGTCTTTGACGGCAGTAGCCAGATTGAGCTCCAGATGAGCTTTGGCCTGTCTAATTTTGTCCCTGCACAGCCTCGCAACATCCTTATAGTCCTCCTCAGTGGCCCGCCCTTTTTACCAAAGATTATAAACCCTCTTTTTTCTCCTGTGCTCAAGCTGCATCTCTCTGCTGAGCCAGGCTGGTCTTCTTTCACACCAGCTCGTTTTTGGGCACGTAGGGACAGACTGCTCCTGCGCCATTAAGATTTCCTTCTTGAAGAGCGCCCAGCCTTCCTGGACTCCTCTGCCCTTCAGAACTGCCTCCCAAGGGACTCTACCAACCAGTGTCCTCAGCAGCTCAAAGTCAGCCCTCCGGAAGTCCAATACAACAGTTTTACTGGTCCCCTTCCTGGCCTCGCCAAGAATTGAGAACTCCACCATTTCGTGGTCACTCTGCCCAAGACAGCTTCCGACCACCACATCTCCCACCAGTCCTTCTCTGTTTGTGAAGAGAAGGTCTAGTGGGGCACCACTCCTGGTAGGCTCACTAACCAGCTGCATCAGGAAGCTATCTTCCACACTCCCCAGAAACCTCCTAGACTGCTTTCTCTGGGCTGTGTTGTGCTTCCAGGATATGTCAGGGAAGTTGAAGTCCCCCACGAGTACAAGAGCTGACGATTTCGCAACTTCTGTCAGCTGCCTGTAGAACTCCTCATCCGTCTCCTCATCCTGGTTAAGCGGTCTATAACAGACCCCAACCAGGATGCTAGCCTTGTTGGGCTTCCCACCGATCCTAACCCACAGGGACTCAACCTTGTCATTCCCAGCTTTGAGTTCCACAACATCGAAAGATTCTCTAATACAGAAAGACACACCACCACCCCTTCTGTGCTGCCTGTCCCTTCTGAAAAGCTTATAGCCAGTCATTGCAGCACTTTAGTCATGAGAGTGGTCCTACCGTGTCTCCATGATGGCAACCAAGGGTAGCCTGCCTGCTGCACGATGGCTTCCAGCTCCTCCTGTTTGTTACCCATGCTGCATGCATTGGTGTAGATGCGCTTCAGCTGGGCCATTGCCTTATCCCCCGACCTTGCTATTGTTCCCCCTGGCACAGATCCAACAAGCCTTGTTTCAGCCCCAACCCCCATCTTACCTAGTTGAAAGCCCTCTCAGTGAGCCCCGCCAGATCCTGGCCCAGGATCCATTTTCCCCTTAGAGATAGGGACCCATCTGCAGCCATCAGGCCGGGTGCCGAGTAAAGCGCCCCATGGTCAAAAAAAACAAGATTTCTGTGCTGGCACCAGCCTCTGAGCCACAAGTTTATCAGGTGGGCTTTCCGTGTCCTGTCAGTACCCCTCCCTGCCACTGTAGGGATAGACGAAAACACCGCCTGTACTCCTGCTCCTTCCACTAATCACCCCAGCCCCCATTTGATAGCCTTGAGGCTTCTCTCTTCAATGTCATCACTGCCTGCCTGGACTATCAAAAGAGAATAGTCAGAGGGGCGAACCAGGCTGGGAAGCTTCCTGGCAACGTCCCTGACCCTGGCCCCAGGGAGGCAGCAGACTTCCCTAAGGGTAAGGGTCAGGCTGACAAATAGGGCCCTCTGTTCCCCTGAGAAGGGAGTCGCCCACAACAATCACCCTTCTGTCTTTCTTTGTGGGGGCAGTCCTGAGGCATGAAGTCGAATTCCTCGCCCTAGGCATCCTCCTGGGCAGACTTTCTACCTTTTCTTCAGCTACCGGTCTCTCAGTCTCCAGGGCCTCAAACCTGTTGCATAAGGGCACCTGGGAAGGTGGGGCTGGTGGGGGAGGGCATCGCCTGTGATGTTGAGCAGGGACCTGTCTCCATTCCTCCTCAACTCCCAGGTTCCCTCCCTCTGCCTGATGGCGACAGGGCAGGGGGTCCACCCCCATTTGGCATGTCTCACCCCGGTACCTCTCCTTGAGGCCCTGCAGAGAGTTGCTCCACCAGTCTATCTCCCGCTCGCACTCCCTCATATCCCTCAACCTCTCCACCTCCTCCTTGAGCTCTGCCACCATGCGGACCAGGTCGTCCACCTGCTCACACCTCACGCATGCAGTTTCTCTGCCTCCCGCCAATGGCAGCAACAGGCTCAGACACTCCCTACATCCAGTGACCTGAACTGCTGCATTTTTGGACGGGTAGTCGGTCTGGGTGTGTACCATCTTTCTGGAGAGAGCACTGTGCCTGGTGGAGACCATTGCAGCCTAGCTAATGGGAGGCTGTCGTTACAGGAGGTGTTCGTATGGGCAGGGGAGAGCACTCTGTTCTTCCTGCTCGCCCTGCCTGCGCGAACTGCAGTGCTAACTGCTGCACCACTCTCTTCAGACGCACCACGCCCTGTTTGTCCGACCTGATCACTGCTCTCCTGGTCGCTCGCGCTCCCTAGGGGCAGCTTATGAACGGCCGGGGAGGGGGCGCTGCTGGCTCCGCCTGCGCCTCGTCAGCCTCCCTCACGAGGGCTGCCGGGTCCTGGTGGCTCCCTCAGGTAGGCTCGATGCCGGAAAAATTAGCCCTGTCTGGCCCGATCCCCCGCTCTGCTGCAGAACGCGTCTGCCCCAGAGCCGATCGCTTTGGCAAGTGGAGGAAAGAAAAAAAAATACATGGACTCCAAATACAAGGCAAAATCCACTTTATATCGTGACCGAATTCTAACAAATATGAGATTTGAACTAAATTCTGCTCATTTGACTGAATGAAGTGCTGCAGTTTAAGATGTTAAGAAGTAGAGTGGCATAGTTCAATCATCTTGCTGTAATAAGAGGCAGAGAAAACATAGAATGACATATATTCCATTTCTGCTTCAATGATGAGGAATACATAAAATCTCCCGCTGATTTCTGAGAATGCTACAAGAAATTAGGGCTGACATATGACCCCCAGGAAATATTCCTTTTGTGTCTGTGGTCAGGTTTCTAGTAAGGTGTTTTTATATTGTGACATTTCCTGCCTTACTGATTTGAAACAGTATCTTCTGATATCTTTTCTCTTTAGGTAGTACCACAACAAGCAAACTATATTGATAAACTGCTCTCAACAGTCCTCTCTTCTTTTTGCCTTTAATGTAATAGAGGAACTGCTTTCTTTCAGGGTTTATATCTGAAATAACACAATAACACTCTCTCCTTTTCCAAGGATATGTACTAAAATAGACTTTGTTATTTCAAGTGCTGGTGTTATACAATTTTTTTTTTTTTTTTTTTTTTTTTAAGAAAACCATATTAGCTTGCTTTTTGTTGTTGTTGTTGCATGGTATGAAAATGAATAATCCAGCTTTTTTTTTTTTTTTCCCCTGAAGAATCTTGTGTCACTATCACTGCTTGTGCATAGCACAAGCTTTCATTACATTTTGGTCAACTGAAGAAAAGTATGAAGTAGGAAATGATTGTGATCAAATGTGTAAGTTCCAGAGTAAACTGTCCTTCTCAAGTCTTCTCCAGAAAAGATGCCAAGAGGGGTGAGAGAGAAAGAATTATCTGTATGGTAGATAGAAACCTTCAGTCAAGACCTACAAATAGTTATAAAAGATGAGCTGAGGTGATAAAGATCAGAGACAAAGAACAGAAATAAATGCTGCCTTTGAAAATGCATGATGATACAAGGACTGAACAGAATGATAGTATCATGTATCATCTGGAACAAGTTGTTGTTTCCCATATTGCTCTTAGTATTTCTCAGCAAAATTGCTGCATCTTAAGCAAATTCAAAAATGGCACCTACACTGCACTAAAAAAAAAAATTATTCTATGATGTTATGTTCTGTCTCCCTCACACGTTCCCAGCATATGGGCAGATTGAAAACACTCTGCCTGGATAGCCCTGGTAGCAATCTCAGTTTTTAGGAATACACAGACCTCTGGATACACATCCTCCTAACATACTTTCCATCCATTTCCAAACTGTAGGTTTACTTAAGTGACCTAAAGTTTTAAGAATGGCTGGCCTAAATTCATAAAATGCCAGTCCTCCCCTTCAGCCACAGAAGGCACCAATGAAAAGGAGCTGTGAAATCCTTGTGTGAAACAGCAATTCAATAGCATTGTCAGCTGCATCTCCACAGAGAAGAAAAGGGACATACAAGCTAGTGTCAGTTCACTCCCTTCAAAGATGAAAGTTATCTCAACAAAAGCTCCGGGTTAATGAACTCCAAAAAGCTGTTGAGAGATGTAAGAGAATCAGCATGGTTATCTGGCATCCCACTACAATATGAAAAATCTTCGATCAGCAAGAGAAAATTAATTTTTATTTCATATCCAGATCTAAAGCAAAATGAAAGGACTCAACAGCCACTGCTTATCCTTAACTGTCTCAGAAGTCTTCCTCCAGAAAGAAAGATTAGAGTGGATGATGTGCATGATAGAAGTGGAGATCGTGTTTACAAAGCAAGTTTTGTTTTTGAACTAAACTATATATTTATGCAATGCTGGCATTTTATCTGCCAATAAATAAATAAAAAAATAAATTCAGTTAAGGACTTTTTGAGAGTTAACAGGGAAAATGGTAGATTCTATCACAATTATTCATAATTCTCTTCTATACTTTAAGATCAAAACAGAGTGGATGTCCAGATTTATTTTTTTTTTAATTATATATAGAGAGAGAGATTTCTCTTAAATTAAATCTCCATTGGATAATCTAGACACTAGCATGATTTGTGAAGAGTCTCACTAGTTCTTTCCCTTAACATTATCTCATCTATCATAGTATACAAGGAGCTATAATATTGGACAAAGTCATTAGTGATTTTACTAATGGTAAAGTGGTCTTAATAATTAGCATTTTTACTGCTAACTATGAAACTTCTAAATTCTAAATCAGTGTATTTTTCCAATGAGTTATGCTTCTGTGAACAAAATTAGAAACATTTTTACCTTATAAATAGGGAAGGTACAATCAACCTCCCTCTTAGATGAGTGCACAATGCCAAAAAGAGAAAATAAAATCACTTTTTAGCTCATTCAAATGAATATATTGTTTTTTTCTGTCAAAAGTAACATGGACAGAAAACAAACATTTAATTTATTGCATATAAAGCAGATGATGAGATTACTAATTGTCAAACATAGTCACAGCTGGTATAGAAAGTATTTATTGGTATGTCTTATGCAGCTATATTTTATTGTACTATAAAGTTGAAATATCTTAGTCATCCATTTAGAACACTAGTGTACAAAACATTGTTTCTCCTGAGATTGTATTATTACCATTTCATCTTTTTAAAAAAGTAAACCAGGTAATAAAACTGTCTAGATAATATGAAATTTTACATTTTAATCCTGATGATTACATAATGTAGCATCTACTTCATGTGTTACTCTGTTCCCAAAATGCTTTTGACTCCTCCACATGTTCCACTTCACAAAATAAGGTTTGAAAAAAAGACCTTCACAGCCTAGGAAAAAAAAAAAAAGCACAGAGATTATTCAAACTCCTTCATCTGTGCACAGTCTAGCTAGCTATGTACTATAGTCTTACTTTATGAGAAGGAACCGAGGAGATAGATGGTGTGTGAGAGGTCCTGTTGCAGAATGACTCAAAGCTGAGAAAAACCATTGGATTTTGCCATTAACTCATGAATTCTTATGAAGAACCTTTCCCCTCAGTGTTCTTAAGAGACCTACTAATACCATCAAATTTACTATGATGAAATATAAATGTCTTTAGCTGAGAAAGTCCTGATTATCTGCTATTTAGACTTTTCTGAAAAGAAAAAAAAATAAATAAAAAAAAATGACAGGTTCTTTATTCTTTTAAAGACACATCCTTCATTTCTTGGTATTATATCACCATGTATATTTAAAGAAATCTTATAAGCAGAACAGGAAAAACAGTGGTGCATAAAGTGTTCAAAAAAGTCCTATCAGGTTTTGTATACTTTATTGGAATACAAAGCAGAATATTGAATTTTTAAATTTGAATTGCAATGCAATTTGAATTGCATTGAATTTTTTAAAAATACATAGGGTTGGAAGAAAACTCCAGAAAATTATTCCACCTATAAAGTGTGATATTACAGAACATTTATATTGTAGAAGTCAAATTATTGCTTGTCACTTCATGGCAAGCTCCTTCTGACAATGTCATATATAACACTTACCATATGTTGTTAAGCAAACTGTCCCCCAAGTGATTATCACTCTGGACCAAAAGCTTGGAAATTGTGCTGAGCACCCACAAATATCCTAGAAATACAGACATGGCTTCCTATTTCTAAATATGGTTTGTTAATGTCAGTGATGTGCACAGAATCAGTGCTCTTTGACAGAAAAGAGCTCATCTGCATGTCCACTGAAGCTGACATTCTGTCCACATTGCCCATCATTGCCGTGCATCTTTTACACTGATCTTCTTTTCCTGGTTGATTTTGTCCTCAACTCTTGGCATTTTAACTCACCCTTTAGCCTGCTTCTAACTGTCTGATTCCAGATATTTTTATTTGAACTCAACTTTTCCTATTTAATTGCATGGATCCCTAGCTGGCTAATTGTTTAATTAATAGATTAATATACTGATTCTTCCCCTAATTAATCTATTTTGTGACTATTTAATTAGCTAATTAATTAATTAATTAATTAGTCTGTGATTTTTGCACTCTGAATATTTGTTTTCATTGTTTATCTTAGTCTTTGATTTCCTTCATCCATTGTTCCATTGATTCTCTCTTTGATCACTGGATTTACACTTAATTGCATTGATTTCCTGCATAAATAATTAGCTAATTCAGTAGCTATTTCCTCCTCTGTTTCTCATTTCTCAACTATTATGCTTATGATATATAGCTGCTGTTGAATCTTCTATGTGATGTCCTTCTGTCCCTTCACATTTGCAAATCCATTCTCCCATGTTTTGTTTTTCTCTTATACTTTTCTACCAGCTTTGCTCAAATATAGGATGCCTGTATGCCTCAATTATATTCTAATAACCCTTCAATAGCTCTGTATTGGAAAGAGAACCAAAACACTAAAGAGTTTGATAAAGATATTGTAATACCTTTTAGAAAATCTGAAGAAAAGATAGGACTGAAACTCAGCTATACTTTTCCACAAATATATACAAGACTGATGTATCTATATATATCCTAATCTGTCTCATTTTTTATTCTACTTCCCCATTCTTTATTTCTTCTATTTAATTTGTTTTCTTCTGACCTCTTTGTTATGCCGTTTTCTGGAATTAAAAACAAAATGAAAAAGAAGCTCAGACAACTGCATAGCCTAGATTCTTGTAAGCTAGTGAAGTTCTGACCAAATTTTTAAGTCATTTAATGAGATAATTACATTAGTTTGATTTTTTAAGACTTCCTGCCTTCAAGTTCAGAAGGTGTACTGTAGATCTTAATGATCTAAAGAGGCAACACACTCTATCATCTTATCTGCTACAATCAGTTCACTAGAAATCTGTGGTTTTCTGCAGGCTACAGAGAAATGATTTCTAGTTATAGAGAATAAAAGTTATAATATAGAGAATATTAATACTTTGGAATGCAAATAATAAAAAAGTCCACCCAAGTCAATGATTATCCCTGTGTATCACTGTGGGAACCTCACCTACATTTGACCTCCCAGACCAAAGTAAGGACACATTTCAAAACATTTCCAGAACACTTGCCAAATTCAAAATAAAAAGCAAAAGTGAGAAGTCAGTTTGAAACCCCAAAATTTCTTACAGGTAAAACACTGTTAGTTTTCCTTCAATACAATAATGAGAAGTGCCCACTTCATGAGCCATAGCTGTACTGTTGAATAAGCTTTGCACCTACTTGGTTATAGAAAAAATAATAATAATAATTGCAGGTCTCTGAAAACTCGCTGCTGATGATGCTTGGTTAAGTGACTATGAGCTGTTTACTCCTGAATATTTTCAGGAAAAGGCTGAGTAGCCTAAAAATGGTGCTGAATATGTGTTGTTTGTGTAAATAGGATTTCTGCTCTACTGGTACTTCATGTACACCTTTGCTTCTCTGGATGTACTCTTTTAAAAAATGGTTAAACAAAAATTCCTTCCCTTTCTCTCACAGACACACAGAAGAACACATGTGGTCCATGTTTAGTTGCTTCCAGTATCTCAATATGCCAATGTCTTGGACTGGATATAGGCTGGCTTCAATGCAGATTCCTTGTCTTTCCATTTAGGGTGTAAAGTTTGGAGTGCATTCTTACCCAATTAAGTTTTTATAAGTTATAAGGGACAACGGGTAAGAATTTAATTATGTCAGCAGCCAAGGAAACAATTTATGCATTAATAAATTGGCATTTAAGGTGCCCAATGGGAAATGTTGAATCTGTGGGGTTCTGCTTTAATTGTCTTAGTCTTAATCTTTTAATAACTGCACAGCATTGAACTTTCTGTTTACCTCAAGCTACAAAACAGCTTTAACATGATTGTTATAAGATGGAACAACTTGATCCAAAGTTCATTTTGTTTTGCATACATTAGGTCTACAACTTGCAGAAGGAAATCAAGAAACACAAAGAGAAAGTGCAGAAACAAATCAAAAAGAGGTAACCAGAAGGATTCAGTGCTATTACACTTAACTAAAATGCTTCCGTAAGAGTCATTTCTACTGTTTCCTAACAGACTCCATAGAAAACAAACTCTGAATGAAAACAGTGCAATCTGAAATTCAGTCTCAAAAGGTGTCCTAAGAGACCTTCTTAGAAGAAACGCACTAGTTAACACTGACAAAGTATTTCTATTCTCATGAATTCAAATACAGATCCATAGAACTATTAGTCCAACTTAATCATATACAGGAATCTATACAACTCAGTGAGTATGACAACCTTTTTACTTCATGTTTCATGAGAAATTTCATTCAAAAAATAATAGCTCACAAACTGATCTTAATTTTTGCAAATTTTTTGTTATTACCAAGCACTGAGAGACATGGTTATTGAAAAAAAAATAAAAAAATAAAAAAGAGAGAGAGAGAGAAAGAGAAAGAGAGAGAGAAAGAGAGAGAGAAAGAGAGAGAGAAAGAGAGGAAGGAAGGAAGGAAGGAAGGAAGGAAGGAAGGAAGGAAGGAAGGAAGGAAGGAAGGAAGGAAGGAAGGAAGGAAGGAAGGAAGGAAGGAAGGAAGGAAGGAAGGAAGGAAGGAAGGAAGGAAGGAAGGAAGAGGCCGTTTTTAAATTTATTTTAATCAAACACTTTGAAGGGAAAAAAATATTTGATTTTAATCATCAAGATAGATGTATCTTTGATTCAAATGACAGAATTGATGTATATTAAATGTACATTTCAAATAATGCAGTCAGTTTAGATTTCTGTTCCATTTCTGTCCAGTTAAATTATTTGTTAAATTAAATGCAGTTTTATTCCTTTAAGGGAAGATAGAAAACCTATTGGAAATTTGTTTGTTTATTTGTTTGTTTGTTTTCCAGTTCTTATCTGTCTGATAGATTCTCTTTATTAGAAAGGAAATAAGATAAGAAGGGACATTTATTGTCATGTAGTTTTAGATTAGACTATTAATTTGTTTTAATTTTGGATCAAGTTTTTTATTATTGTTATCCATTTCTACTTTAAGTTAAAGTAGGTAGAAGTCTCTATTTTTAACTGTTTTATTCAATGTGCTCTATTTATATCATATAAAATATATATATTCAGTAGCAGTTGGAGAGGTTAAAACTGGAGAGGTTAATGTGTTATAAATTACAACAAATTTAATGATAAATTAAATTTAACAGGATTAGGCGTCCCTAAAAATAGAGGACTAGGCATCCCAGTACCCTCCTGCAAGAATCTAAATGCATGTTTAATATTTATTCCTTACACATGAGACATACTCATTTCAGTCTACATTTTCTGTCTATAATACATACCATGTCCAGGCTTAAGAAGTTAAATTCAAAACTAATACAATTTCAAGTCCAGATGAGAAGACAGGATCTTGCATCACAGAATCAGAAGTGTATATTTAAATTGTATTTCACCTGTTAATGCAACAAAAGTCTGAAAGTTTTAAAATAGAAAGTATTAGAGTGGTGTTTTGTGGCAAATATTTTGTTTTCTGCATGAGGAACTAAGTCTGTTACTTAAGGTATTATAGAACCTTATGCAATGTCATCAGGAATTAAAATGTAAAGGAAAGCGAAACATTAAAAGTGAACTGGGGCAGGTAGTATTTGAGAAGAATTAGGTAAAATTGAAAATTGAAGGAAGCAAGGAAAAAGTAACAGAGGTTCCTTGATGTGAAACCTGCTGTTGCTGCTGATGCTGCTGATAATAACAATAACAATAGCAATAGCAATAACAATAACAATAACAATAACAATAACAATAACAACAATAACAACAACAACTACTACTACTACTACTACTACTACTACTGATGTTGGCCTCACTACCCTGTTAGCTTTGTACCTCCACCAGAACTGCAAAGCAGTCCAGTGGTGTCTCTGTTTTTCTCGGATTTCTCAGGATTTCTCCAGGACTTTATATTCTGATGATTCTCACCCTAGAAGAAAGCGGTCTTAAAGTGATAAAAGTGATAAAACTGATAAAAGCAATAGAAGTGATAAAAGTGATAAAAACTACTCCCATCTGGACTCCCACTTACTACTCTGCTATTGGAAAGATATATCAGCTGATGCCTCTAGGTGGATAATATAATGTGTTAATGCTAGCTGCTCAGGACATTTTAGCTCCGTTCATAGCTGTGCTTTCAATAGGATGTTTAATTTGGAGCAAATTTGTGACAATTAATTTTCCTTTTGTACTCTGTTGTAAAACTAACACTAAATTCTTTCTTTCTAACACACATTAAAACTTTATGAGTTGCAGATGTTATATGATTAATTACTAATAGAAACTGAAATAAAGTGCATATTTTGTTTTTATTTCTTTCCTTGTTAATTTAATGCATGTCTTTCAATTGGGATTTATAAATGTTTTCCTGTTTTACTCTAGTACTTGCTGTAGTCTCCCCCAAATTTCTGCAATGTATTTCTAAGTGATGGTTTTAATAAATAGTTTTTATGTCCAAAATTCCATTTCAGAAAACCATGCACAATGCTTTTCACCCATTAAAAAGGAGAAAGGAAGGAAAAAAAGGAAAGGAAGGAAAGGAGGGAAGAAAGCAGGCCCTAAATAAAATACTAGTAGTATTCACATAGGGAACATTCAGTTATTCATGCACTGTTAAAGGTTATGCACTGTTAAAAGGTTATAAAGACACAATTAATCACAAACTTGATTAAAAACACAAAGTTTAAAAGACAAGGTGGAAAATGCTTAACTCAGTACTATACCACATATGTCTTTCCTTTAACTCAACTCCAACTTGAAAGCAAAAAACTGGCAGTTCTTTTTCTCTTTACATCACCCAGGGAAAATAAGTAATTTCTTATGGGAATATTTAGAATTCCATTAAATGCAGTGAGGGCAAAAATTCAGCTTTAACTGTTTGGAACTCACACTTTCTTTCTTATGAATAGCAGATTCTTAGATTTCTTTCTTATGAATAGCAGAAATGTTTTTGCTCATTTTATCTTCTCCTCTAAAACAGAAGAAAAATTCAAACTTGTACAACAGATGAAATTTCTTAACATTCACTATGGACTTTATGCCTAAAATTACATTGTTAAATTGAAAATTTGTTACAAGAGCGCTAGCTTTAGGAACATACTTATTTTCTGTTTGATGTTTTCCCTGAAGTATTCAATTCAAATAAATTGTAAATTAAAATAAAATTAATTGCATTTTCAACATTAAAAACCCAGGAAAATTCCTTTCTGAATGGTAGACTTATGGCTAAGTATGAGCTCTCCCCAAATGATAAATGTACATTAGATATGTAATAAATGGCTCAGTCTTCAAAATAGGACTATAATCAAAGTTTACAATTTATTAAAGGAATAGAGGTAAGCAAACAGCACTGGGTGCGCCAGAAGTCTCTTCTCCACCAAGACGCACACCAGTTACATCAAGCAGATGATTTTTATACTCCTACGCCAATACATATTCATTACTACTTCTAAAAAAAACAGGGTTATAATAATTTGTTTCTGGAATCCAAACCCTCCTACTGGAGCATGCGTATCAGTCTCCAGTGGTCCCTCTGGGGGTCTCTCATGCTGAAGGCTCATAGTCTTCCTCCCTCTTGTCCTTCTCCTTTGTCCAACTTGGCTGTATGTCAGAGACGTGTGCAGCATCCCCTGCAAGCTTTGTCTTTTAGTTGTTCTTCAGCTCTCCCCGTCTCCTTGATCTCCTGGCCAGATATCAGAGACTTGCATAGTGTCCCATGCAATAGTCATCATAGTTAGCAGTTATTCTGAAACCCCCCAGATATCAGAGACTTCAAGGAAAAGCCTACAAATACATTTCCCTTCAAGCTCTCTATTGACACGAATTGCTAAAACATTCCTTTGCAAGATAGAAGAACTATCTACATTAACCACTCTGTTTTTCTTAGACTTGTGGTTATGCAAGGGTATGTAAGACAGAAGGTCACATTCATCATACCATGCGGCCCTAGCATTGTTCCATACGGACATGAATCAGATGAACATATTTCACAGATATAAGCCCATTAGACATAATAATTCTTCGTATCTCAGCAGTTTAAGCAAGTTTGTAGGAGGAAATGCTGTTTCCTTTATGTAGAAATACTAATATGCTTTCTGTTCTAATTCTTCCCAGAAAAAATCAGAGGCAACAATTCCGTTCAATTCCACAGCCTTCAGCATAGGTTCAGGTCCAGATCAGCATAGATCAGGTCCAGAAGCCAAAGGGTACTGAAGCTGATAATGTGATTTTGACAGTTTTTGATCCTAAACCTCTTTGTTCTTTATGAATTACATTGAGAATTACAATGAATAACAAATCTACCAAGTAAATGGGTAAATGGGAAACAGAACACACACACACTTTTAGAAAGTTCAATCATCAGAACATATCAGAGTACACAGTCCAAATAAATAAATAAATAAATAAATTTAAATGCTTTTCTACCCTAAACAATAACAATTTTATCTTTCCTTTACAGAGAAGCCAAAGCACCTTTATCAATAATTCATCAGTTTTGTTTCAAGGCATTTTAATTTGAACAGTTAGCATAGTGTTAGCAAAGCAACTAGAAATATTTTTTTTCCAGATTGTTATTAGCAAGTCTTTTCATAAACTTCAAGTCATCTATACCAGATATGTTATTAAAAAATAAATAAAGAATACTCTGTAGATATCTTTAGATAATTGTTTTACATTATTTTGAAAGGCACTAACAGCTCATCTCACCTCTTCTATGAGAAAAAATTATTAATTAATCATATTTTCAATGATCACATCTCTGAACGGTAAGGTTGAGCTATTCTCAATTTATGTGAGAGACTCTAGAAAGTCATATAAACATAAGGTTATCTCAGTGTTGTTTAATTGTCAAAGATATGTGTATGTTTGCATTTTGTTATAAAAACAGTATATTAGAGTTTTAGATTCTAGGAATATCAAAAAAGAAGACTAAATATTAAACCGTTAATACAATAGTCATTTCTGATGGAGACTGAGTCAGCTTATAGCTCTTTTCTGAAGGTTTCAAAACGTCAAAAGACATTTTACCTGTAGTGACAGGACAAGGAGCAATCGTTTTAAACTGAAAGAAAGTAGATTTAAATTGGATGTAAGGAAGAACATTTTCATGATGAGGGTAGCGTGACCCTGGAACAGCTTACCCAGAGAAATCATAGATGCCCCGTCATCAGAAGTGTTGAAAGTCAGGTTGGACGGGGCTAGATGATCTGAAACCAAGCTAAGTGGCACAGCTGATACGCTAGAGGGAAGGGATGTCATCCAATGGGACCTTGACCCATTGCTTAAGCAATGGGTCTTTAAAACCTCATGAACTTCAAAACGGATGTGTAAGGTCTTACACCTGGGTAGGGACAATCCCTATGCCTTACCACTCTTCCTGAGAAGAAATTTTTCCTAATTTCCAACCTGAACCTCCCCTGGTGCTACTTGAGACCATTCCCTCTTGTGCTATCACTAGTTACCTGCAAGAAGAGGTCAACCCCCAGCTCCCCACAACTTCCTTTCAGGTAGTCATAGAGAGCGATATAATCTCTTGGTTACCCAAGGAGGTGGTGGAGTCACTGTCCCTGGGGGTGTTTAAGGAAAGGATGGATGTAGTACTTAGGGACATGTTTTAGTGGATAATTTGTTTGAACTGGATGATCTTAGAGGACTTTTCCAACCTTAATGTGTGTGTGTGTGGGGGGGGGGGGGGTGGAGGGACACTAGATGATCTTTAAAGGTCCCTTCCAACCCCAAACCATTATAAAATTCTATAATTCCTAGGATTCTATGATCAACACAAACTGTGATAAGGTTTCTAAATCATTGTACAAAATCATAAGCATAACTGTCTCTCTGTCCTATGTCACTTTCTCTTTATATACACACATCATAGAAAATGTGGGAACGGACCATTAAGCTTGCCCAATTCCGCAGTCTTTACTTTAGATCAATGCAGTCTTTGTGCCTTTATATACTCCTAGAAAATCTTTCTAAATAGAGAAAACTTGAAGTTTTTCTAAATAGGCAAAGCTTGAAGAACCACTGAAGGCCCCTGTAGTGGTTTAACCCAGTCAGAAGCTAAACACCACACAGCTGTTTGCTCACCCTCCCCCCTCCCTCTCTGGGATGGGGGAGAGAAACGGGAAAGTAAAGCCTGTGAGTTGAGATAAAGACAGTTTATTAAGACAGGAAAATAATAATAACAATATAATAATAATAATAATAACAATAATAATAATAACAACAGTGATGATAATAGCACTACTAATAATAATGTATACAAACAAGTGTCCTAACTGAAACCAGGACAACCCCTAAAAGCAATGTTAGTACTGCAATCATGCTTAATGCAATCTCCATGTGTCACTAAACATCTAATTAAAACCAGTTTTGTTACAGTCTTCAAAGCGACTTTATCATAAGTTTTATTATTATTTTTTAAATGTTTAAGGACAGTTTTGATCTCTCACATAAAAATTAGTGTGTTGTGGTTAAATAAATAAATATATTTGCTTAAATAACATTAACTATCTGTATTACAGGTTAATAAATAATATCTGAAGGATGACAGCCCTTGGGATAAAAGTTTCCACTTTGTTGATATGTGAGCAAGGACAAAAATCAAAACTTGTATTCACTGTGATGAAGAATGAAGACAACCTGGTGGCTCACCAAAGAAACCAAACACTGAATTGTTCATGTATGTCCTTAGCTTACAAAGGTAATTACTGATTTTGGTACCCTTAACACACACTGAGGCAGACCTGGTTCCCAGTTCTTTTACACCTGCTGATACACTGATTCTCTATACATATGTTTTCTGCTAATTTTCGACTTCTGAGACTTTGTCTAGCATAACTGATCACATAGCTTACAGTTACGCTTCCATGGCAATCCTAGATGCACAAAAAAAAATCTCTTCAGGGTCTGTAGCAATTTACCAGATATCTGGTAACCAGATAACCAGATAACAAATAACCAAATAACCAGATAACAAATAAATGAGTTAAGGCCCTGGATTTAATGTCCCTTCTTTCTGTAGAAGTGCATGATGGCCTCTTCAGTTAAGGAACATGTGTGCCCCACTAGATTTCCTTCATTTTTGGCTAATGAGTGTGGCTGAACTGAGGCAGAGAATCAGCTGGGGTTTCCTACCAATTCTCTTTCCGGTTGGTTTCAGCTGGGTACAAGCTGCAATTCAGAGGAAACAACCTCAGAAAGAGAAACATTCAGTTGTGTCAGCTCAGGTGTTTACTGGAGCACACGACAGAGGCGCTTGGGAAAGGGCTCCAGATTAAACAACAACAAAAAATAAATAAATAAATAAATAAATAAATTGTAAAAGACATGGAGTTATTTTAAATTTCAACAGTTCTCTAGATTCATTCCCTGCTAGCTTCCTTGTAGCCAGGAACTGCCTGCTTTGGTAACACAGATCCACACATTCATAGCTACTTTTCGTTATCACCTTAGGTGAAATGGTCTGCCTGGGAATCAGTGGGCTATTGCTGGGTATTTCAATGTCAGAATATTCACATTAAGAACTCATTTTCTTGTTTCTGTAATACAATGTAAGTAGGAGGCAAAATGACAATAGATACTAAACCAAATTTGCATTCAGATAAGAGTTGCTAGGCTGATGGAGATACGCAGAGAAGTCTCCTAATATCACCAGGATATGCTAGCTGCACACAATTTCTTTGAGTTGTCACACAGTCAATAAGATATCAGGGATGTTTTATTAAAGAGTTTGCATGTAAAAGAAAGGATATTTCATGCTCAGGAATATTCAGATTTCATGATATTTTCCTTTGTAAATGAATAGGAATAACTTACATTCAAAATACAAATACAAAATAGAATTTCACACTTGTCACAATAACAAAAAAAAAACTAATTTAATGACAATTTGGTCAAGTGAGAAGCAACTAGTTAATTATTGCCTTATGAGTCATGTTAGACAAAGATGAACCAACATATGTACAAAATAAGAGAAGGTTTGTTCTGGTGCTTTTGTTGTTGTTTGTTTGTTTGCTTGTCTTTTAAAGATCTTCATCCACTTTTAAAGATCTTAATCCACTGTACCAAGTGGTGTTCTATAGTTCAATTCCCATTCTCTCTTTAGCTACAGTTGACAGAAGTATTATCCTAATAGACAAAAACAGGAGGAGCTTTCAAATGGAGTAAATATGGATCAAGGAGCTCTCTTTCTCCAACTCTCATCTCTTTCCAAATGAGATTTCAAAAGTGAAAAAAAAAAAAAAAATAGGGAGTGATCAGTAAGAACCTTGTCCAGGCAGCCACTGTCAGGGGACATTGCTACATGATAGGGATTGCATATCCTGCAACTAGAGGTGTAAAAGTGGGGCTGGCACAGAAGGTATCCCTAGGTGCCTATTGCAAAGGGTCCCTGGTGTGCTCCCTCACTCTTCCTTAAAGAGAAGCAGTCATCTCTAGTAGAAAATGTAGGACTGGATATCTGAGTGAACAGACATCTTACAATTTATATAGCAGATCCTTTTTTAATGCTGAGACAACCAGGTCTCCCAACTTTGACAGGGAGACAGTCCCTAGATGGTCCAAAAGCAGCAGGAGGACAGATGTGCATGAAAAAGAAAAAGACTAGAGTTAAGTGGTTTCTTTGTTCTCAGTCTTGCCCATGAACAGATGCCACTGGGGAGACTCCAATGACAGAGCACATATTAAAGTGATTAGCTCATATTAAAGTGATTACATGAAAGATCCATTACATTATATATATATATATGTATATATATATATAATGTTGATAACATTAAATATCTACTCATTCATTTCTCTGTTGCATCTGCCTTTTCTGGGTACAGTAGTAACACAAAGGAAGCTTTGCTTTTCCTTCATCCTCTTTCAAAAGTATTATAGATACAAAACCAAATAAACAATATGCTTTGGGAATATTGTGGTCAGGACTGATTAGGTTTCTTGGAACCTAGAGGATTTGTTCCTTAAGAGGAAAAGGTTTCCACAGAATAACACAAACCTTCCTTGGAATAGAATAATGTAAAGGAAAACTTCCTAAGAGTACTTTACAGTGAGCCTAGAGGCATTATTTTTGTCTAGAATCATTTCAAAGGAAGTGAACGCCCTGCCCAAGGACCTTATTTTCACAGTCTTAACACCTGTTAGTACAGTTACCACACAATCTCTTACAAATGACAGTCAGGATCACCAAAACCACTTTTTCTTTCCTTTGCATGGCAGTATTAAGGTTTTATTTATATAAAGTGTATATAAATGCACCAATATTCACTCCAATATTGAGCAAATATAGTTTTTATTTCTTAAGGAATATGTATGAAAACAATAAACAAAATTTAATAATAGAAATTTATGATTTTTATCTGGGGCCTAATGGTGAGAGGTATATTTATTTATACTATTTATTTTTTCCATATACTAGTGATTTACTAGCCATTTACACAACTAGTAATAGCCAATGTACTTTTGAAAAACAAAAACACAATTGTTGATAAAACATCTCAGGTTTCAAATTTGCAAACAGGATATTCTTGAAAAAAAAAAGTTTTAAATACATTAGCAAACAATTTACAAGCAGAAAAAAATATGGCTAACATTCATCAAAAGAAATAAATGTGTATTACACCACAGATGTATTTGTTTCAGGAGATTATTGGCTGAATTTCCTTTTCATTATTTTAGAACTATTCAGAGTGAAAATTTCCAAATGATTCATTGGACAGTATTATTGAAAAATAAATAAATAAAATAAAAGCTTATCCATACAGAGCTAAACCAATCATTTACCAAGGTATATGAGTAGTTAGGTGCCTGTCTGAAGTCTATATGGTGCCTATCATTGAGGCTCAGGCAGCTTATTCGCTTAGATATCTTTGAAAATCTTAATTTTGGGAGATTTTTCAGAGATGCTACCATAGGTATTACAGCACTGGAGGCCTATGCCTATGAAGTCCTATGCACTATGAAATCCTATGAAGTCCAAGTAGCATTTGTTTTCAGAAGTATTAAACAATGGCATTGTAAACTGCAGAAATGTTATGATTTCTGCTAGATACCCTCAAACTACTTTTAACGTTGAAGCACAGAACAACACTTTGGGATAATGATCCAGGGGCAGAAACAACAAATAGTTTACAGTTAATTCCAGTGATAAATAGAATAGATTCTGCAAACTACCTCACACATATAGTGCTTTTGAATTGCTTGTTGTGTTCACTCGCGGAGGTGAAAGATTCATTTTTCATATAACTCCTAAGGACATAACTACATTAGTCTCTCGTGCTTTAATCCAATCAGTGACACTTTTCCACTCATGGGTAAATGCTCATGCAGTGCCACTTTATATCATTATAAACAGGACATGAAAATTGTAGAATTTCTATTTTCTCCAGCTTTACTGAACCTGAGGAAGCCTGAGAGAGAAGTGCATATTAAGGAAAGCAACTTATTTGGCATGGATATATTTTACCTTCATTTCAATTCATAACATTTGTCTTAAAGCTTGAAAAAATTGATAGAAATAACTAAGTGAGGTTAAAACAGCAAAACACTTCCAAAAATATTTTCACTACTAGAAGTGCATGATAAGTATTTTGGGTAGGTTTCTCAAAGGTTACTCTCGCTTCTCACCTAAATTTCACACACAGGTATCTCTTCTGCATTTACCTTCTGTTCACCACAAAGATAAAAAAGATCCATATCCCATATCTGATGCATCAAAGACTACACATATGTATGTATGTGTATGTTTATAAAAAAATTATAAACACACATACATGGGTATTGTTTATATACTTATATAGATGAAAACCAGCTATATGTAAAATAGGCTTCTGTTGGGTACAGCAAGCTGTATAGTGCGAAAAGTTCCAAGACATTTTACCTGTCAAACGTAGACCACTTTTACCCCAAATTGTCAAAATATCCACTGGAAACTATAGCAGTAAAAATGACATCAAGGAGCAATCAAGGTGGAAATCTTATACGGGGACTTAAAAGTCAAGTGTGTCCTTTGAAACTAAATCATATTTTGATAGTAATATATATTTCATAATAGTTACTTAGTAAAAATAATCAAAGACAATAATGAAGTTTGAAAACACACCAACTTCTGCAAAATATCCTGTTTCATATAATTTACCTTATTTTCTTTAACCTGAAATTATTAACACAATAATTGTGCATTCTGAAAGAGCATCAACGCTGACCCTAATTGTTATGTTTTCCTTTTCCATTATGCTTTATATATATAATCTCATACATATAAAGTAATATATGAAATAAAATTATACCTTTAAAATATTTGGTACCATATTTTATTGATGTCACATACAACCAAAATATATGAAAATATACATATATTTTAAAGATCTTTATAACGCTACTCACAAAAGCATTTAACCACTTTCTTCCTGAATCCACTCTTCATAAACAAGTGACTGCTTATGCTTTATTGATAAAAATGTGTGGAGAATGTGAAACTTGAAGAAGCATTTCTAAGTAACTATGGAAACAAAACTTTATTCATATTGTAGTGTAGATATATAATATTGTAGATTTGCAGACTCCAATAGAGAATAGGAACAAAAATATAGGATGAAATCTGCCAGTTCCAGATTTGACAGAAATGAGCTGTTAATGAACGGTTACAGAAGAATATTTTGAGGTCACTTATTTGGAAAAACAGTAACAATAACAAAAAACACACCGCCAACAAAACACCACCACAAACAAAAACATGTATTATATACAATCCTATGCCTGTCTGCATGCTACAGTTTCACACCATCTGGTCACAGATATTCTGCAACAAATTCTGCAGGAAAAAAAAAAAAAAAAAAAAAAGTATATTTGTATATATTGTTATATGAGTGTGTATGTTTTGTTCTGTTTCTTTACAGGGAAAAATTTTGTTCTCTAGACAGGAAATCTTTCATCTTTGACTTTCCTAAGAACTCTATCCTCACCTTCTGCTACTTTTTGTGTTAGAGAAAAATAAAACATAACTAACCTCAAATTATACTCATATTTTCAAATGCCTAATAATTTTATTCTTAGATACTATTCATGGTTCATAACAAATGGGACCTAAAACTGAAGGAAAACATAAGTTTTACATGAAATGAAGATATATTTACATTAATTCTGATTCCTGACTTCAGTGAAAGTAAATTTTCTTTTGTATATTTGCAGCCTAGATTATCCAACATATCTATAAAGAAACCATAAGGCTACAAACTGAACAGAGAATCCTAAGGTTTGTCGCAGCTTGCTATTAGCTACTGATCTTTAAACCTCTCTATTTCTTTTAAGAAAATACGTTACACCTACTGTAAGATATAATTAGTTATTGCTTGTAGAAGCAAAGAAATAAACATTATTTTTTGTGGTGCTAATTAATTTGGGAAATTCAAGAGACCAAATACAGCATTTTATAGAAACTGCCCTTCTGCACCATTTATGTGTTTGGAAATGTTCAGAAATCCTTATTTCCTCTTGTTCACAATAAGGAAACAGAACTATACACGACACAGACAACAGAACTATATACTATATATAAGGAAATAGAGCTATAGATATTTCTATTTTATTTTTTGCAACAGTCACAGATGAAGTCCTAGTATGGACTTTAACACAAAGTCACAAAGAAGGACAAAAAAAAAAAAAAAAAAAACAGTTAAAAACTCCTTGCACCTTTCTTTTCTAGTCTTTCACACGTTGTCATTACTGTCATTAGTAATTTCATGCAATCCATATTCCAGATTTGGCTTTGGGAGAGTTTGCATCCTTTAGATGTTCTGCCCAGCATTATCTACCTACCAATTAAATAACATATTAAGAGTAGAAATATATCCTGAAAATACTACAGTTTGGATATTTTTATTATATTTTTCTATTTTGTATACAACTAAAAAAAAGTGTTTGCCTTCATTTTCATTATATATTTTATCTGTTTAAATGTGTTTAGGATAACCTTGCTATTATGTTATGCAGTATTTTTATGTTTCTGAAAGCAAGTGTGTATTACAAGGAATAACAACTCTAGTTAAAGGGTTCTCAAAAGAGAATTATAACCGCATAAACAATTTCACAACCATTCCTTGCTAAGTGCATATGCCCTCTTTCCTTAGCTGCTTCTTGGAGGTGTCAAACTGAAAACTAGATTGGAATGCTTTTGTTAACCAAAATGAATGCAACAGCCTCCATATCTATACAAAACAAAGGTTATGGATCATCCTATATCTAAACTGGAAATAAATAAATAAATAAATAAATAAATAAATAAATCTGAGCTTCTGAAGGGTGATTCTCTCAACTTCTATTTTCCTTCCTTTATGCACATGAAGGAGTATGCAAGTGAAGCAGTGTATTTATTATGATGTTTATTTTTTTAGCATAAAACCATCTCTGAACTCAGTGAAGAATTGAGGTAAATGATTAGGCATTTATTAGAAATTCACCTGTGAATACATGTTTTAATGAAGGTAAGAATGTAAGAGTTAAAGAGCTATGTTATTAAAGAGCTATTACAGGACAGACATAATTTTTTTGATTTAAGGAAAGTTTAAAATTTATGTATGTATCCTTGCCTACGTAAATAAAATACAAAACGAATAAAGCACATCTAAATAATTGAGCATAATGTGACAGGTATTGGTGCTTTTTTATTCCAGGTAGAAATTGGATTAGGTTGTTTTTGTTGTTGTGGTTGTTTTTCTGTGGGTTATGTGAACAGTATATTGGTATAAAATAGGTTGATAAGCCAGCTGGCAGAAAGAAAATTGATATAGCATACATAAGCAAATGGACCTTCATTTTGAAGTATTTCCTAGCATTTTGATAAATTCCAACATTTGTACCACTCATTTTTTGAGTTGTTTGCTATATAGTTTTATTTGTATGACACATTTTTTCTGTCCTGTATAATAATATAAAATTCTAGCTTAACAGTAAAAAAAATTCTAGTATAGATATTTAAAAAACAAACAAACAAACAAAAACATATACGTCAGTTTCTTCAGATAATTTTGTCCTTGCTTTGTGAGCTCTTCAGAATGACCCAGAAAAATACCAAAGCTTTACCAAAGTGGATAAAAACAAGTAAGATGGTCATCTTACTGGTCATCATTTGGCTACTGCTGTAATGGAAAGCAATTTTAAGCTTATTTTTCTTCTGTGAAGAATACCTAAGGATGCTTCAGATAGCAACGCCACTACAGATTTGTATAATGTTACTGTGAAGGATAAGAATGCATAAGAGATTTAAAGGACCCATCTCACCTAAGCCATTCAAAACATTAGGAAAACAGAAATCAAGAAAAAAAAAAAAATATATATATATATATATGAAGAAAAAAATAAAAAGACAATTTTCAGTTCATAAAACACATTGACAGTTTACAGAGTAATTATTTATCCTTTTTTCATTGATTTTTTTTTTTTTTCAGACTTCTGTATCAAGAAAGGCAACCTAATACCATTTCCTGTTAATTCATCTTGGAAAGGAAATACATGTCCTTGCTTTCAAAAATGTGAACCATGTATAAAAAATGCTAGAAATACTTGAAAGTAGAGGGGGGCCTCTTGTTATGAAAATGTCTGTCCTCCCAGACAACTGCTGCTGTGTATATTGAGGTTCTGCTTCCCAGGACCTGGTTGAACATCACTCATTGATGGGGAGTAGAGATTTTTTTTCTTCCCTCTGTGTTTATGTGCGGTCTTTGCTTTTTTTTTTTTTTTTTTTTTTTTTTTTTCCTTTTTTTTTTTCTTTTAATTAAATTATCCTTATCTCAACCTGTGAGCATTTGTGGTGGAGTTTAGCTGCCCAGCAGGATAAAACCACCACCCCAGCACAGCAGTTACAAACACACACTAGAACAGGCATGCAGACAGGCAACTCACATTGACATTTCCTGTAAAACAACTGACATAATAATTCCAAACAACATAGATGTTCTATGATATAATTTAATGTAGGTGATATGACTGTTCAAAATTTCACCTTAAGGGTTTAGCTGCTACTCTAAATGTTGAAAGACGTAATGATAATCCTGCCTTCTTATGACTGTTCCCTCATTTAAGTTCTCCACTTACCTTCTAAAATCATTTAGACATAATATCATGATATATAAATGTAAAGTAATTGTTTTACTGGTAGATGTCTGTTAACTTTGCTAAAATGAAATAAGCTTTAATATTCTAGGAAGCCTGTTTTTTTTTTGGTAATTTAGAAATGTCCCTTTGGCTTATCCTCTCAAATTACTTTTATACAAGACAGGTATTTTGGAATTGTACAACTATGTTAAAAATGCTTCTCAGAATTTGGTTTTCTAGGGCTTTGACAGGGAATTTTAAATTAATGTGTCATGATTTAACATTTACCATACTTAACATATCAATCGATTTTCTCAAATATATTGTCTGTTTGATTATCTGATATTTTCTATAGGAATTTCCACTGAGCTGTAGAAAAGATAAGATAAAAAAGGAGGATAAAATATAGAAAGATAAAAAATGATAAAAAAGATAAAAGTTAAGAAGAAGAGGAAGAAGAGAAAAGTTGAGGGAAAACATAGTTATATAAACATGTTAATAATGAACCATGTAATGTTTTACTCAAAATACCTCCATAAAAAGAAGAAAAAGGTAAAGTCTCAAAACTAGGAGCTGCCAGAACCAAACTGCCTGTGTAGCAGGCAGCTTATGCAACGTTGCGTATTGTTAAATTGTATGAGCCATAAACTTGCACACCAAATTAGTGATTGAATAGATGAATTACCTCTCCACTACTGAAACCTTTATTCCCAAAAACATTAATTTCCATAAAAGAAAAAAAAAAAACAACTATACACATTGTTACACATTGTGGTAGAAATGGCTGTAAATTCAAGTACTCTATGCAATCATTTTTTTGTTTCAAGAAACATCAGTAATATGTAACTATTTCACACTGTAATAAAACATTTGATAGGAATGCAATGGGGTCTTCAGACATCATATATTAAGCATCTTTAATCATCTGGAAATAGAAATAAAGCAATAAAACTTGCTTCCTTCTTTTCCTGTAACATAGTCTTCTTATCTTATAAGCTCACAGGAAACCAGCATATTTGCACCCACAGATCATCTCCTCCATCATCCCTGTTTGCCTAAAATTGTTCATGTTTGTTTAAGATAATAAGGTTTTCCATAAGGTTCCCCACAACCATACAGGGTATAGATTTTATCAGTATAATTGTTAAATTTCTTACAACTACTTGTCATTTGTGGAATTCACTGATACACTCAGCTCTAGGAAATCATCCTCATTTTCAATGAGGCAATGGTATTGATCCAAAAATACTGCACTCCAAGGGAAGTATTTATACATACATATACGTATACGTATATGTATTTGTATATATGGCTAATTCTGGAACACTGAAGACTAAGCAAAGTCTTAGTCATCCTGTTAAGTTGAAATCATTATTAATGGAGAAACATGGTCTTTAATAACCTTCATGTTGCTGTGATATGTTGTACATGCATATATATATATATATTCCTGAAAATTATTACCTACACTGGACACTGAACATGAAAAGAATATGTATTTAACAAGATATTTGAAAGTTTTAACCAGTACCTAAAGACTTGTATTATAATCTGTAAAACAAAGCTTGCAGAATATAGAAATATTAAAATACACTATAAAATCAGAGCATTATGTTGTGTCTTCAGTGTTATTGCTAAGGTTCTTTAATAAAAATACAGATTCCTTATGTACAGTAGAACGAAGTTAAATGGATCCCAAAGTGTGAATTGAGACTTAACTGACACATCTACCAAAATTTATTCAGAAGGGGACTGCACATCTTGTACAGATATATTTTTTTTAGAAGAATAACATTTATCAGTTAATTTATGTTATAGGAGATCATGATTCAGTTAAATAGAGTGGAGCCTGTAATGGCTGAACTGGAGTGTCTTCAAAGGAAACTGTACTTACATCACTTTGTTAATGTAAATAGTAAAATTCCTTCATCTAGACAAGCTCAAAATGAACAAAAGTGTAATTAGGTGCCCCAAAATGAGACCCATAACTCCCAGGGTGCTCATTTCTCTCCCCAGATTCAATATTCATTATTCTGCACTATAAAGAACTAAATTGAAAGAAATGTTGAGCCCAAATGATTCCAAGAGATCACACCAGCTGCAAAGAAGTACAGAAATTTAACAGATGATGCAGAGCTAAATACAGGTAGAGGGACTTTACACACTCTCAAGGAAGAGCCGAAATAAAAGGTACATCTGTAGGGATATCCAGCATTGAAATAACAGCCTGTACTGTTCTGGTAACAATAACGAGCATATAATATAAGCAACATTTTTTTTTAATATGAATTGTGGTGCATTAGGAATTTAAATCAGATCAGCAGGCTTACTAGCAGAGTCCTGTAGCCAACAGGTTCTGAAAAAAATAAAGAGCAAAGAATGGAAAATCTGTCGGTTTTCTCTTTATTCAGACGTTAGAATACAGGCAATCACAGTGAAGCTACTGAGAAGTATTGACTTCTTGTCTTTTACTCTGTTTAGATAATCAAGAATCTAGTCTTACACAGCTTCCAGGCAACTGTTCTACTCTTTTCTGTGTTTCACTTTGAGAGTATTGACATTTTTCTTCCTCCTTTTGAGCATTTGCAAAGACCATGAGTGCAAAAAAAAAGACTGTCATCAAACTCTAGCTTCTGTTTGTTTTCACTAATGAAAACTACACTGAATTAAAGCATGCAGTCAGGGGAAAGTTCCTTTTTGTCTGCTACAATCAACTGTGTGTATGAACCATTTTTATCCTCTTGAAGATTGTTGAAGCTGTAAGAATCTGTTAGTACTGTTAGTACTGTTAGTACTGTTTTAGTACAGTTCATGGATGGAATTCATTTAAAAGCTTGCATCCAAATAATTGTGATTGTCATTAGGTCATATACGACTAAATGACAGTCAGATGTAACAAAATGAATCAAAGAATTTCCCATATTCAACTTTAGCTGTATATTTTTGTATGGCTATTCTTAGGCCTAAAAATCAGCCTAAAAATCTGTATCTCAATGGTTTTCAAAATGCAGTGGTAGGCACCTGACTTTACATAATTATTAAGATACTGTTCATGATTAGGAGTGCATGTGTAATATGAAGAAAATCAGATGCAGTTTGTTGATGACACAGATATGCACAGTTATGCATCAAGAAAAGGAATTTTAAAACACTTTATATTTTTTATACAGAAGGATAGCAGAGGCAATGGAAAGTCATGAACAGTAAGTCAGCTGTGAATTAGGAACAGAAGTCAGCTCTACTGCCTCCAAATCCTGTACTTGCACTTTTGTACTAACTGTGCTCTCCCTCTACCTAGTCCCTTGAGATTGTCTAAATTCTTTGCACCTGTGTGAAAGTTCTGTCTGCATCAAAACTTAACTCAGCTCAAGCAGAACATGAAAAACATCCACTGTAGGATGTTTCAGAGATTCAGCTCTCTGCCACATGAATTAAAATCTTACTAACACAATTATTGCAGTAATTCTTTCTCCAGGCACAATGAGGTGGTACAAACTGCTCAATGGACCTGTGTCATTTTCAGTCAGTGGCTTTGACTTAAACATACAAAAATAGGCACCTGAATTTTGCCTAGTAGGTCAATTGTTGTGTTTATTAGCTTTTGTGGGAAGTAGTTTGCCATGGGCTGGACTCCCTTTTACTTAGAGAATCAGAGACCCATGCCTGAATTTGGAACTTAATTTGAGAACATAAATGGAAAAGTGAGACTGTGTCATTCACAGACCTATAGATATACATGTAGCTGCTAGAATACTTAAAAACAGCTCCAGATCCCCAACACACATATCCTAAGCCTTCCAACAGTGGACATAGTTTTAAGCAGAAGAGATTGCAACTCCTCTTTGCCTAGTCAGTTTTAGAGCACTGGCATTAAAAGTAGCAAAAAACAGCTATTCATTTGTCTTCCACATGATGACAGTTTATATGATGACAGTTTATAGCTTGGGAAATTTTACAGCTTTCCTGGTAGCATAAGTGGCTTAGTGTCCTCCAACACTTCTACGATCTCATTTCCTCCCTATCTTCCTATCTTATTCTCTCTCTCTCTTTTTTTTTTTTTTCAGTACTCGTATCTGTTCTTTGTGTTACTCACTATAAGAACTTGTCCCCCTCTCTCTTGCAGAGCTACCAAACTTCCTTCCTTCCTTCCTTCCTTCCTTCCTTCCTCCCTTCCTTCCTTCCTTCCTTCCTTCCTTCCTTCCTTCCTTCCTTCCTTCCTTCCTTCCTTCCTTCTTTCCTTCCTTCCTTCCTTCCTTCCTTCCTTCCTTCCTTCCTTCCTTCCTTCCTTCCTTCCTTCCTTCCTTCCTTCCTTCCTTCCTTCCTTCCTTCCTTCCTTCCTTCCTTCCTTCCTCCCTTCCCTCCTTCCTTCCCTCCTTCCTTCCTTCCTTCCTTCCTTCCTTCCTTCCTTCCTTCCTTCCTTCCTTCCTTCCTTCCTTCCTTCCTTCCTTCCTTCCTTCCTTCCTTCCTTCCTTCCTTCCTTCCTTCCTTCCTTCCCTCCTTCTTTATTTTTGCACAGGGAAAGTCCCAGGAACGTTTCATCACAAGCTTCTTCCCATTTGTGACTCATGATCTGTGAAATATGGTTTAGATGCAAGAGAGAAGACAAAGAGTTTTCATTTGTAACCCACAGAAAATGGTTTGTTCTGCTCTGGTAACCACTAAATCTAAAAAAAATACTCTAACATAAATTCTCTTTTCTTTGTAATAACAATACATATTTAAGAGGATGGGTGAGCTTGTACAACCTTCTTCTGATACATCAGGTCAAATGATATTAAAGATTTAATGTGACAGGCACTTAACATTTAAAAGCTGTCTTACTTGTGGGATAAAAATGAGTGATATGCCTCAACTTTAAACATAAAATTAAAATTATTAGAACTGCGTTTAAACAGTTGCCTGCTATGTTTATCTTTCAGATTGGAAAGTATGTTCTGGTCATTCTGTACAAAATTGCTGTTATATATTAGGTACTAATTTAATCATTTCTGCACTTTTCTTGTCACCCACATCCTCAGCACTATACAGTTGTACATTCTTCATCTCCTTGTTTATAAACACTTAGTATTTATTAATTTATTCTCACAGTATACTTCTAAGGATAGAAGTATTATGAGTCCCTTTACAGATCAGGAACTGAAGCATGAAGAATAAAATGATTTGTTAAGATTCAAGTTGGGTTATAAACATCAATTATAATTAAGTCTCGTGCCTGAATTTCATTTGAAACTGTATTGACAGCATACTAAAAATGAGATAAAAATGAGAAGTAAGCCTTCATTGTAGTTTAAAAAAAATGGTGCAAATTGAATATTTGTACATGTAACATGCATATTTTCTGAGCTGGGTAGATTGAGAACTGTTTTTTCAAGAACTTTTTCTTGAACTTGCAATTAAAGTTTAGGATTTACTGAAAGTTATTCTAATTAAGGGGCAAAATATGGAATAATTAACAATATAGATAGGATTAAAATTGGATCAGCCAGCTGTCTCAAGAAAATCTGTGGATTAAGTCTTCTTGAGAAAAATTGGCAATGATTTGATATGGCCATGGTGTTTTTGGTGTTGTAGAACACTTTCATTTTTATGAAAGTGAACACCACTTGACATAAATATGGAACTTTGAGTGATTTATTAAATCATGAAGACTCTTTTGAGGAACATTGGGGAGCCAAAATTTCTTCTCTTAGAGGGAAGTTAAAATATCCTCACAGTTTGTGGAAATCTGCATCAGATTATCTTCAATAAAAGATCTTTCCTCCAAGTGACTTACAGTATACCTGATGAAACAATCATCCCTAAAATACACTATTAAGACATAAATACTACAAAACTTTCTTCAAAATCAGAGAAAATACATAGTTGCTCAAAAGCTGCATTTGTGGATGCTTCCCCCTGCTTTTCAAAGTCCCATGAGTGACAGTCTAATGCCATCAATATATATGTAACCCCAGATTAAAAAGTAAATAATAAATTCTGTCCAAATTTATGGTAGATATCTTGAAAGCACAAAATAGTTTCACTGTGATGGAGAAAATGGCTATTGTATAATTTTACTGCAAAGAAAAGTGAGAAAAGCAGTGGATGGCATGAAGCAGTTAACTGTAAAGCCAGTCATAGTACTTGAGGAGCTAAATATAGATTCAGAAAGGATGAAAATATTTTACCTCTCCAGCCAAATTCAATCCATTTGATACTATAAGAATAACTCAACTACATTCAAGAACAGAAAATCATCCCAATAGAGTACATGTTTTGATTATTTTTTATTTTGATAGTACTGTGATTAATGCATTTCTGGTTTAGAAAAATTGAAGTAATGTCTATATTGACTAAGATCATAAGATAACTGGTTAAATATAAGCTAGTGTTCAAATTCTAACATCCAAAGCACACTACATGGACAGTAGTTACATCTACTAGTTAAAGGAGTCCCATGGGTGAGCATGATAAGCACTCTAAGAAAAAACAAATAAACAATTAAAGAGACATGAAAATCTCAGTGCTAAAATCGTTAAAGTGATTATTTTCATACAATAAGCTTATTTCTGAAGGGGCTAACATAGCTTCAAATATACTAAATGCCAGTGTTTAAGAAAGTAATTTAATTGCTAACTGGATTATGTGCTCTTTTTGTGTACCTAAAATGAGAAAGTCTGTCTTGGTAACTGGAGACTATCTGAAGTTATATGAATTAATGATGGAGAAGATATGACATTTTCCAGTTTTGTGTGATTCCAAAGTATCATCTCATTATTGAACATCAAATTAGAACTTCTTATGGTGAGAGAACCACCTTGTTGAAACAATTACTACAGAATTAAAGATATTATAATACAATTGTTTTTGTTACTAGCAATATCAATTTCAAATAATACATTATCATATTTAAACTCAAATAAACAAATTACAGATGTCTGGATTGTATTTGAAGACAATGTTGTCAGAAGGTGACATACAGTGAGGTATGTCAGAAGGTGAATAGAGTGAGGACAACCAGTGTCATTAAACCCGACTTGAACAGAAAGACTAATGGATTACTTTCTGTGAATAATATTATTTCCAAAGAGAGATTTATTCATGCCCTCCATAATTCATCAGATATATAGAAAACCAAAGAAGTTTAAATTTAGAAGAGATATTCAGCTTGCAACTTAATATGAAAACTCCCCAGATACCGTGTTTGCAGAAACTCAATGAAAAGTTTTCCGGTGACCTACAAAATTTTACAAGAGGGACTCTGAGCAACCCTGTTTGAAGATAAAGTTCTCTGTACAAATATAAGCTTGCACATAGATACTATAACTTCAGTAATAGCCTAAACAATGAGCAAATCTAACTTAAATATTAGTTTAAAAAATTAATTTGAAACCAACTGAATGCGTTGATGACAATACTAAAACTGAACCAGTTTGGTGATAAAATTGTTTGAAAGTCATATGCATTTAAGGTTTGTGAACCAGGTAAACAAAATTAAGTTTTGGTGGTGGAGTACAATAAGACAGTAAGAGCGAAATGAGGTTTCTACTGGAGCGTGAGTAGGTTATGTGTACATACATGTATGTGGAACATTGGCTATTCTGGGAGAACAGAAAATTTTGGAATGAGGTAAGAGCTTTATTTCTTCCCTCTCACAGACCTTTCCTCCCCATAAAGACCTCCTTCCCTTTCCTTCACCAAGATTCCCACTTCTCAGTTGATATCCTTTTCTATCAACCCCAAACTGAAATCCTTCCTCATCACTGCCTATCCATAACATCATTTTGTCTAGTTTCTGTCTAGGGTGTATTTGTGCCCCTAGAGCTGACACTGCACCCAGCCACTGCCAGGTGCCTCTCAGGGGCTGCTCATACAGGTCTATTTATACAGAGCCACAATGCCATTTATCTGGCTCTTTCAAAGTACATTGATTTTTGCCCATGCAGGACTGTTATCTATTTTGGCAATGGCTTGCGCTGGCTTGTGTTTACAAGTTCAGATGCATGTTGGCAGCAGAAGTTCATTCTGATGGCAAAAGTGGTTAAGGGATAGCATACCTTTCAGGCTGGTATAGCACAAAGAAGACTGAAAGGCTTCCCTTCTAATCTTCATAATGAGGTCAGAGCCTCTATCAGCAACCTGTTACTGACCTTAGACAAAATAGGAAATATTCTCCACAAGTCATAGAGCAGTTTAAAACAATAGCTGGAAACACCTAGAAAACTCATGGAGCTTTAAGGAAAACATTACTACAAATAAATCCAAACATTCTAGTAGGTGATTTCCTCCAGAAAGATGACAAATATTTTAAGAGAAGAGTAGTATATAGTATAATAGATAGGTCTGAAGGCCTCTGCAGCAACAATGGTTAATGCAGTTTAGCCAAACGTGCAATAGAACAACTGAAAAAGTAAACACTCAATAAATTGGTGAGCCATGCTTCAGTATATACTGTCTTGCCCTGATAACTCAGGAGGAAAAAATAAAGTTCTCTTGCTTTGGAAAGTAGTTTGAAATAGCATATTTAATTTTATAAGCCTGATGCCATAGCTTTTGGCTGAAAAATATGACAAGAAGGTTTTTAAAAAAATAATAGTAAATTAAAAAAATAATTAGATAAATTGAATTCTGATTTTCCTTTAAAAAATAAATAAATAAAAGTTATCGATGAAATTACATTAACAATTACACATTTTCAGTAGAAACTGAATGAACATCTTAAGGAAAAACAAAGATTTTGGTGTCTGTGAAACAAGGCAGACAATATGCTAACCTCTCTTTTCATCCATTTTCCCTCTTAATATTTTCTTTCTTTGTGTGTGTGGTTTTTGTTTGTTTGTTTGTTTGTTTTGTTTTGTTTTGTTTTGTTTTGTTTTAAGCACACAAATTGAGACCACGGTGGATTCCTTTTCTTTGAGAAGAAAAATGTTCCACAAATTTTTATTTTTTTTTTTTCTGCAGAAAACTTTCATATTACAAGGACTAATACACAAAAACTCTGCTATCAGAGTACACTAATATCAGTCAATATTCTTGCAACATCTGTCAAAGAGGAACAAGCCCCCGGCCATATTCAACAGGACTGAACTACACAGTGTGAGCTACAGAGCCAGCAAATTTTGTCACTAGAGAAATCCTTCCACATTAGAGAAAACATATAGTCTTCCTTGGAGTCACTCTACAGATATATTTGTGTTACAGCTGAATCTGATTTTGGTTGTCAGCTCCAGTCCAAGATAAAAAATAAAAAACTTGGTCAGAGTTACAAATTAAAGCAGATTATTGTTTTGACACTGTTACAAAACACAGAAATGTCCTTTGTCCCCACTGTTTTGTCCCCACTGCTTTGTTATTTCATTAAAACATCTGATAGCTAGGATTGGGCAGATGTCATTGAAGAGGCTGCTATGACTCAGGAAATGTGTACTTTCCGGACATTAAAAATTTTCTCTCAGGATTTCAAAACCCCCAAAAAGGCAAAAATCTCAAATCTCAAAAAAATCTCAAATCTCAAAAATCTCAAATCAAAAATCTCAAAAAGGCAAAAATCTCAAAAAAAGCTGCCCAGTATGCTGGGGGAATGTATCCTTTAGCAGTTGTAACATGTATCCAGACTCTTAAGAAGTCATAAGACTACTGGAAGATTATTCAGTGGATAAGGGGTTGGCTTGAATACTGCACCCAGAGAGTGGTGGTCAATGGTTCTATGTCCAAGTGGAGGCTGGTGACAAGTGCTGTGCCTCAGGGGTCTGTCTTGGGACTGATACTGTTTAATATCTTTATCAATAACATAGTGGGATCAAGTGCGTCCTGAGCAAGTTTGCAGATCACACCAATCTGAGTGGTGAAGTTGATACAATAGAAGGAAGAGATGCCATCCAAAGGGGCCTGGAAAAGCTTAAGTGGGCCCATGTGAACCTAATGAGGTTCAACAAATCAAGGTGCTGCACCTGGACCAAGACAATCCTGGACATGAGTACAGACTGGGACAGCAGTTCATTGAGAGAAACCCTGAGGAGAAGAACTTGGGGATTCTAGTAGATGAAAAGCTCAACAGGAGCCAGCAGTGTGCTCTTGCATCCCAGAAGGCTAACTGCATGCTGGGCTGCATCAAAAGAGGAGTGATCAACTGGTCAAGGGAGGTGATTGTCCCCCTCTACTCTGCCATTGTGAGGCCCCGCTGGGAGTACTGCGTCCAGTTCTGGAGCCCCCAGCACAAGGATGTGGAGCTGTTAGAGCAGGTCCAGAGGAGGGCCACAAAGATGATAAAGGGGCTGGGGCATCTCTCTTATGAAGAAAGGCTGAGAGGGCTGGGAATGTTCAGCCTAAAGAAGAGAAGCCTCATTGTGGCTTTCAGTACATGAAGGGAACTTATGACAAAGATGGAGAATGACTCTTTGCTCAATCAGACAGGACACTAATGACAGACAAGGGGGAATGATTTTAAACTAAAATAGAGGAGATTTAGATTAGAGGTTAGGATGAAATTCTTTACTCAGAGGGTGGTGAGGCACTGGAACAGGCTGTCCAAAGAGGTTGTGGATGCCCCGTCCCTGGAGGTGTTCAAGACCAGAGTAGATAAAGCTGTGAGGAGCCTGATCTAGTGGGTGGCATCCCTGACTATGGTAGGGGGAATGGAATTAGATTATCTTTAAGGTCCCTTCCAACAAAAACCATTCTATGATTTTTTGATATGTAGGATGTGTGTCATATACACCTTACACATAGACATTGTTTCAAACGTGGTACCCAGACAGTGGACCACCAAGCTCCTTGTGGCTCAGACTCCTTGTGTGTCTGCATCCTATTTCCATGACAAGGAAAACTTGCCAATTGTCCCTACCCCCTTCCTTTCTTGCAGACCTCCTCTCCATCTCCCTCCCACCAGCACAGGGAGTGTGTATAGTTAACAAAATGTCGGCATGGACCTTGTGTCCATGGAGGGAGACACATACCCTCTGTCCAGTTTTCCATCCTGGATCATCAGGTCTCAAGACACAGTCTATGAACCAGCCAGATGTAACCATACTTACCAACACCTTTCATCTACAATAGTCCAAAAATAAACATAAATACATACATAGCCATGCTTTTGATTTACTGAAAACATTCCTTAACAGCTAACTTTTGCTGTATGTTATTTGAGGTCTTGAAGATCAGGAAGTTTAATCTATCACTAAAGCTGATGTTTTGTTTTATTTTATTTAATAGACAATATTGTATTTTTCTCTTACTGTATGATCGTGTCAGTAGCATGGAAGTGTCACACTTACTGTTTGCATGTTAGTAGTGATGTGGCAAAAAATAGATTGAAATTGTGGGGGTATGGTTAAAATCAACATAAAATATGTTCAAGTATTTGTGAACAATGCACTGTACTTGTCTACCCTAGACTGTTGTGAGAGATACATATGTAGTGCCTGTTACTGGAAGGAAGGAAAATATTTCCCCTGCCCTGATAGTTAATTTACAAAAACACAAGTTTTCTCATTAAAATATAATATATACATATACATATATATATAATATTTTATAATATATATAATGATATATTATATAATAATATAATATATATTATTATTTAATTGTATATTATATATAACATAATATATATATTATATAAATTATAATGTATTATGATATATATTATAATATATATATTATGCATATATATATATTATATATGCATGTATATATATGTAGCTAGGTTCTGAAAATTATCCAGTTGGATTTCACAGCTGGGGAAAAATAAATAAAAATAAATACATACATTTAAAAAAATAGGAAAAGAATAAGAAATCTTCTAGAATTCAGTAACAATTCTACCCTTTTTCTTGTACACTATTATTAATAAACACAATGGTTGCAGCAGCAAACCCATAGACAGAACAGTTTAACACATACTAAGGTACACTTTCTGATCTGAAGGATACACAAGCTCAGTAGTGCAGTATACAGTGGGATCAAAGGAATGTTTGACAGAGAAACCTCTCTTCTGACAGTATAGTTTGATCTATGTCTCAAGGACAAAAAAGAAATGTTATTTTCATTTTCATGTTGACATACAGGAGCTTACTAGAAGGACAGTCTCATAAACAAAGTGCTGCAGACCATGCATCCAGCTCATATTTTTTTCCAGGATTCAGGGTAGATGTAACTCACAATACAGAATATTTTCTGGTGAGGCTAGGGTGTAAGAAAGTCCAGTACAATTATAAAACACACAACCTGGGGAGATACCTGGGAGAATTTACAGCAACTGGCTAGTCCCCCAAAAAACAGGATGTTATATTTTTGTACGTACCTGAAAAATAGATGAATTTTGCAAGACTTTACTTTGTATCAGCCATGGATGGAATCAACTAAGTCTTTAATTTGTAATATTAAATTTGTTTCCTTTCATTTTAGTAATGTGGTATGGATATGATAACCTTAACAACACATGCTCGATGGTCTAATTGTTCCAGTTGTTTCAAATACTAACAAACAAAAAACAACAACAAAACAAACAAAGAATTAATTAATTGTTCATCATTTACTGTTTATGGTCAGGCAGTGTATGATTTTCCTTCAATAATGTATGTAACAGAGTTAGTCAATCACTAGCTTCTGTTTATAATGTAATACATTTAACAAGTGTCTGCAACAAAAGCTGAGATTGTGATCAAGTCCATTCAGAGTGGTGATTCAGTTGATGGCTTTGGCATGTGGGAGATTCATAGACAAAGTCTCTGTTCTGCTTTGTCAGGATTCATTCTGTCTTTTTTCTATCTATCTCCATTTTTGTTGAATTAAAATTTTATCCTCAACCCAAGAGGCCTTTCCACGTGAATCTTTCATCGACTTGATGTTTCCACATAAAACTTCAATTTTCAGTAACAGATATTTTCTATTATATAAATGTTTTGCTAAAAGAAATATATATATATATGTTTATGAAGCTAATCAGACCTTAATAAAATATGTGCAGATGAACTGGTAGAGATGGGTGAACAATTCAGGACACACACAGAGCCAATTTAGAATTTTTTTTTTCACAATTTCTGTCGATTTTAGTGAGTAGTTTTATTTTTAATTACTCACAAAGACACAGTAGTTCAGGCATTAGAAATAGTCTAGCATTAGAAACAGTCTAGCATATAGTTTTCCTGTGAAATATTAGTATTGTTCATCATAGCCAGGAATAATTTTGTGTTCTGTCCAAAATAATTCTATTTATATTTTATATATATATTATATATTCTATATATATTCCAAATTATTTCATAGAATAATTCTATGTTCTACCACGCTCCTGTTCTTGCTTTATTGTCCTAAGGTCAAAAAGAATCAAAGAGCAAAAAATATAGAAAGAGGTGATTTTCTGAAGAGAGGTATTCTGCACTTTATGCAACAATGCATCTGCGAGTACACCCTCTTCATGGTTTGGATATCATCCTGTATCTGTTATTTCTGGTTGTTTTGTGGATCTCCATGTCACCTTTGCTTTCTTCCTTCTTTATCTTGGGGACTTTTTTTTTTGTTTGGGGTCTTTGTTGGTGTTATCTTTTGAAATCTGTTCTGCAGTTCTATCGGGGAGATTGTTGGCTAAAAGTTGATTCATTTACAAATATTAGGGTTTATATATTACAAGTTAAAGACATATTTCAATGGAAATAAATTTTGTGTTTGTGTCATACCACCGGATTTTAGAAAGAAGCAAACCTGGAGATTTTTGTTTAATCTACTGACTGAAAAACTGCAGTGTACAGAAATATTCCTAATATAGTGCCAACAACATGACAAACAGTATTTTCTACATGATATGGTGGGTATCACCATCTAAAAAGATATATATTAATGACTGATTTGCCATAGGTTTGAAAACAGGTACTCAGCTTCCCACTATATTTCTGGAATAAGTCAATCCTTCTGTCTGCTCTTTAAAGAAACCTAAAGGACCTGCAGACCAGCACATATGGGTACATGAATGCACATGGCTATTGTTTTGTTTTTCATAAACAGCAAAAATCAGCAAAATAAAATGTTCTGTAGAAAACATGAAAAACATTTAGGCTACAAGCTACAAGACTGCTGTACTGTTGTGCACACAATATGTAGTATGCATGTCACATTTTGGAGCTGTTCCAGTAATGAAAGATGGAAAGTAACTTTTCCACAAACTTTTGGTAGCACAGTCTCACACCCTGCTCTCAAATCTTTTGTGTGCTTAAATCTCATCACAAAATAATCCCTCACCTACTTTGAAGGATTCAAGTGCCAGAGTATTTAAAGTACTTGAATATTTGATGTAGGAATATAGACCGTCAAAATGAAAACTAAATAAATATTTCTTTGTTTTTTTTCATTGTTGCTAGCCTAAATTCAGTATCCTCAATAGCTTTACTTCTCTTTCCTAGACAGCAGAATGTATCACAGTGCTATGCACTACTTTCAGTGACCACATTTATTTCAGATAATAGATTCCCTAAGTTATAGTGGGTCTGACATCCAGGGTGGGAAGATTGTGCAGAATTCCTTCCCAGTTAGACACAGCAAACAACAAACACAGTATTTGGAAAACCAAAAAAAGAGTCCAAAGATACATTTGTGGCAAGTAGTCTGTAAGATATCTACTTCTGTTCATTTTAAGAATAATCTATTAATGTTTTGTGTACAAATAGCAATTTACAAATTTCAGTAACAAAATAGATATATTTGCAAATTTGGCCTAATAACTGAAGTTGATTCATCATCAGAAAAATAAATTATACACACACTGACACACACTGAATCTTTTTTGATGTTTTCCATTTTCTGTATCATTGGCTTTGATTAGCAAGGGCAGCTAACACTAACAATTATTTTGTGGAGGTGTCTTTTTCCTCTGATAATTCTCCTAAAACATCTGCATTTGCCAACAGAAAATTAGATTTTATTGGTATGTGGCAATTCTCTCACTTGTCAGTATTTTGCAGGGAGTTCCTGTAAATAATAATCAAGGATATTGGAGGTTAGGACATAAAATCTTATACTATGTAAGTGGTTTATAAACATTTTCTCCATCCAGCCAGCATTGATGACAACACTTGACAGTCCAGACTCTAGTCTAATATGCATCAATATATAAGAATATTAAGACATCTCTGGAAAGCGTGATGTAGACCTACATCATGCTCCACGATTTGGCTATGGTAACTGAGGCATGTTGTATTTCACTGTATTCTTGCCTGGTAGCTTTGAGATTAAAATTGCAGAACACATTGCAGAAAGTACAAGGAAGTTGTATAAGTGTCTCTACTCAGGATAGTAGAACAAGCTGCCAGTGGGAGATAAAACTTGCAGCTGTTTGTAGCAACAGTGATTTATTTGATTTATTCACTAATTAAGACCCTTAGCAATCGTGTGTAAGACTTCTAATCATGTTATCTCCTAAAAAAGTGCAGGGGGAAGGAAAAAAAATCCTTCAGGATTTTATTTCTTGATATCATTTCAGAAGGATGAAGAAAACCCTGTAATTTCTTTATGTGTGATCAGGACAAGAAAATCACAGTTCATCCATAGGTGCATTGAAGTTCATGCATAGATGCATTGACCCTTTAGTCAGCATTTCATGACTGTCAACACAGAGACTTGCGATAACCTGTAGCAAAAAGAATTTTGGTCAGTTTACATAAATGTCTTGGCTTGAGGGAAGGTAGGCAGACATGTCCTCCCCCATGTAAAACTTCCTTTACAGGCAATTCAATCCAGGCAAGGGACAAGGGAAACAAGATGTGTGGCTTCTTTCTGAGTAAACCATGCGGGGGAAATCTATTCAGAAAGTTTGCAGTGTACCTTTCTCTGTGGTGACTAAAGATTTGCTCATCAGACTGGATATCTACAGTGACAAATACTCTCTATTTATCCTGTAACAGCCCTGAAATGACATCCTGAGCTAAATGCAAGGAAACCATCCACTTCTTGACGCCTTCAGTCCTCACCTTGCTATGCGTTTATGGGTATAGCAGGGTGGATGTAAATCAAGATAGACTTGTAGAAGGAAAATATCTTCAAAATGAACTTTTCAAATATGTTTGTACATTGACCTACAAAATGCTGAAAGATAGATGTGACTTGTTGGGTGAGGGGCAAGAGATACTGATGTTTTGCAATACTTTCAGTATAATGGATTAAGACTGCCATCTATTGCCTACAATGCTATACATGCACAATCTTCTTGAGTTATTCTAAGTTCACTCTGCAGCTAACATTCAAGAAACAAAACTCTTTGCATGCATGTTTTCCTTCAGTTTGGGGACTTTTCTCTAAAAGACATCTAAGAGACTAATGTACTGAGGCAGAACATATTCTTGGCATCTGAAATCTTTGTTCATTTTTAAACACATAAATTCTCTGTAGTACAGAGCCTTACCAGTACCTTTCTTGAGATGGAAAGTGTATTCTGGAACTATATAAATGTACCAGCAAAGAGAAGGAAGTTAATTTATTTTTCAGCCATCCATAAAACAGACATGAAGAAAATCATAATTGAGAATTACATTTTCCCAGGGCTTTAATAAGAGATTACATGTATCATCTGGATTTTTTAAAATGAAACCTGAAAGCAACCAACTCAAATCCCAAACAGCAATTAAAACACAGCTTTGGGGAAAAAAAAAAATAAATAAATAAAATAAAATAAAATAAAATAAAATAAAATAAAATAAAATAAAATAAAATAAATGCTGATTATTTAGCTCTGCAATATTAATTCCATGGACCAGATTTTCTCCTAAGGAATATTCAAAGTGAGGGAAAATCATCACTAATCCTCCTTAGACCATATTTGCAGGTCAGCCTCTAACTAAGCAAGGGGACAAAGCATAGGAGACTTGACTGCTGCTGCTCCCTGTACAACTGCTTTACAGATGGTTGAATGGTTGAACTGCACCTACATGCTGGATGAGAAAGTTTTGACAAGAGAGCTTTCTCCAGAAGGAAAGATCATACCGTGCACTGTTTGTTAGAGTGCCAGCCAGGGCAACAAGCCCTGTCATTCTTGTGCAAACTATTAACCTGAAGAGTTTAATCTACCATATAATTTTATGTTTGGTATAGTAGATACAGATACAAACAAGATTAAAGTGATCAGTTTACTTGCACCAGCAAACTAAACAAAAAGCAAGGGTGAATATCTGCCTGAATAAATCCTGCATATATTTGTGCTATACAGAACAAATCACATCGTATAGAATCTCCAGGTAGGGACTTGATTCCCACTGTGTTGACTACAGAATAAATATAGAAAACAAACAAACAAAAACAATTGTTGTCTCCTAATGCATACATTTTATGTAGAAGATGAAATACGACACACAGATGCAAGGAAAAATACAGGCTGATGTCAGTTACTGCAAATTTGTTCTGAGTGGGCTTTGAAAATAGGCTATTCAGTCTCAGATGCTTTTCTTTCAGTTTTGAGTTGTAGATTTTCAAATAATTACACAAATGAATAACTTAAATAATCCCACTACAGTAAACATGGCTACAATGCTAGACTAATTTTTCAATTTCTTCAAAACCAGAACAAGAAGAAAGACTAGATGACTTTTCCCGCAACTTGATCCTACAAGGTAACAGTTATTAAGATAAATATCAGACCTACAAACAGTGATCCCAAATTTCCTGTGATCCTATTAACCCCTCATCTTTGAAGTCAGTCAACATGAACAAAGTCCTCCAGTTGAAAATGAAGCCAGAAATAAGGCTGTGAGTCAGATCAATTCAGTTTAAATAAATTATAAACATTTATTATTTTCTATCTATTTTGGTTTATTTGTTGGTTTGTCTCTGATTAGTCACTGTATAATCTTTTACAGTCACAGTTATTCCAGCTAAAAAAATCAAGAGTTATAAATCTTCTTTTTTTTTTTTTTAAACTCAAAATGCACAAAACAGTGATGAGTCATACTTATCTTACTTTATTTTCTGATTTTCTGTATATGAAACTTTATTTTTGCTACTTCAACATATTCCATGTTAGCCAATGCAACATATTAGAGCCGGGGGAAAAAGATAAAACCCAAAATCCTTTCTACCCCTTATTTTGTCTACTTATATATTCATTCTCCGACCATTCTTACCCATATTTTTTCAACATATACACATATTCCACTAATAGAATAATATTTCATTTATACATATCAAATACTTCTCAACAGATATCACTTTATCACCTAAATTATATTAAATTATAATTAATATAATATAAATTATATTATATTACAAATTTATATTATAAATTTATATAATATAAATTATATTAAATTATAATTCCAGGTGGATTATAAAAATGCATGGTTACAAAACAGTGTTGATTTCCTTTCTACACATTGAAACTTAGCATGCTATTTTATTTTTATTTTTGTACTCTATTCCCCAGTTAAAAATATTCTCAAGGTAAAAAAATAAAAAATAAATAAATATATATATATATATCCTGAATTAATTTAGTTACAGAAAGCAGTAAAGTTTCAAATTAACTAGGCCTCTTAAAGGTCTATTTTTTTCTCTATCTTCATTTCTTTAAAACAAACATTGTTAACATGCCCAAGAGTAAGAATAAAACACCTAGGAGGTGCCATAAGGAGGCTGCAGTCAAGAAGAGAATCAGACTGCAGGCAGAGTTAAGGAAGAGGAAAAGGCGAAGAAGGGAGGCATCACAGAAAACAAGAATTGAGGGCAACAGTTTAGAGCAGGAGCAGTAGGCAGGAAAGTGAAGAGGGGAAAAGCAAGGGTGGAAAGGGCACACAGTGTCTATGAGGCTGTACACATGGTGCCAAACAAAAGAGGAGCAGCAGGCACCCACTAGAGTCCTGCAAAGTGATCAACCATATTCACACTGCTCATCATCAGTGCTCCTTGCCAAGATAATTACCTATTCTCGCCCTGCACAATCCCTTGCCTTGTTTCTCTTTCTGCCCCGTTGTATGAGCCTTGAGGCCCTAAGCCTCGATTTTTTTATTTTTTCTTGTATGTGTTTCTCAGTTATAATCTGTCAACATAGTCTGGTAGGACGCAGCCTACAGGAGTGCTGTTTCCGTAGGATGTTATAGATACTACCATTTCATGTGGAGGCACTGGGAGCTGAGGAGGCACAACCATGGTAAGGCCAGGATGGTGAAGTCTCATGCCTTTTGCTGTTTGGTAGGGGTTCACAAAATAAACTGCTCCAGTCCCACACCTGACTACTGATGGGAACTACCTGAAATAGTTTGACTTGGGGAAGACAATTAAGCAGGTGGATAATCAGGGATCCGCCAATGCAGCTCTTCAGAAATGTAGCTGTCTCTCACGGCAATGATGAGATGGCTGACTGCAAATCTATCTCAGGTCTCCTGGGCAGTCCACAATCAAATTCAATAAAATATGGGATTCTGAATGAGCTGATACATAGTCACTTAAGATTAAATGAAATGCAAATGAAAGAACAATGAAAACAATATTTTGCTTTCTATGCAAGATTCCTGTGCATGTCTGGAAGGGGATTAGCATGTACATAATACAGTCAGTATAACTTACTGCAGTGTTTAGATTTTTTTATTATTAATATTATTTTTGGAGCAAGTCATTTCACCTAATAATGACTTCTAGAATCAGAACTTTGACTTGGAAAATGACTTCTTTAGGTTCTGAAGCTATAATATTATTTCCGCAACATCTATTTCACAAAAGCATCCAGAAACCAGTTTTACCCAAGATACTTTATGGTCAGTGGTAGGCAAGCCTACTATAAATGCCTCTGCTCTGAAGAGATTGTATAATATTTGCAGTTTACATTGGGCAACTTTGGGGCCAATAACTCATGTTTGCTCTTTCTCAGGAGCATATCAACGCTCTCTTTTTCTCTCAGAAGGGTATTTTAAGCTACTGCACAGACAATATTTTAAAAATGTGTTTGATATTAATCACTTACAGAGAGCTCATCATGTATTTCCAGTTTGCATGTATATTTTCTAACATACATTTTAAAATAAAGTGTATTTAGCAGTACTGTTGTTTAGCAGAGTTTTTTGAAATGCTCTGGACAAAACAGTAATTCTCAGAATAATGAACAGATTTGCCAGCATTCAAACACTACACAGAGATGTAAGAGATGTAAGCTTTGACAGAGACTTTTACAGAGACTTTAGTGTGATGAAGTTTTTAAGTTATATGAAGAGTAACCTTGACAGTTTTGGTACAATTTTTTTTCCATTTGATGTGTTTCTTTTTGAATTCCATTAAAGGATAATAATAAAAATACATGTATACAATACATCATAGGCTATCATCTTTAACAATGGAAATAACTATGAATGTATACGACAATATTTTTCCAGAATTGAAAAGACGTGAGCCGAACCTTTCCATGTCAATAATATTTGCCACTACAATTTGGAGAACAAGGAGTTCATTAGAAAAAATGAAATATATGCATACACTGTACTTGTCATATTTAACATCTAACTTTTTGTTTATCAACAATGAACCTGCAAAATGCATATTCTCATGTCCAACAAAAAGGAACAGATTCAAGATTTTTTTTAATAGTTAACAGAACAGTAAATCTATGATATCGCTTTGAAAACCTGTTCTCAGAATAAATATTTCTATTTTCCCTAGAGAGTGAATTATTTATCCTTATTTCTATTTCCTTATTTTAATTTCCAATTATTTTTATGATTTGAATGAAGTATATATATGATAACAGACTTTTGTATAAACAGATGGCTTGCTTTAAGTTTGTCTTTTTATATTTCTGGCCTAGGATGAATTCTACCTATATGAAAAAAAGTGAAAAAAAGAAAAAGAAAAAAAAAAAGGCATTTTTGTGATCCAACTGCTTTTCACATGAGACTTTAGCATGGTCAGTTTGCTTTTATTTTTATATAATTAACTCTGAATTCACTGATGTCAATTAAAAACAAACAAACAAACAAACAAACAAGATCTTCAGTAAGAAATTTCTGTTTCTGTGACATAGGTCTCCACCTCTCCTTTTTTGCCAAGTAGTCCCACATGGAAACCAACATATGTGCATACCTCACAACAGTCTTTCCCTATTATCTCAAGGATCGTAGCCAGAAGCTGCTTTCTGTTTTTTTATATAAGAATTCCTTCAGTAGAAAGGCCCAGGAATGTTATGACTAATCAACTAAAGCTGGAAGTTAATGTGCTTTCCTTTTCTCCCTCAAGAATTAACTAAAAACAATTCAGATTCATTTTACTAATGAATGACCATGTTCATACTGTAGGCACTTTTGTGTATGTGAGGTACATTCATATCTGCAGTCAATTATCTCTGTAAGAGCGTGAGACTCCACAGTGAGGAGCACTTAGAGACTGGCAGTTCCCATTTCACTGATAACCAAGCTGCCAAAGAGTGGGCTTTCCTTATTTCTTTCTTACATTTACTAAGTGCAGACACATTAGTGGCTTCAACTATTTCTCTCCAGGTATTCCTACAATCCTTTTGAATATTTCATTTCAAAAACATCCAGGAACCTAAACTTTCAGACAAACTTTCAGATTAGACTATCTGTCTGCAGAAGGAAAAAAAAATGACAACAAAATAAAAAATAAAAAGAAAAAACACAGTATTTGACCTACGTTTACTTTTTCTTTTAATTGTTAATTCATTTAGCCTTGGACTTCTGTTCATAGAGATCAGAGCTGGTAGAGATAGTAGTACAAGATCTAATTCCCCTACCTGGGGAAATTAAATGCCCAATCCATTTCTAACAGCTGCTTATGTAACTGTTCTTAAATAACATCCTAAAGTTGGTAGCCCTTGTAAACAACATATTATTGTGCTGTACAGTAGAAATATGAATATCATCTGCTCTGTACTTCATTCCATTTCCAATGAACATAGATAACAGATTATTGCCTTGTTCTTTTGCACCATTCTTTTATTCAGAATACGTCTTAAGTCTTTAATCTTCACTTTACAAACCCAGAGCTCTCTTTCATTTTTTCTCACAAATATTTTGTTAATTATCCCCCAGATTGTTCTTCATATTTGTTCCTTGCTCTTTTTTTTTTTTTTTTTTTTACCTTGAATATTTTCAATACATTACACCTTTATTTATCTGCTTTTGCATTTAAATTTTTATGCTCATTTGTCCAGGATTTGTTAGGAACTATGGAAACAATAGCAGCATAAGTGGATTTTTTCCCCCTTTATATATAAGCAGAGGAAGGGAAAGTAGCTGGAATTCACATTAAAGCAGATGAAGAAGGCCCATTAAAAGCAAGGGTTGTGCGAACCAAAGAATGTAGATGTCTTTGGCTCTTGTCATACTGCTTTTAAATCATGTTTGATCACTGACTGTCCCTTTCAAAAAATATTTTTTTTTCTACAGGTTATCATGACCTAGATGGAAAATATGACTTTCAGTAACAAATCTGTCAGAATTACTTAGTTTAAAAATGTCTGTGACATTACTGCATATTGTACTATATTTTGATCAAAATAAATCCTGGTCAGTAGATTGATAAGAGTTTTATTAAGAGTTAATGTTCTGTCCTGATAATAAAATCATTGTCCAGAGAAGAGTAGATTAGTATAGATAAAATGTTTCAGTGTGAGATAATGCTAATTTGATTTATCAGTTTAATTTTGTTACTACTGGAGTTTCAAATCCTTTGTTAGAATTGTTTGTATGATTTTTATGAGTTCTAACCTATAACCTTTAATTGTCATTGATATCTAATTTTACTTTACTTTATGTACATTCTTCAGAATTTTTGTATCCATTAATTCCATTAATTTCTGACAAGTAATTTAGGAGAATCTGTTTAGTTAAAAAATGTTATAAGTACAGCTGTGTCATTTATCATGCATAGGAGAGTATCCCACTAGGATCACTGGAAATACATGTCCATAAAATAAATAAGTTAATTTTGTGAATGAGTCAAATAATGTGGAGTAAAATGCACTGCATTGCACTGCAATGCACTGCAAAGTCGCAGTGATTAAAATTTTTTCACCTGCTTTTTGTTGTTGTTGTTGTTGTTTTTTGGTTTTTGTTTTTTTGACAATAGGTAGATATTTTAGTGTTACAAATTCTGATCATAGTGGATTACCTTATTTTTTTACTTCTGTAAACTTGTGCTTTACTCTCATATTGTTGACATACCACAGAATCATTAAGGTTGGAAAAGACCTCCATTATCACTGGGTCTAACCATCCCCCTACCACCAATATCACCCACCAAACCATGTCTCTAAGTGCCACATTCAACCTTTCCTTCGACAGCCACAGAGACAGTGACTACCTCCTCCCTTTGCAACCCGTTCCAATGCCTGATTACTCTTTCTGAGAATAAATGTCTTCTAATTTGCAACCCTGGCGCGCAACGTGAGGCCATTCCCTTTTGTCCTATTGCTAGTTATCTGTGAGAAGAAGCCAACTTTCAGCTCCCCACACCTTCCTTTCAGGTAGTTGTACAGAGCAATAAGGTCTCCCCTGAGCCTCCTCTTCTCCAGACTAAACAACCCCAGTTCCCTCAGCTGCTCCTCATAGGACTTGTGCTCCAGGCCCTTCAATGGCTTCATAGCCCTTCTCTGGACACGTTCCAGGGCCTCAATGTCTTCCTTGTAGTGAGGGGCCACAAACTGAACACAGTACTCGAGATGCTTCCTCACCAGAGCAGAGTACAGGGGAACAATGATACCTGGTCCTGCTGGTATCATTGTATTTTCTACCTTGCCATTCTCATTCACTTAACATTACTGTATGTGATTAATTTAATTGTCTTCAATGATTTCAAATCATAGTCAAAGAACAGATCTATTGTGAAGTACCATTGGAGAACATAATGCTTTCTTTAAGATGAATTTGAGGAGCTCTCAGAGGCAGCAAGCGAGTAGGCATGGTCTGATTATGTGAAATCCAGCATAAATGTGATTTTCCAATGAATAATTCCCAGATGAAACCATGGTGTTATCACCTTACTTTACACTTTGGCAGACATACAGTTTTATGCTTTTGCACTTTGGTAGATCTATAGCTTTATGCTGTACTGGTCTTCTTTCTGATGTTTATAAAGTGTGCTTATAATTGTGCAATGAAACTACTATTTCTTGTGCCTTTTTTCTCATGTATTATTATTCAAATAAATATTAATATAAATAGTACTGGTACAACAGCATATATACGGGTATATATTTTGATATTTCTGTCTCTGGGGAAAACATAATCTTGACTGAAGTTTAAAAATCTGTTTTGAAGAACTGTCATTGAATTTCAGTTCAGATATATTTATCAACCACATATGCCAAGAATAAATGTGTAGATGCAGACAAGATAAAACAGGTTTCATTAAAAGACAAACATTTCTCATTGATGGTTATAACAAGCCAAATCTTCATTTTATTTTGGGTGCCAGAAAATATGATAACTAGAACTTGTTGAATATAAATTTAGTCATCTCATTATGTAACATTTTTGTTTGTTAAAGGAGATTAGCAACTAAACTGAAAGTTATGAGTTTTCAGATTCAAGCTCTAGCATTTGCAATTACTTAGCCTGCTGTTAAACTTTCAAATGGCTTTTATTCATTACAGTCTGAAAAATGTGTGGTGTCATGAGGGAAAGGGGGAAAGAGGTATGTAGGGATGTGAGGTACAGGACCTGCACCTGTGTAGTAGTGGAGGAAAAGGAGCAAAAGTAATATGGGAAAAGACTGATTTCACATCTGTTAATAGGAAAGAAGTGCAATGTCTAGACTACAGTATTTTTTCTGAGAAAAGCCTTCTGCTTTTGCAACAGGCAGCCTGCTTTGCCGTGCTTGCAGAAGAAACTCAGCAGGAACAGCTGACTGTCCATGTCTAGTCTTGACACAAGGCAGTGCCTCTTGCTGTGATCCTGCAGGCATCCTGAAAGTAACCATTTCCATCCAGAAGCAGCACTGTGTAACACTATGTACCACTGTCCCCCTTCAAAGACTACACAGAGATGACTTTGACTTAGCCTAGGGGGACCTGGGAAAGCAAAGTCTGCTGTTTATTTCAGTATATTCTCTAATAAGCTGTGTACTAAGAGGATTGAGGACAGGTTGCAGGCAGAAGGGGGGCACACAACATGGCATGACTTCATTGTTACTTAGAGGGAACATATATTTCAATTTTATAGTAGACCAGGGTATATAATATATAATTCCAATTTAGCTCAAGTTTTAAACAAAATTAATTATTCTTTAAAATCCAATGTTCATTTTGCTTTGTTTTGAAATAGAACAAGTGATATTACTTTACAAAATTTTACAAAATTACAATTTTACAAAAAAAAAAAAAAAAAGGAAGAATAAGAAATAAAATTGCAGGGACAGATGCTCTAATACCTTTTCCATGATGAGTGGCATTTTAATACTTGAGTTTGAAAACAAGTCAAGATGAGTAGAATAATCTGACTCCCAGGGTCTTCAACCATTCTTCAGTTGCTGTTCTGATTTTGTCTCTTAAAGTGTGAATTACTTCTCTTTGACAATGAAAATTTTATGTCCATTTACTGAAATGCACAGCGTTTAATACAATAACTTATACTAAGGATGTCAAATTAAGGACTTTTTTTTTTTCTGATCAAGATGTATATAGGAATGTGTATCCCCTCAGCAGTAAAAAAAAAAAAAAAAAAAAAAAAAAAAAAAAAAAAAAGAAGAAAATATTACCCTATGAATGATATAAATTAAATGGATTAAAAGAAGATACAGTAAAGTGAACATATTCATACTCTGGCTATTGATAGTCTACCAGATCCATTGTTTAGCCTTGCCAGATTCCAAGGGAATTTTAATAATATTCTAGGAAAAAGCTTTTAATAGAAGAGAAACATTCAAGAGGCATAGTGAAGCAATCAGAAATGAATTGAACATGTATTTCCTTGCAGATAAAGTGCTTTTTCACTACCTATTCTAAATTTCTGTACCCCCAGAACTAGATATCCTGCTTGTCTGTTTTATATCAGAAATATAGGCTACCATTCTTCCTTCCTTTCAGTGGTACACAAACATATGTATACCTACAACAAATACTTGTCATGTTATAGCTGTGTGGTGGATTGACTCCAGCCAGCATTTTCACTCCAGTTTCCAGAAGGATGTGGGGAGAAAATAGGAAGAACAAAGGCAAGAAAATGCATGGGTGAAGATAAAGATATGCATGGGTGAAGATAAATTAATTGATGAAAGAAAGAGTAAAAATTAAACCAACAAGCAAAGCAAAGAAAATCATTCACCACCTCCCCCAGGCAGGCTGATGCCCACCCAGTGTTTGAAAAACAGCTGCCTTGGAAGCCAGACCTCCTGGCCCCTTCTTCCTCTACCCCATTTTTTGCTCTACTCTGAGCACAGCATCATATGGTACAGAACATCCTTTTGGTCAGTTTAGGCTGGCTGTCCTGGCTGTGTCCCCTCTCCACTTTCTGTTGTGGCAGAGCAGGAAAAAGAGAAAGCCTCAACATGAAGCAAGCACTGCTCAGAAATGGGCAAAACATTGTCATGTTATCAAGACTCTTTTGGTCACAAATCCAGTATGCAACACTTTACAGGCATCTGTGAAAAAAAAAAGGCCATTCCATCCCAGCCAAACCCAGCACAGGTCAACAGTCCTCAGACAAATTTTTTTTGGAACAGGTGTTACAGTTGTTCTGTGTCATGTACATGTCATGTCACATTATGTAGACCATTTCATGATTCTCAGAATGCTTCTGGTATGACAAGCATGAAGAAGATGCTCAGGAATGAGTGCTAGAAGATTTGTTTATATAAGCATTAATATTGGACCTGACATGGTTTCTAGGTAACAAACATACAAGTAAAAAGATGCATTGAAACCATCCACAAACAGTGCTCCTAAAGCACTTCTAGTCTTCCACTACTGGTTAATTATTCTACTTTTTAAATTTCCGTTTATCAAGTAGAAAAGAAACTATCTATATTTAAGTAGTAGGATAAAACTATGTGATTTGGATTCCATAATGTTGGGAAAAGTTCAGAATGGTCTTTTGTAAAGACCATATTTTTCAAATTGCAGACATCTAGACCTCAAAATAGAACTACCATATCTTCAGCTTGCATCATTAGTGTCTTCCCTATGAATGTGGAGAAGCTTGCAGTGAGGTGCAGAGAATCTGTGGAAAAAGAGTTCCAAAACCTAATTCCCCACAGAATTCAATACAAAAGAGTTTCACTGGATTCGTTGTTCATACACATACCCACTGATATGAATGAACATTTAATAATAATTCTCATTCATATCAGTGAATTAACAAATGTGTAGACTTAACAAATTATAGACAATAAATAACTTGATTAAATTCTAGGGCTTTTCTTATGATGATGTTCAGATTATATTCTTTAATAATTCTGCTTACTTTTAACTATTCCAAAGATAAATTTATGTCACTACAAGTTGATTGTGAACCCAGGCTCTTTTGAACTTGCCACAACAGCATCCAAAGTGTAAAAACAGCTTAAGCAGATTCTGTTGATCAGCCTGTAGCTTTATTTACTCTTGGATACATGCATACAGGAAAAGCTTTGCAGAGATTCTACTTACCCACATGCCACCAAAATACATTGAAAAATTGTAAAGAAGAACACAAGTAAGATAATAAAATTTATTTTCTGTTATAGCAGAAGCTTGTGAAGTTTCAAAAAGTAGTTTTTTATTTCTAGTGGCCCCAGATTTTTTCTGAATAAATTAAAACAGACGTAACTATGAATATTTATATTCATAATATTTATATGTCATAATATTCATATTATGAATAATATGAAATTTATTCTTTTTTTTTTCCTTTTTTTTTTTCCTGTGTAGCATCATACTGTCATTAGTTGCACCGATTAGAAGCCTAAACTAATGTATTCAAAATAAAAGTATCATCTGTACTCATTGTAGTGAGACTTGACTGCATTATTTGGAATAAATAGAAAAGTGAAAAACATTAGTTGGACCCAAATATTGCATTGCGTTAATTATAATCAGTTTAATGATGTATTTCTAATTCTAACTTTGCTAATAATGAACACTATTAACTCACGCTTATGTCTTAATTGACTGCTTACTCACAAACAGTGATCTGTATAAATCTATTTGGTGCACCAAGTTGAGAGTTTCTGTGAATGAATGTTAATGTCTGCTTCATGTTTGAACGGATCTGAAGCTTTCATTTTCCTAATTATACTGTATGACTTTGAAGACTTGCAGTATTAGTTCTATTCTCTAGCTTCATGATCTAAGCTTCATTTCTCTGTAAATTATCCTTAAACACTGAAATTGTTTGACAATTCTGTCCTCCAAAATGCAGAAATAGCATTTCTAAATGGCTGATGGAGCCCTTGTGTCAACACCTCTGTCTTACTTCAGCTTCTCAGTCACACTGCTGATCTCAAATATACTCCCTGCCAAAGAATAAATAATTTCTGCTAAAACAATTAGCAGAATTTAGTTCCAAGGCAGTTGTTCATGTGTTTTCTCTGCAGTAATATTAACACCAGTAAGGATGTGGAGTACATTTGACTTGATTTGTTGTTAGTTCTTTGACTTGGCAGCTGTTTTGCCTTATTGCAAGACTTCAGGTTCCCTTTGCTAAAACTGGTTTGCTTTCAGACCCAGAGAAGGCAATTGTTACAAGTCATCCTCTTTACATTTTTTTTCAGCTGCTGAGTAACAAAACATCTGCTGTGACACATTCAGAAGAGTGACCTACAGCAACAAAGTCTGTGCTGTATTTATTGCTGAAGGCTGTGTTGTACCAGTTGTTCCCAAATAAAATACCCTTGCTGCTTCTCCTGCTGTGAGAGCTTTTCTAGCACACATGCCTTACTATCTTTCTAGGATGATGGTGTGTAGCCACTGAGCCATATGCTGGCTAGGACATCATTAACCAAGAAAATAGAGTCTTTTTTTTTTTTTTTTAATGAATACAAATTCCAATCTATGATGACATCTGCCTCAGGATCTCAAACAGGTAACTTTTTCATAATCACTTAATCAACCTGTCACTGCAAAGAACAGGTTTTCAGGCTCAGGAGAGAGGTATTTTGTTCCCATGTTATGTTGTGTACTTGTACAAAAATATTTTTTCTGTTAACTTCTGAGTTCTGAATAAAATGCAGGTATAGAGTTATAATAAGGTATTTTCCATCCTGCTATCCAGCATCCTGAACGCATTAATCCAGACCCCTTGACATTAAAGAAACTGAATCTCTTAGTCTGACCCTTGCTTCCTGTCTGCTTTTCTCCTGAAAGACAGAGTATGTGTACACACACAAGTCTGAATCTGATGTGCAAACCAGAAAGAGCAAGTGTGCATGTCCGTTCTGAGAACAGGAAAGTGCTCCTGGGTCCTTCAATTTGCACATACCCGTGATGCGGCAAATAGAGTCTGATCACATGAGGGCAAAATTGTCAGCATGGGTAAATTTGTATGGCTCTACTGTCTTCAAAATCATTTACTATTTTTACCCCCCAAAAGAACAAGACTTAACTACCTTTAGTTTATATATATGTATATATATGTGATTACTTCTTTTAACATAAGAATGGCTACTTCTTGAGAGTTTGATTATATTTATTACTCAGGTTTACAACAGAAATAAAATTGCAACCTAGTATTTTTCATCATGTTATGTCATTCCTGTTTTCCCTTAACAAAGGGGGCTGTGCCAATACCTCACTTACCTGTTTCTAGAAAGGTCTTTTGAGATCCATCAAGGATCTGGTATATTTTTAATAACTGAGGAATGTTAGAATATTTCTTGGGGGTGGATAAGTGACAAAAATACTGCTTGTTCCTCACAATCTTTCCTGTATTCACAAATAACTAACAAAAAACATTGAACTATTATCAGTACAAAATGGAATAAATCTTAAGGGAAATTTAGAAACAAAGACACATTGCTACTATTCCATTATTTCTAGGAAGACAGAGCAAGGTCTTTCCTAAAATATGGGGCCCCAACTCACAAAGGGGTACTGTTGTGATTCATCACTTTTCCTTTTTTGCATCTTTATCACAGTGACCTCAGCTGAGAGAGTTACCAAGATTTCAACAATGATTGCAGAAAGGAACTTTCTCTTGTGTAGGTGTCTGAGTGACCACACCTTCAGCAAGGCTAAAGTGGGTCTGACATCTGTTGCCAGGTTCCATACCAAAAAGGAAATCGTTTTTCTTTTAACTAAATCTTTAATCTCACCTCTTTTACAGACTCTAAACTGCACTTGTTTATCAGTCTAAGGAGTTCTGCCATCCAAGGGAAATAACTCCTGGTGCTATAGGATTCTTTTAGTTACCTCACCAGGTCCAAGTAGCTGAAGACACAGAAAGAAATGAGACATCATATAAGTCACAACTATTCGTGTTAATTTGCATCTGTAAATTCAGCCGATTATGCCCCACCTACCTCTACAGTTCAGATCCGTTAGGATGCTGAATATCAAGGAAGCCAATAAAAGGTTGAAATTGCCCTTGCATAGGTCATAAAGATCTGCAAGGCACAGGCACCACACAGAGAGATGACTTTTTGAAGTATTTTGGTTGAATTACATTTTCATTTTAGCCAGATGAAGAAGGAATCACTTGCAGTAAAATGTATATTTATTTAAGCACAGTGAGGGGGACTTTTGGCATCAGACAGGAATCAATAGAAGCTACTTTTTATCAATGTTTCCTTTAGTGCTGAGACTTACTACTTTTCTGCCTATGTGAAGCTATTTCTGCCTTCTGGACAGTGCTTTCGATCTCATAGTTCTTGTTTGTCAATATCTTCCTTCATTGCTCTGTGTGTGGAAAGGACTGAGGAAAGAGTGGCATTCCACCCAGAAGAGTACAGAATGAAATTATTTGCTAAGTATATCTACAGGTGTATCTCCAACATTTTTCACTGAGACTTCTGCAATAGCTGCATCTCAGACATGGAAGAGTGGGAAAGACAAAAGACAAACGTTATGTTATACCTATGGTTTGCTGACTTCACATGTGCAGAGATCCTCAAATAGTACTTGTAAACAAATCCAGAAAAAGATGCTTGCCCCAAACCTATATATGAATTCTGTTCCATTAACACTGTTGATAGAAACTATTTAAAGTACAAGTAAAATATTTTTAACATTTAAATAGCAAATTCAATTTTAAGCACCACTGTATATCACAACCACTCTACAAACAAAACCAAAAACTAGTAATGCTTGGAAGCATGGTACAGACATGCAAGGCAGTTGGAATGATACCAGCTTTTGTCCAAAAGCAAAACAAGTTGGATAAGCATGAGTGCCTATGAAGAACCAGGGCAAGGCTACTGAGCTCAGGACTTGTAGAACTGTTCTCACATAGCTTTAATGGTTCAGACCTTCAACTAGTACATCTTTCCAGTACTGTAAGAAGTCACCTTCTGGTGTTCAGACATTTAAACAATACAAGTAATAAGTTTGTAGGGTCTCCTCAGAGCATATATATTTCTTTGAAGCCTCTCAGTGAGTTGATTTTTTGCTTCATGAAGGAAAATATATTACTGCAATAGGGTAATCAGGTATACAATTTACTATAGAAAACTCTCTAACTCTCATATCTTTAGAAATCCCATCTTATTGCAATACAAAAGATTTTTGCCTTGAATGCTCAGACCTGTCTCCCATCCTGTTTTCTTTTATTTTCCTGTACAAGCATGTATGTAGCAAGAATAGTTTTACTTATCTGTCTGTGTAGTTGCTGTGTGTTCTGGAGAATGGAAAAGAGTACCATTTCACAGAGGCTAGAAGATCGCAATGATTGAACTTGTCTTCATATACATCAGAAAAACCTTTTCATTGTAAAGAGTCACATAAAAGGAATCAGAGGCAGAAAAATGTTAACTTCATAGAATCATAGAATCATAGAATATCCCGAGTTGGAAGGGACCCATAAGGATCATCAAGTCCAATTCCAGGCACTGCACAATCAAACGATGTTCAGCCTGCATGTGTATATAGGTCATTAAATCTGTCTGCAGCCTTTGTTCAGTAAGAGGTATCATGTCATGGAAAAATTAGCCTGTTTGGGGAACTCAGCCTACTGCTGATCATTAATTTTCATGCTCTATACAACATTTATTTTAGGATCATTCTATTGCTTTGAAATCTATTTCAAAATTAAACTTGGTAAGAGTGCTACTTGCCCTCTGTCACTTCAGTAGGAGAAAATGGAGAACTACAGTGTCTATAGTTGAAATCCTCAAAACATCAAACCATTAATTTCTTTTAATTTTTTTTTTTTTATTTTTTTTTTTGCTTTATTTTGTGTGTTTGCTTCATAACCATTATAGCAAAAGATTTAGGGATTTTGATTTCTCAGTTAAGAAAAAGTAATTTTCATAGGAAAATAAGAATATTTTCCAACAAGTGAAACCTTTGATTTATTAATTTAAAGAACAGATTTGTTAATGTTTCTTAAGATCACGAGTATGACTTAGAAGCTGAATTAAAATCATAAAGCTCTTTCAGATAATTAACTGAAAAGTACTCCAATGCATAAAATGTTGCTTATTAAAATGTTATTTGTTAATTAAATGAGTTAAATATCTAAACTAAAAAGAAACCAGTTTTTGAGGCCAAAAAAAAAAAGTCCATTACAAGAAAATTCTTAAGCTCGTATAATACTGAAGAAATGTTATAGTTTTTCAAATGTTTGTCTTAATCTTGAATAATTGATTTTTCCATTTTGAGAAACTTAGGAATGGACTTATTTTGTTAAGTCACTTTGAACACTAACTTATGTAATTGAGAATGTCATGAATTTTTCATCTAAATTTATTGCACAATAGACCTTAAGGGTTCTCCCAATACTGCAGTCTTTTAGGTCACTGATCTGCAAACTGGTGTTGAAAACTGTAGATTAAGTAAGTTTCCAGCTATCTTTGCTGTGCAGTGGCAGGCATGAACTATAATCTGTCTATGCTAAATGCCTCTGTTATGCCTGACACCTGCCATGCTGGGGTCATACAATTATAGTTTGACAGACCTTTCCATCTTTTCCTCCATTGCCACATAAATGAGAAACATGAAAAGTTGTATGTGTGCACATATTGTCTCAGATACATATTTATAATAGAATTATGCTTTTGGATGATCTCTTTGCTAAACTTTTCCTTAAAGCTGAAATCAGAGCTTCTATAACAGATTTTGTTATTGTGGGGTTGTATATAGGCATAAAAGTTGGTCTGTGAAAATCCAAGTCCAAGCTACTGGACAGATGTACAATGAAAACCTTTTTCCTCAGCCTTTAAGTACAAAATCAATGGGCAGGCTATCAAAAGGATATCCAAACTATAGAAAGTGGTCTGGAAACCCAAAAATCTTCAGGAAGATATTCTCAAAGTATCCCTTCAGTTTGAATAAGTAAACTAAGCAGTATCTAAATTGCCTTTTCAAAAGAGCTGTGCTAGAAGTCATTTATGCATATAATCTTGAGAGCTTTTGTGAGTCTCATTTAAGGTATGTTAATATAACCACTTCAGAGCTTGACATTAATGTAAAGTAAAAGTACTTCAAAATCTTCCATTAGAAAGGCTTCCTCGAAACCTTTTTTTCATTTATTTTCTTTTTCTTAAATTGGATATATTACCACAGTGAGTCAGAATAGCACTGGAAGTATACATTACAGGATCTGTGAAATACAGAACACTGCATCATCACACATAATTAAAACCACACAGAGGCTTTAGGATGTCTAGCAGAGAATCTGGAGAAGTGTTTTTAAAAGAAAATTGGTTACAGTGTTATATCATGTCATCTTATTTGATAACATTTATCATTTCCCACAGAGGTGTCAGGTAAGAATTTTACAAGGTTCTACATGTAGCAAGAAGAACCTCTTTGCATTTTCACTTCATATATAATGTGCTATACCAAAATTTTGAGTAAATAGTGGTAACTGAACAGCTCACACAAAAGACAAGGTTATCTAGGTACATAAAAATCTTTGATTTTCACTTCAGTAAAGGAAAGTGTTATCATTGGCCTCTAGAGAAATTTTGGAAAACAGCTGTCTACAGCGGCAAACGAACATCACTCCCATAATTAGACTCAGGAAGTGACAAAGAAACGTGAGATTTTTGTCCATACATTTAAATCAAGAGGGAGAAGCAAAGGTAATAAATAAATAAATAAATATTTTTTCTTAGAAGACAGAGATTTAAAAGCTAAGGGCAATAATTAATACAAACAAACAAACAAAAAACTCTTTTCAAATGGCCCTGTTAAAATTTGGTACTAAAACTTAATTGAAACCAGTATATACTTTACCTAGTATATATAGTATACTCTTTACCTAGTATATACTTTTCACTGTGGAAATTATTCCTGCATCAGATTCAAGGAGAAATAATGACTAGAGTCAAATCCCACCCCTGGTGTGGGCTTCTCAGGATGATTTGAAGGATATTATGTCACATGTACAACTCCAGTCCCAATGCAAAAATCAAAGTAACTTGAATTTGATAGGGAAGTGCAGTATAATTGTATGTTGATTAGAACAGTAGAAAATCAACACTTAACACTGTTACAGATAATCAGAGTCAGACTAGATATTGTCTTTACACCAACTTTTCTCAAAAGTCTTCTCCATATCAACTACATCTTTGTCTACTCTAGATTTCCAAATAAAATTTTACATAATATGTAAATAATATGTAATATTAAGTAATATATAATACATTTTAATATTATTATATTTAATATATAATAGTTTTTATAATATAATACATGGTATTATGTTTTACATAATATGAACTTCAAGCAAGCATACCTGGGCTCACAAAAAGTATGTGAAGTTATTGCTACAAAGACACAAGTCTGCATGGAATGTACAGATAGGCATACCATATTGAATCTGATCATTAGTTGATCTGAACAAGCTCCCTGTCTCCAGTGTTAGAGATTACTATGTTCCTCTATGGAACTGCAAAGAAATGCAACCGAAGAAAGACAAGGAATCTTCTCCCTGCACTTCAAAACATTATTCTAACCTTGACAAGTAGAGTGTGAAGGCTGTTGTACTTATTGCTCTTTCTGATTATCTTTGCTGAGTGTTTTATCTCCACAAGAAAAGTAGCAGAGAAGTTGTGGATTCCCCATCTCTGGAGAAGTTCAAGACCAGGTTGGATGGGTCCTTGGCCAACCTAGTCTAGTGGGTGGCATCCATAAAGCTACAAAAGACAACGTTCACCATCAAGAATGCACACGGTTATTTTGACAGTCCTGAGAACAGTGTTTTAGAATCATACCCTTAGATGAAGGGTGTTCGTTTGGAAAGAACATTGGAGAACTGAGGAAGCATTCAGATGTTTGCTTTAAAATGAAGAGAAGAATTTGTGTGATCCTTTCCTCCCTGGAATGCATGTATTATCCAAGTTTAGGTACACAGAACTCTAAATCATTTTCATTTCTTGTGCAAAATATAAGCTTAATATGCTGAGCTAAAATGTATTTTTTTGTTGTTTGTAACTGCCAGAAAGATGCAATACTTGTAACTGCAAAATCACATTAAAAAAAAAAAAATAAAAATAGATAGATCTGTTGCTGTTTGAACCCAGACCATCCTGCAATGCAATAGAGATATCATATTCTCCCTTAATCAGGAAGAAAGTTTTATACAGTCTCATTGCAGGGTACTAAAACTCATCAAGATCAGATGATTTTATATTTCTGTTAAATTTTATGGTTCTTTTTCATGGTTTAATAATAAAGAAAGAAAGTGTCAGCTAGTGATGGTAACTTGTACAACATCATCAGGAAGAAAAGCTAGATCAAGGTGTTCAAAATCATTTGAAAGCACAAAAAACCTTGGCGCAAAAGGTGAGGAGGGAAGGAATGTTTTTCTTATGATAGCAAAAGAGTAATGTATTACTTTCAGACTGAGACAGCCTTTTATGTTGGTTTTATGTACAGAAATATTTATCCAGAACTGTATGCTGTACATCAATCAAAAAAAAAGTATTTCTTCTAACTTTGTTGCAAAGAACTGTTCACAATTAATGGGTTTGCAAGTATTCAAGTAACAATTATCTGAATGTGCAGTGTCTCATTTTTAAGCGCTGTAAAAATACTTAGTATATATAACATGGTCCTCTGTGAGGAGAGTAGACAAATTGAAGGTATTATAAACAAAACTTTGTAAAAAAATAAAATAAAAATGTATGTGCCCATAAGAGCCTGGGTTTTATTGATATTCTGTCATATTCTAGCTCTTGTGCTGTAAAATGAAAATACGTGACAGATACTGTGTTAAAACTGCAGTAAACCAAGATTTAAAAAATAAAAGGAATGTTATTTACTGTTTTTGTAGTGTTGTTCTTCTCTCAGAAATATATCCACAACTTGGGGTGAGATCTTCAGGGTTAGAATAAAATTACCATTGCTTAATGTAAAGAATTTAAGACTTTAAAGAATTTTTAGAGGTTTTAATTTTGCATTAATCTTTAGTGCATGACTGCTGTGGAATCCTCAAGGTGGTTTAGAAAATGTATACAGAACTGTTATATTTTAGAGGCAACATTGTCTCCTGTCTTCCACATCCTCTGGGGAATCACAGAATCACAGAATTTTCTAGGTTGGAAGAGACCTCAAGGTCATCGAGTCCAACCTCCAACCTAACGCTAACAGCCCTCCACTAAACCATATCCCTAAGCTCTACATCTAAACGTCTTTTGAAGACTTCCAAGGATGGTGACTCCACCACTTCCCTGGGCAGCCTGTTCCAGTGCCTCACAACCCTTTCAGTGAAGAAGTTCTTCCTAACATCTAGCCTAAAACTCCCCTGGCTCAACTTAAACCCATTCCCCCTCGTCCTGTCACCAGGCACGTGGGAGAACAGGCCAACCCCCACCTCGCTACAGCCTCCCTTGAGGTACCTAAAAAGAGCGATAAGGTCGCCCCTGAGCCTCCTCTTCTCCAGGCTGAACAAGCCCAGCTCCCTCAGCCGCTCCTCGTAGGACTTGTTCTCCAGGCCCCTCACCAGCTTCGTCGCCCTTCTCTGGACCCGCTCAAGCACCTCGATGTCCTTCTTGTAGCGAGGGGCCCAAAACTGAACACAGTACTCGAGGTGCGGCCTCACCAGAGCTGAGTACAGGGGGACGATCACCTCCCTAGCCCTGCTGGTCACACTGTTCCTAATACAAGCCAGGATGCCGTTGGCCTTCTTGGCCACCTGAGCACACTGCTGGCTCATATTCAGCCGACTGTCCACCATCACTCCCAGGTCCTTCTCTGCCTGGCAGCTCTCCAACCATTCCTCTCCCAGCCTGTAGCTCTGCTTGGGGTTATTGCGCCCCAGGTGCAGGACCCGGCACTTGGCCTTGTTGAATAAAGAAATATAGAAGGTTTTTAATTCCTTGCAGGTTTAGTTATTTGCAAGGCATAATACAAGACAGAAGTAATGTAGAGAAGTCTCTTTGGAGACACTCTTTTTCTTCCTATTTGCACTGGTGGGCAATAAATAAATAGCAATGAGAGGCATGCAAAAAATTATTTTCCATGTATTGCATCAGATACCAAAAATGAGTAAGTATGGAAGGATAAGTCGTCTGCTGCTAGAAGTAATCTTTTTTCCTGAAGCAAATAGACACTAAATAAATGTACTGTGACCTCCATTGCTGTTTTTTCACTGATTTGCTTCTGGGCAGTACAGTATGCCTAAATGTGATGCCCCTAACTTGTGAGATTTTCTGAAATCTCTCTCTCACTAAGTCCAAATCTGTTTCTGAACAGACAAAGAAAATGTACTGAATTTGGGTGGGGAGAGGTTGGAAGGGAGGAGGAAATACATTAACTCTGTTTTTCTTTAAATCAAACAAATGAAGAACATGAGAAGGTAGAATATCCTCTTAACTCTCTTAAATGTCATAGGATTAGAACAGATCTCAATATTTTACATTGAATTCTGTGTTACATATCCCTTCATCTACAAGGTAGAATTAACCATCTTGAACATTTTTATTTCTGAAGTAACTTTTCAAACAAGTGAGCTTTAATCTGTGACACATGGTAAGAGAAACATTGATTTTTCTTAAACTTGTAGGTTTTGTTGAATGTTATTGGGCTTAGCTACTATTCCAGCCTAAGTGATTCAGGCAAAGTGTGATTACCTCCATAGAGCACCGCTTTCTGTTGCCCAGATTTGGTGTTAAATCAATACTTTCCCCTCTCCTTTCTAGTAGTATATTGACAAAAACAAGACATTAGGCATGCAGTGGACTATAATTTTTTTAAAATGCTGAACCAGAAGTCAACAGCTGAAGAAAAGTTTTGAGTTTTTACAAGCTGGATGTAATCAACTGTTAGTCATTCTACTCAGTCTGTTTTCTGTAGGTCTACCTGAATGACTAAGCTATCTAAATTACCAGAGATCATTCAAATAAATTCCTAACACAAGACAAAATTGCTACCATACTGAAGAAAACAGGGAGTTTCGAAGGATTGTGATATCATCTCAGATAGTTCCTGGCCTTCAAGCCTTTTAAAATAATATTAGTACTTCAGTATCAGTCTTACCTACAGTAAAATCATTGTTGAAGATGCATAAAAATCATCAGTCTCTTTCAATAGTCAGTAGCAGAAAGATAAGGGATAAATTCAGGAAGTATTGCAGAACTATTTGTTAACAATGTGAAGAAAAGTATAGCTATGTCATTCTTTTAAATAATCGTGCTGAGTTTTTCAATGCAGATCAATACCATAATGAATTATAATGGTTTTCATAAAATTGTTATGGCACTACTTCACTATTGTCCATCGCTTACAGAGTACCCATACTAATGCCTGTCTGGATTACTTGTCATCTTATGTGCTAGTGCTAAAAAACATTTGCTATACAGGGAATGGACATTTTTCTTTATTATGCCAGCTACTACCAGACCAGGCTGCAAAATTATACACTTCATCTTGTAAGTGACACACACTATTTTGTGTATGACAGCAGTGTCCAAATGCCCTGAGATCAGAGGTGAATCTTGTTCAGCATCATAGAATCACAATAGGAGCTATAAAAAGCTTACAAAATGTATAAACAGGAGGGAGATAGAACAAAATTAAAGGAAATAGACATGCAGGGAGATGAAGAGACAGGTTGCACAGCATCTAAACAGCAATGGAAAGGCTGTAAATCAATTTTCTTTAATTACTTGCCACCAAATCAGCACTTCTCATTAATTGCTTTGTAAAATGCAGTCTAAAAGTCTGCATTTTTGTAGATTTCCTGCCAAAGTCTACAAGACATTGGCAGGAAATCTACAAAATAATACCAGAAAGAATATACCTGTAATTGTGTATGCATTCCAAATAAGAATAACAATGGGAAAACAGAGATTTTAAAAAGAGAGCATTCCAAGTTTAGTCTAATTTTATCACTGTGATTTTATCAGCCACGATGAGACACAGCTTCTGCCAGGAAACATGTGGTCTCCATTCTCTTTCAAAGAGTTTCACCTGAACTGCTTGTGTAGCAACACCAAGATAAGAAATGATAATAATAGGAATTATTATTATTAATAATAATAAAACACATAAAGGTAGCCCTCCTCCCTGCTGCCCAGTGTCATCCCATTTACTAGATTGCACTAACTACGAAAAATTAAAAAAAAAAAAAATAACTTTTATCAGATTCATAAACAAAGCCACACATACTAAGACAAAGCAACACATGGTCCTTGGATTTATTTTTTTTTTTAACTAGAACACTCATGTGCTACTTGAGCTGGAGAAGAGGGAATAAATGCTGCCCCAGATTCTTTCCAAATCACTTCTAAACAGAGTGGAAAGAACCTGTGTTTTACATCACATAAAATGAATTTGCATATTCTAATAATAATGTACTATTCTAAATAACATTGCTTTGTTTTAGGTAGTTCAACGTTAATCAGCTTATGCTATGCTACTGCCTGGAATACTTGCACAAGCTGCAGGTGTTGTGTTGTGTCTCCATGCAACATTGAATGTCCTCAAAGGGTCTCTCATTTTGACCCTGAGATGATCTATGGTCATAAAAGACCTGTGGTGGAGACAAACCTGGAAGCAACAGTTCTATTTTGTCTGGGGTTGTAGTTGCCTCTTGAGTGTCTCTCTGCTTTCTACCAGCTGCAGTTTGAATGTAACAGTCTGGGCTGTGCTTCCATCCAGCTCTGAAGCCAAATTGCTCAAGTCAGACATAAACACCTGGCAAATTTTCACCTACACTCCCATGACTGATTTTATAGGCTCTGTTTGTGCCAATACCTGGTACAGCTTTTCTGTGATGAACTGAAATGTTAGTCACATGGTGTGTACATGTACCTTGAGAAGACTTTGGGATTTGTTTGAAAGTAGTTAAGGTCTGAGTCCAATGTTACAGGGAACATATAGATAACATTATGGTAAATTAAGGAAGGTGCTATTTGGGAACTCTGTGATTATATTATCTTTATGACAGGCTTCCTTAATTGTCTACATCTCTTGTGATAATATGTGTTTTAAATTCTGCAGAGCCACCAGTGTATCACTGTTATATCATCCCAACCCAGATACAGAGGATTCATCTTTAAAAGGAGAATGATACCCCATGGCATGTGATCTGTACCATCTCTGAGGCACCACAGTACTTTTGACAAACATATTTTAATTTCATACCAAACTGAAATTAAACATTACAGAAATATATTTTTCTGTAATCTTTCAGATTACAGAAATATATATTTTTAAAACTGCATAGGTACATTCTTCTTGAGTAGTTTCTTCTCACAGACCTCAAAAAAAAAAAAAAAAAAAAAAAAAAATCTGTTCTCACAAGACTTTTAAAATATGCTTTTAGTGTCTAGCCCTACAGATATTTTAGATATTTTATTACCTGCAACTTCTCCTTTCTAAGTCATTTCCAAAATATCAAATCTGCCTACTGACATACATTAGATGGTTAAGTTTCAAAATTTAACAGCTGCAGAAAAAGCATGGAAATAATTATTTATAACCTGTGTAAAATGTGATCTCTTGCAAGGAAATGGTGCATTCCTGATATCTGTGGCACAAAGTTGATCAAATAGCAAAAAACTTTCTCTTTTTAACTTATGGTCAGAAGGATGTCTACACAAGTCAAGTTAGTGCTCATAGTGTAGAAAAGATAGAGAAGAGCTTATTATTAGCTAGTTTGTCTGTCCATAGGAAACTGGCAGTGGCACAGAGGAGCCAATCAGACTGATTTTGGACTAAATTTCATACAGTCCTAGATAGACTTCAACCACTAGAGAAACGAGCTAGTTGAAAGTTTGCTTTCAACTATCTCTATCTCTATTCTGTATTTCGGTCATTTCTATGAGGGAAAATAAATAAATAAATAAATAAATAAATAAACAAACTATTTTTGAGGTCTATCATATCATATTTTTCTATACTTGACATGTGATATATCCTGTATTTTCTGTTGTCAAAAACTAAATACAATGTTTGAATCATTCTCTACTGTAGTATTGAAAACTGGAGTGTGAAAACAGACAGAAATGGTAATTGTCAATGACACCCTTGAGATACAGTATGAAGAGGAACCAAAACAGTGGTGGAATCAAAATAAAAGATAAAAGCAAAAGTTATCCATTTTGTATAGTCCATTATGTGTTATGTTTTAATTTATATGCAGATTAGATGTAATTTCCACATTAAAATGGGTAGAGGTGGGTTTTTTTTGAGCTATTCTTATTGTGAACATCATCTTTGTGAACATCTACCTCATTGAACGGAAAGCACAGACTGGAAAAGAAAAGTCTGAAAAAAAGTCAGCAAACATGGCTACCAATTTCATCAGGAATTCACAATGCAAGCCGCCACTTAGAGAACAAATTAATGTTTCAGTGCGAAATTTCTAGCTTCATCAACTGAAAATTCACTTCTTTTAACAAGTAATACATAAGCGCTATTGAAGGAAATTTGTTCATAACAGCCTGTGGTTTACTTCTTTAATGGAATAAAAAATATTTTTTCTTCCTTATAATATAGGGAATTTTCCTAATATTTCCAAAAATATTGTTCTGAGATTAAACACTGTGGAAATATCAACAACCTTAATGAAAGATTAAGGTTGTAGCTGCCTGGCGTAGAAGGATCTGGGAGTGATGGTTGATAGTTGGCTGAATATGAGCTAGCAGTGTGCTCAGGTGGCCAAGAAGGCCAACAGCATCCTGGCTTGCATAAGAAACAGTGTGACCAGCAGGGCTAGGGAAGTGATCGTCCCCCTGTACTCGGCTCACCTCGAGTTCTGTGTTCAGTTTTTGGCCCCTCGCTACAAGAAGGACATCGAGGTGCTTGAGCGGGTCCAGAGAAGGGAGACGAAGCTGGTGAGGGGCCTGGAGAACAAGTCCTACGAGGAGCGGCTGAGGGAGCTGGGCTTGTTCAGCCTGGAGAAAAGGAGGCTCAGGGGTTACCTTATTGCTCTCTATAGATACCTTAAAGGAGGCTGTAGCGAGGTGGGGGTTGGTCTGTTCTCCCACATGCCTGGTGACAGGACGAGGGGGAATGGGCTTAAGTTGTGCCAGGGGAGTTTAAGGTTGGATCTTAGGAAGAACTTCTTTACCGAAAGGGTTGTTAGACACTGGAACAGGCTGCCCAGGGAAGTGGTGGAGTCACCATCCCTGGAAGTCTTTAAAAGACGTTTAGATGTAGAGCTTAGGGATGTGGTTTAGTGGGGACTGTTAGTGTTAGGTCAGAGGTTGGACTTGATGATCTTGAGGTCTTTTCCAACCTAGAAATTCTGTGATTCTGTGGTTCTGTGATATATATATTAACCTTCTGCAACCATGAGGAATAACAGAAAATAACAACACAGTGCATTTTAAGGGTTTAGCTACAAATATCTTTCTTATTTGAGAACATTTTAGTTTCTTATGCTTTGAGAAGGATGATAAAAGGTATTGCTAAATTTAATTCACATTTCACTGAAAAGTACAATATATGGAACAATTTTTTTATATTGTTTTATCAAGGTAGAAAGACGCAATGAACAACGAAACTTGATCTTGCATTCATTACCAACTTCATAAATTGTACTTAGTTTCTTAGGGGTGAAAAGGAAATTCTGGAGGTAGAATTATATTGCTGCGAGTTTCTATTTCATATATCACAAATTTAACAGACTGAGTAGCTCAATAGACTTAGCAGTTTAAGTATCAGAGGAATGGTTTCCAGAAAAGACCCTCCCCTCAACATAATAGTAAATAATTTTCATAGACATGCTTTCATCACTTTAGCAAATTCCCAAATCCATAGACGTGCTTGAAATAAATTTATTCCTTCAGTGTGCTTTGGAGAATAAGCCTAAGTAGATTCTAGTCATGAAGCAAGGAAAATTAAGAGAAAGCTACAAAAGAGAGGAACTTTTATTCTTTTCCATTATTTAATGGACTTAAGAGCATATCACTTTTTCCAGACAGATTCAAATAGGAAATTACTAACGCTTTTCTTTTAGTACTTTTCTTTATGACATTTTTGTGTTTGCTTGTTTCCTTCTTCTTAGTAAGCTTCCACATAGGTTGTTGTCTTTTGGAAAATGATTCTTGGCCATTGAGCTTCTTCTTGCACCAAGTTATAAGATCTGAATATGGATAGTGAACAACTTATTTGACACAGTGGGGTGTTGATGATAGCTTTGTTATTAGTCAGTCATTGATTATATATCAGTCATATATCAGTCATTGAGGTTTAAAAGTTTTACCTTTAGAAAGTGTAAGCTCTCACAGGACATAGAGAAAATATTACAGTGCATTTATTTTATGTAAATGAAGCCTAGTAGAAGCACAGATCCTTAGGGCAATTTGAATATAAGGTAACAGTAATAAGCTAAATGATTCACTGTGCAAGTCATTGGCAGTGTTGGGAGATTCAGCTGCTGCTTCTTTACCACCTAAAAACGTACACATCAAATCATACTGTGGTTAATTCTGAGTAGACTTGATATCAGAACAATATACTGTTATTTATTTTAAATAAATATTTTTAAAATATAATTAAAATAATAAAAATGTTTATTAATAATAAAAACTCTAATAACTCTTGATTTTAACATGTATTTAATTCAAATATTTATACTTGAGTATTTTTACAAGCAATAGAGTCTGAAAAATATTATTTATAATACTATGCAGAGATCATTGATGATGGTGGTGTTTGGAAATATTATATAAGGTTCCCCATCTGAAATATTAGACAAACTGTTTCTTAAAATTAATTTTGTAGTACATATTGAAGCAGAAAAAAAAATATTATGCAAAACTAAATAAATTTGTTCTGTGCACTTAATTGCCACATTCTAAGTATCTTAAGTACCAGGGACTCATTTAGTTTAATTTATCATTCTCTTCAAAGAATAATCTCTCCTCTGTATTATTCTTAAGTCTTTTGATATGATTGTAAACATGTTGTGTCTCTTTTCAAAGCAGCTACAAGTGATATTCCTCATTTCTAGATTAAATGTATCCCTTACTACTAGTTTCCCTCATGCTTACCAGGCTGGACACTTAGAGATCTGGTATGTAGGTCAGAAGTACAGCTGTTGCTATATTTTTCATCCGTGCTTCATTTTCACAAGTTTCAAGATTACATTGAGACTCTTCTGTCTTCAACAAAGGAGTGTAAATGTAGGGCAATGTATGCAGAATAGTCTATGTCTACAATGCATAACATAAATGTGCAGTCACAAAACAATTTTGACTTGTAGTGTTTTTTTTCTTTTTTTTTTTTTTTCATAATCTGTAGCTACATAAAAGTCCTTGTAATCACTTCTTAGTTGCAAAGCAGTCCTACAGAAATTATTTGCTCTATTGATATACTGAAAAAATATTTAGTTGGGTGTGTGGGGAAGAGAACATACATCTTCTGAAACTATTAATGAAAATTGCAAGTCTAAGTGCTTGTATGTACCTCATTGGAAATGTACTCCATAAATTGTTACTTTGTCTCCTGATACAAATTGCTAAAAACAGCTGAGACCCTGGAGAAGCTAGAAGAGGCAGGGTAGTTGTACTGGCACCACACTCTGCTTCTATCTTTACAAGACCCAAGAGATTGGGTAATTTACTGTCTATGATTTTCCTTGCTCAGTACAATCACTTCTTTCAAATTGATGTTTTTAACATGCTTAGGCATGCACAGGGAATCAGAGCAGACTGTTTAAGTCTGAATGCTTGAAGGGTGATTTATATTAACAACAATTGTATCACTGAAAGATTATATATTGCAATTCAAAATAATGTTTATCACACATGTTTGCAGAAGTCAATTCCCTAGGTGCTGTCATTGTCTAGGAAACTTGTCTTCCATGTTGTTTTCTTTATGCCATACTTATATTCAACCCCCTTTAAGGCTCTTGGTTCAAAAAACAAACACAAAAAATCTTATTAGAGCTCAGACCCCATCATGTAGTCCATCTTTCAGAACTCCTTGGGAAAAAAACACTTTACATGACAGTATGGGACCAGAATGTATGTGTCATTGACTTCCTAAGACAGATATATATTTATAGAATAGAAAATGATAATTATAAATCAATGCATAGGAGATTTATATTATCCAAAGATAAAAGAAATTGATTAACAAAAAAATAATAATAATAATAAATAAATAAAATCCTTGAGAATTTGACAGTTTCTGAAATATAGCAGTGGTTTGTCTCTGAATCCAATCCAGACTACAAACAGAAATATTCAGATGTCATGAGGAAGTGGTGATCTTCAAATAATTATAAATCTAGCCAATGCTAATGAGATGTAGTATTCTTACCAAGCTTCTTGTCAAGAGGTTTAATTTGGTTTTGACTTTGGTGGAAACTTTGCTTTCAGGGAGACAAGGGGCTTCAGTGGAGTTGTCTAGAAGGTTTTAGGCCAAACAATTCTCTTTTAAAAACTGCACGTCATGGAAGTAAATAGTTGTGTAGGAAAGGATGAAAGGTGTTTTAATTTTCTGACCTCAAAATAACTGGAAAAAAATATATTTGAAAATCAACATACAAATCAGTTTTACAAAAGCTATACAAATAGTTTTTCATTTTGAAACTATGCTTAGTAAAAAACATTAAAACAAGACATTAGTGACATAAAAAATAAAATGTTTCATGATGAAGAGGAATAATTTGATTAATTCTCCCTAAAAACACACTTTTTCTCTGTAATTTTTAAACATTTTTAATTATCACCCTACTTTTAGGATGGAAAATACACTTTACCAAATCTTCAGGACATTAGAAATTACTATTCCTAACCTCTTACTTTATTGAAACTTAATTAGCCATAGTTAATTTATTCATACTTCAAGAATAACCCAATAATCAGTTAAGTTTTGGCTTTGTTGTGTACTGAACACATAGGACCAACAGCTGCTGTATTCATTTCTATATTGTTTACATTGCAGGTCAGTTTAATATAATTCGGATTTATACTTCATCGTTACTCTTCTTTCTAAACAGAAATGTTTATCTGCTCTTCATGTCTATTATTTCATCTCTGGTTCCTTATAATTTTTTTTCTTGATTTTAGTTTATTAACTGGTAACCTGAACAGCATGGATTTGTAGAACAGTAATTTTCTTTTCCCCTCCCTGTTCTGTTGACCTCAAGTATATTTGATAGAATGCATGAAGGACCATTCTGTAGGTCTGAGGTCACATGGCATGGCACAGATTTCATCCATATAGCTAAAGCCTCTTTTCTTCCTAGTGAAGGCAGTCTGTCAGAACTGAGTGTTGTGATGGTCCCTAGTCCACATGAAGACCTGGTGTCCTATGATCCAGAGGGTATTTGTGACTATTTATCATCACACATCAAATGTGACAAGAAGCATGCTAACAGTTTCACAGAAGGAATGATCGTGGGCTATTGCTCAGGTCCAGTCCCTCAAATTGGCTAGCTTAATATGAAAAATGTAGGCCTGGGGTCCAAGGTTATTTCTAAGGAGGTGGAAAGGTAAGTTAAGAAAAAACTACCATCAGGGGACTTACATTTGCCATACAGATGCCTCAGAAAATATGGAGATGCAGGGGTTAATTCCCAAAAGGTTGTAAACCAACAACATTTTGGCATTTCAGGAACAGAATGAACATATTAGATTTGTGGAGTGTCTTCATGATCTGTTTCTTAAGATTCTGTCACTCTCTGCCCCCAAACTGAGAGAATGTCAGTGACCATAATCCCAGTGCAGTTCTCCCAGATTATCAAGGCTGAATGAATAGGTAATTATAACCCATCCTTTTAATCCATGGGGACACTGAAGACAGAATAAGTTTATGTGTTTCATAGGATTTGTAAAATTTAAATCCTTGCAATTTAAAAGGGATAAGCAGGAATATAAATTGACAGTTGCAATCTAGCAGGAGTACCCTTTAAAATCCTTCTAGATAAAAACAAGACTCACCTTCCAACAACCATTACTCCCGCTCTGCAAAGTTCCAGCACCTGAAATAAAAATGATTTAAGCAACAGAGTCTAGACAGAGTCTCGTGATCTGTTGCAGATTACTCTGTCCACAGAAGACTCCAGTTTTACTGCTAAAATCCTACCTAAGCTGCTCAGAGTAGCAGCAAAAAATTTTTAGATAGGTAATTGATATTGATTCTAGCAGCAACTATTCACTTGAGCATGTAAGAAGCAAACAGCAGCAGGAGCAAACTGCTTTTTCTTTTAATGTTTTCTGACTGTAAGTAGAAATCTATGTGTTCACCCACAGATTTAATATCCATTTATCCCATCCCAATGAGTTATCAACACTATAATAAAAATAAAAAGAAAAGTAGTAGTCCAAAACAGGAGTTCTGCAATTCCCATCTTTCTGGCTTTGCCATTATACACTGCTATCTTCTGATTTGTGAAAGCTCCAGTTAATAAGGTAGGCAATACAATAACTTTCATTCTATTTCCTTTGTGATAGCAAATGCTTTCCAGAAGTATTCATATTGCAAAGGTGGTGACTTTTAACATTTTAGAAGTACATAACCATTACACAGGGAAAGATTCATATCTGTATTCATGTTCTCAGGCTCCCTTGAGTGCCCCAACTGTCCTTGTATGCATTGGCTGCACTGCAAATGCGAGAGGGAATACACTGGGAATAGCACATCGTTTGGCTTTGATTTGGAGCCTTGCCAGAAGGAGTAGGCCTGGGATTTCTGCAGTTTGAGAAGTGCAGAGAGAGAATTGGATATTACAGCCCTTGGATGAATGCTCATTCTTATTCCATGAAGGACTGTACTGAATTTACAGAAAGATAAGCCCATCTGATCCAACTGTTGGTACTTAGGGGAACACCTGAAAAATTTATTCTGTCAGGATGGCTAAAATGTATTAGAATATTTATGGATTGATGTATTTTATTCAGTCATGTTTCTCAATGGAATAAGCATGAACATTTACAAGATTTAAAGGACACTTGCAGAGCTAAATCTTGACCTTTTGCTAAACCTTTTCACAGCTGCAGGTACTATGAGGTACTTCTGAAAGAAAGACCATGAATGATCAAGCATGTGTTACACAACAAGGCACACTGTATCTCTGAGACTACAAATATGAAATTTACAGATTGTAAGCATACACAATGATTTGACATTAATTATTCTGATTTGGAACTCCTTCTCTCTCTCTCTCTCTCTCTCTCATAACGAAGATGATCAAGGGGCTGAAGCACCTACGAGGAAAGTCTGACAGAGCTGGTAATGTTCAGCCTAAAGAACAGAAAGCTTTGGGGTGACCTCAATGTGGGTTTTCAGTACTTAAAGGGGACTTATAAAAATGATAGAGAGTGCCTCTTTACTCAATCAGATGACAGGACAAGGGAGAATGGTTTTAAACTAAAATAGGGGAGATTTAGATTAGAGGTTAGGAGGAAATTCTTTACTCAGAGGGTGGTGAGGCACTAGAACAGGTTGCCCAGAGAGGTGGTGGATGCCCCATCCCTGGAGGTGTTCAAGGTCAGGCTGGAGCCATCTGATCTGGTGGGTGGCGTCCCTGCCTATGTCAGGGGTTTTGGAACTGGATGATCTTTAAGGTCCCTTCCAACCTGAGCCATTCTATGATTTTATGATTCTATACACATATCCTTGGAAGTTATTTCCTGTAAAAGAATAATTAATCTGATGGTCAAAGTCAACATTTTTACAGTATAAGTTTAATAAGCCAAGATATTTTTACACTGTTTATGGGAAAATGGGGCCTAATTGAAATGATATATTTAGCTGATTCTTTCTGAAGAACATTTTGTCTCACTCTGTTGGTTTTATGTGGCAAGGTTTTAGTAATGGGGGTGCTGCAGGGGTGACCTTTGTGAGAAGAGTCCAGGGTTTGCCCCATGTCAGACACAGCTGATTGTAAAGACAGAGATAGAAGAGGGAGAAAAATATGAGAAAAACAACCCTGTAGACACCAAGGTCAGCAAAGAAGGAGGGGGAGGAGGTGCTCCAGGCGATGGAGTAGAGGTTCCCCTGCAGCCTGTAGAGAAGACCATGATGGAGAAGGTTTTCCCACCACCACCCATGAAGGATAATGTTGGTTCAGTGATCACTGACACCTGTGGAGGACCTCGTGGAGCAGGTGGACATGCCCTGAAAGAAGCTGCAGTTCATGGAGAGACCATGCAGAAGCAGGCTACTGGAAGGAATTGCAGCTCATGAAGGAACCCATGAAGGAGCAGTGTGTTCCTGAACAATGGCACCATGTGGAAAAAACACATGACGGAGCAGTTCGTGAAGAGCTGCAGCCCATGGAAAGGACCAATGTTGAGCAGTTCATGAAAGACTATATCCCCTGGGAGGGAGTCTACACTGGAGCAGACAAAGAGTGTGACGAGTAACAAGTGGCAGAGACAAAGATTTATGAACAGACTGCAACATCCATTCCCCATCCCTCTGCACCACTCGGGGTGGGGGAGGACGTAGAAGAATGTAGAGTGAAGTTGAACCTGGGAAGAAGGGGTGGGAAAGAGGGAAAGGTGTTTTTAGATTGTTTTAAGTTCTCAGTATTCTGTCTGTTATTAATTGGAAATAAATTAAATTAATCTTCCCCAAGTGGAGCCTGTTTTGCCTTGGACAGTAAGTCTCCCTGTGCTTATCTCCACCCATGAGTTTTTCAGCCCATTTTATCCACCTGTCTTGCTGTAGCATGGTCAGCATGGGACAGTCAGCCAAGGTTAACCCACCACAAACATTTTTTTCACATCTCAAATGTATGGGGACATTAAATAGTACAGAAATTATAGGTGATTATTTTGAAAATATTTCAATAATTTTTAGTCTTATTATTCTTTTGCCTTGTATTATAAAGAAACAACACTACCATGTGCTACAACAAGCACAAAACAGATTTGTTCAAAAGTACTTCTACATATAAGGGAAGAAGCCATAACAGTATACTATTGAGTATGAATAGGTCCCCTCCTTTCTTCCTTACTCTTCTTTCTTCTCTCCCTTTTTGTTATGCTTTCTCAATTTAAGTAAATCTGAACAACATAAATCTGAACAACATAAAACTCAACAAATCTAAACATAAACCTCTCAACACCCATTTCAGGAGAGGAAGCACTGTTTCAATTTCATAGAGACAGCAAAGCATAAATGTGAAGTCCAGGGTCACAGAGGAAGTTTGTGGCTTAGCTGAGTTATCAGCTGAGCATGTTTTTTTTTCAGAGTTTCAGATGAGTACTTCATTCACAACACATTTCAGCCTCCTAATGAAGATTTGTCACCAGTAAGTAAAATTCTACTGGCAGCTGGACTTATAAAGATTATTTTCTTCACTTTGCAAATGATGGTAACATTTAAAAAAAGTTTCAGGGATCTGCATATGAAAACTTGAGAATTACTACTTACAGAAGAATATACACCTGTAAATCATCAGCCACAAAGAAATTCAATGGGTAGTATTAAAATTAATCAAGAAAAAATCATAGGATTAATTAAAATTTTCATTAATTACATTTATTTAATTTAAATTTAATTAAATTTAGATTTATTTAATTAAATTTAATTTTTTTTCTCTGAGCATAACATACCAACTCTGTCCAACTTCTTGACAAGACCTTTTCGCCTTTATAGCCATTTGTGCCAGACATAGGTAGCAGATAAGCTTTATGTTATGTGACGGCAGAAAATAGCTCAGGCAGCAGACAGAGCTATGATGGGGCAGACAGAGCTGTGAGGCAGGCTCATCAGACACCAGCTGGGCAGCCCTACAATACACTGCAGCTCCACTCTGGCATATTCCAGAAATGGCATATCAAGAACCTTGGCATTGAGGATGCTTGAGAAGAGTATCACAGGCTCACAAATGCTTAGTAGCTATTCCTCATGTGAAAACACAAACTGGGAAAACAGTTGTGTCTGCTGAGGCAGATTCCCATTCAGGAAACAGAAGTGAGCTTTTCCCAGAGGTCTAGCTGGCAATCAGACCTTTAGCTCTGGGGATCAAGAAACACAAAAAAGGGAGAAACATGCTAAGAAAAGCAATATACAGTTTTACTAGGGTATCCCAAAAACGAAGTATCCCAAAGTTTGACTAGGGTATCCCAAAGGCAAAGTGCAGTTATTGTTCTTTAAAATCTCTTCATATATAAACTAAACTCAAATCATGCCCCCAGGCATATGAGACTACAAGTAGTATCATGTTAAAAGGAGAGAAAAGCAAAATGTGTCATATTTTTGTCCTGCATTAATAGCAGACAGACAAACTGAGATTGTTTTGTATTCTGTCAAAGCTTCAAGTTTTGAGATATATTAAGCACCTGGTTCCTTAACTGCTTTCAAAGGGAGTTGTGGGTGGTGCCCAGAATCTCTTCAAATTTATGACTGTAATTACAGAAAGCAAATGAATCCTATGCTTCTATTCATTTGCTCTGTGTGAAGAGCATAGAGCTTAAGAGCACATAAGGGAGAGAGTGAAAACTACAATGGAGTAAGGTTATTATTTTAAGGTAAGTCAATTAAGTTTCCAAAATATCTTCCAGAAACTAACACAGGTCCTCCATAGATGGAGATCTTTTTACTTAAGAATATTTCCTTCCTCTTTTTGCTTATAAAAATGAATTAATTAAGAGAAAACAACCCTAAATGAAATACCTGAGAATGCAGGTAAAGATTAGGAGACCCTACACCATTAAATTCTGAGACATAACTTCCAACATTAAAATGGTCCCATTATAAATCATAATTTATGTCTGCAATAGAACCAAAGTTTAAGCTTCAAGAGTTTGGCCATTCTGGGTGGAGAACTCTGTTTAGGGCTTCCAACATATGTTCAACTCTTACAAGCTGGTTACTCAGAAACTGGGTGGAGAGGAAAGAAAGTGCATTTGATTTATATTTGTGTGAGAATCAGGGAAACTTATTTTTGAATACTTTTTAATTTGGCTGACATGCAAATTTCCTCAGTTCTCAGTATTTTTCCTCAGTACAAAATTTTCTCAGTACAAAACCACAAATCCATATTTAATCTGAGAAATCAAGCAGGATACATAGTTTATATGTCACTCATACAAATTCAACAGAAAGACCAGTTTATTTGTTCTAATAAACATGCCTAACTTGTATTTTATGAGTTATATACTTTCTTTCTCCTTCAGCAGACTCACTGATGACTCTACAAATGCCCAGTACCTACACAATGATTACACACAAATAAACCCAGGAGAAACCTGATATTTGAAAATGGAGATCAACCATTTGGTTGTTTCAGCTTGTTAGTTTGATTTTAAACAAAAACTGTATACTTTCATTTCCTCACCTCACAGTTACAATTGCAGATTGCATGTGAAAGAAACACTTTCCAGTCTAATTTTCAAGGGCAAAATGGCTGTGATAGCATCCAGAGCAATGTAGGTGATATAAGGAAAATTGAAGACAAAAATGTCAATGTGTTGTTAACAAGGAGATGGTTGATAGTCCTGAATTTTGTTTTTGCACATAGGCTGAAAGGAGAAAGCTATTATGTTAGCATCATGTTTCAGTAAAGACAAGCCTCCAGGGAAACAGCTCAAGTACACAAAGAAGCAAGAAGCAAAATGTGCTGGAACTCTCTTGAAGGGGGGAGGCAGAAATATGCTGTTTCCATGCTGACTTGGCTTCCACTTAGGATAATGTGAAAATATACCTCTGTTTTGGCCAACACCATTCCAACACCACTCCAGACCAAAAAAACATATTCAGTCTGCCAGTGCAGTATACCCTGCTACTGAATACCTTCTTCACTTATTTTCAGTCTTAATAGCCTCACTGACATATGTAGCCTGGAAACTTTTCAAAGCATAAAAATATAAAGAATTGCAATACCAAATCTATGACCGGAGTTACATGGCTCATCAGAATATTCATACTGAAAGTAAAAAAAGTAAGCAAAAGCACCGATAGAATGTCTCTAGTACAATATGTCTCTAGTACAAGCACAAAGAGGAAATGAAGACAGAGATAACACAGTACATTTAGCATATGTGCTTTTGTTTAATGTACAAATACTACAGTTAGAGATGAACTGCAAAATATAAAAGTATGTGTATAAGTGTTGTGAATCAGAGAAGTACTGAAAATATCTGAGGTCACCAAAGTCTCTGAAAACTACTTACTAACAATGTCTTAACACACACATGCACATAAAAAGATCAACACAAAGACAGTGTTTGAGGAATTGTTTTGTTTTGCATTTTTTAATGTTCATGCCAAAATGGAAAAACTTGGAATGGTAAGTCAATGAATCTGTAAATTTTTTTGTCAGCAGAAATGATATTACTGGGGAAAAGCTCACCCAGAAATTCTTACTATATTCATTATGTGCAGACTTCATTTCAGGAAACAGGCTTTATATTCTTCTTTCGACTATAAGCTCAAGTAAATCTCTTGGGTGCTTCAGCTTTCTCATCTGCAAAGAGACATGATTAACTTGTTTTATGTGGTAGCTGAGCCAGTGACGCAGAGCAATACATGAAGACAAAGTGTTATTACACAAGTACAAAAAAAAATATGTTTTGAAAATTCATTTGGCTAGAGGTAAATTGATGTTTATTATGATTTACATCTAGTAATACTATTGATGTAACCCCAATAGTAGAACTACACTGTTAGGGAGAAAATTATTATATAATCATAGAATGGTTTGAGTTGGAAGGGACTTTAAAGATCATCTATTTCCAATTTGAAAATTTAAATGAATACCTAAAATGTGAGTAAGCAGTTACATAATCAGGAAAAAGCAAGTCTTCTTTCAAATATCACTTTAATCAATTATTTGTAAATTGGTTGTTGAAACTATTTAGAAATATTTTTCTTTTCATTTTTACATTATTAGAATATATAGGGTTAAGCAGAAGAAACATATTGCATAGGATTTCACTATGATCTATCCACTGTGAGGTGAGATTCAGATAGATTTTCAATTATGAATGAAAAGTAGAGAATAAGGTTAACTTATGTATGTCTACAAATTGAAGGGGCTGCATATTTACAGGAACTCGGGATAATAAACCATTTCAATTGGAGCTGCACCTTGGAGAATGTGGGATCCAATTCAAAATACAATGAACACATAAGAATTTAAGGTGTGGATGATGTATAGGTGCTAAAATAACAGTTCAAAACATAAGTGACATAAGTATTACAAAACTGCACATAAGTCAGCTGTGTCACACTGTTGAAGAAGAGAAGACAAATACTTGAAATATGTAGTAAAATCAGTTTTACTCCTAAGGCATTAAGTAATTCTTCAGACCTGTTGGTATCTGCTGCTTCCCAAAGCATTTTGGTTTTGAATGCTACATCTCAGGAAGATATGAATCAGCTGAAGAGAACCCAGAGATTAGCACTGAGAAGCAGCTGAGGTCTAGAAAATCTGATTGATGAAGACACATAAAAATCATTGTGGTATGAGACATCAGTTTTCAAATGTCTTTAAACTAGTTATAAAGAAGAAAACTATTTTCCTTGTCATTTATGTTAAGGGCAGAGAATAACCTGCTGAAATAGAAGAAGGAAGATAAAGATTAGATTCAATGAAGCATGATATCAATGGAAGTGAATGCCAATGAAAAATATTTGATTTCAATCCTTGCAGCCTTTAAAAATATATAGATAGATAGATACTGATTTGGGGTGGGGAATGGTCATCACAATATCTCGATGCCACATGTAGCAAAAAGCAAAGCATTTAACACTGTCTCCCATGATATCCTTGTCATTAAATTGGAGAGGAATGGATTTGATGGATGGACCACTCAGTTGGTAAGGAATTGGCTGGATGATCATGCTCAAATAATTGTGGTCAATGGCTTGATGTCCAGGTGGAGATCATTCACAAGTGGTGTTCCCCAGTGGTCAGTACTGGAACCAGTGATGTTTAATATCTTTGTCAGTGACATGGGCAGTGGGATTGAGTGCAACCTCAGCAAGTCTGCTGATAACACCAAGCTGTGTGGTGTGGTTGATGTACTGGAGAGAAGGGATGCCATCCAGAGGAACAGGCTTGACAGGCTTGAGAGTTGGGCCTGTGCAAACCTTATGAGGTTCAATAAGGTCAAGTGCAAGGTCCTGCATCTGGGTCAGGACATTCCCAAGTACAAATTGAGGCTGAGCAGGGAATGGATTGAGAGCAGCCCTGACTAGAAGGACCTGAGGGTGTTGGTTGACAAGAAGCTCAGCACAAGATAACAATGTGTGCTAGCAGCCCAGAAAGTCAACCATATCCTGGACTGCATCAAAAGAAGTACGGCCAGCAGGTCTAGGGAGGTGATTCTCCACCTCTACATGTACTCTGCTCTCATGAGATCCCACCTGAAGTACCGTGTTCAGCTCTGGGGCCCCCCAGAGCAAAAGAAGGGCATGAGCCTATTAGAACAAGTTCAGAGGAGGGCCACAAAGATGATCAAGGGGTTGTAGCACTTCTCTTATGAAGACAGACTGAAGGAGTTCAGGTTGTTCAGTCTGGAGAAGAAAAGGCTCCCAGGAGAACTTATAGCAATTTTCCAATACTTAAAGTGGGCCTACAGAAAAGCTGGAGAGGGACTCTTTTACTGGGACTGTAGTGATAGGACAAGGAGTAATGGCTTTAAACTAAAAGTAGGTTTAGATTAGGTACAAGGAATAAATTCTTCACTCAGAGGGTGATGAGGCACTGGCACAGGTTGCCCAGAGAAGCTGTGGATGCCCCATTCCTGGAAGTGTTCAAAGCCAGGTTGGATGGGGCTTTGAGCAACCTGGTCAAGTGGGAGGTGTCCCTTCCCACGTCAGCGAGGTTGGAGTTATATGATCACTTACATCCCAAACCATGCTATGATTCTATGAGCCTATGATCTATGCTCAGTGATTTCTGTGTTTATTATAAACAAAGAGAACTGTAAAGCTGAATTAACTCTATTGAAATCAACTGAGTTACTATAGCTGAAGGTGAAAGCATAAACTGTCCTAAAATGACTTTAAAAAACAAAAACAAAAATACTCTTTTTGGTTCTTTTTTTCTTTCTTTTTTTTTTTTTTTCTATTTTTTCAGTCCTCTCAGTTTCATTGGTAGCTTTGCTACAAACTCGTCCTTCCAGCTGTTCTGTGCTACTTTCTCTTGTTTTGAGCAAACAGCAATAATTTCTTGGCATATGCTGCACACCTGGAAAAAACTTGAGGGTTTTGCTGCATTACACACCTGCAAACAGTTGACAGTTTTCACCTCCCAGTGATCTCCAGGAGAATGACAATAATCAGTGACAGTTTCACCTGCAATTTCAACTCTTTCCTGACACCACATGTTTTGGAACTGAGGCACCTGAAGCACAACCTGCCTGCTGCTCACTGGGGCAGCAGGCCAAGAAGCCATCACCCAGGGGTACTCCATGGATTTCTCCATGGTTTGCTACAAAGGCTGCTCAGTGTACAATGTGACTGTGAAAAAAATTCTCAGGGTGTCAGTGATATCTTTTACTTTGAATCTGTTAGAGAAGGGTATGGAGAACCATATATGGAGAATGAGAACCATAAGGTGTGTCATAAGTTCCACCATACAGAGAATGGTGTGGAGAACCATGGTATGGAGAACCATCCTCTCTTCAGAACACTTTGCTGTGAATTTCAGGAAAACAGTGCTGGTTTCAATACAAATCTGATGGAAAAAAGACCTAGTAAAATTTCCATTTAAAAGCTCAGAATTTCATAATCAGAGATAAAGACTCTTTTCTAGTTTGTTTTGTTTTGTTTTCTATTTTTTCCCATATGGTTCAGTTATTAAACTCAAAGAAGAGAAAAAAACAGAAAAGGTTGTGATGGTAGCTATTTCTATGTGTTAAAGCAAATTTCAAGAGGGATTTATAATGGAAAGGTTAAAATTATTTGTTGCCAAGAAATCACTGTAAAATCATCCAAAAGCATTTCACACAGAAAATAATTTAATTTATTAACAGCAAATCTACGTTCACCCAAATTCCATTGTCTAAATAAGAGGTGAAAGGGCAGTGTAGGAGGATCTCACTGAAATGACAGCAATGTTACACAGCCTCAAATAATTACTCCAATTCAAAACTCCTTTGTTCCAAGTGATGATTTTCTTCCTGTAATGATGGCAGAGTGAATAATCATTGTCTAGATTTTTATTTGGTAAGTTGAAAGGAATGATTTTATTAGCAAAGCAGTCTTGCTATGCTTTTAAAATGCCAATTTTGAGAGAACCTCAAGTATACTATTCCATTAAAAGGCAGGTTGGACTGCCTTATTATTCTTATATGAAAAAAAAAAAAATCTATGTCCCAATTGACGTGCTATAGCTAATAAATCTATTTTTAAGAGATTAAATTACTGCATCTGATCAACAATATAGCATCAGTTTGAAATACGAGAGAAAGAGAAATGATTGCAGCATACATTCTGGGTCCTATTCTTCCTATCTACAGCACATAACATTTGCTATTGTCATACTATATACATTGAAAACTTTTACAATTGTAAATTTAATTAGTAAAGTTCTTTTCTGAAATGAAGCTAGCTTGACTGATACCTTCTTATTTAATATAATATTCATTTCATAGTTGTTTACTATTCACATCCACAGTCAAGCTTTTCCCTTTTGCAGATACATTTATTGACAGGCATCAAGAAGCATCATTTTTAGTATATACTGACAATGAAACAACTTTGCTAGCCAAGAGTATGCAACATGTTGTGATTTTTTTTTTCCTACAATGAACTTACCATTGCATTGTGTATGCTGTTATTTCAGAAAGTTTTCTTTCTTTAGTAAAAAAAATAATAATCTTGGGACAATTGTTGAACAGTTCATTACCATTTTTTCCCCTACTCTCTAGGAGAGTTAAGACTTCTTGACCAAATTACATGTTTGTTTATTATAAAGTAGAGATGAGATATTGTTCTGCTAGAAAGAATTAAGTAACCATAACCTTTTCTATATTTGTAACGTTTCTTAATGGAAGAGACCCACACAGAAATATAATAAAGACATGGTTTCATGCCACCCAGTGGGTGATAGTAGTTGTAGGGGATGGTCCAGATGATCTTAGAGGTCTTTTCCAACCTTAATAATTCTATTATTCTATGTTTCCATATTAGCTTGATAGCCCATTTTATCTAATTAATAGTTATCCAACAGAATTAAAATGTTTTCTCATTTATTAAATCACGCCACCATTTTTCAGTCTTAGACCCGTCTGCCAGTCACTTGCAACTTTATTAAATTTAAGCTGTTGAGGTAAGAATTTCCATATGGATTATACCTATTATTATATCTCGGCTTTATTAACTTTGTGAAGATTTTTAATCATTTTAAAGAACAAGACCAAGGGGAAAATGCACTGCTAATTCCTTAATGAATTTTTTCCTTTGTTTGTTTGTTTGGAATGTGGCTGCCACCCTTACACCCTGAAGAAACTTGAAATTAAGTTAGAAACCCTCTCCAAGCATCAGACATTCTTTCTGCTGTTTTGAGGCAAAATTTGTTTCAAAGGGAAAAGTTCATGGACAAGATAGACAATAGTTGTTTTAGAAATTAATTCCCTGGTATGTGCTCACTTCACACCTAAGAACAGAATTCAGGGTCTTGTTTTTTTTATCTTATTTTCTGACAGTTTCATCCTTTCATTAAGGCCCACAGAACAAATTACTGCCTACTGCTCTATCAGCTGCTCTGTTAGCTCAGGTGACAGAAATTTATGTGGTGCATCAAAAGCCCCAATAACACTGATTATTCACATGGCTATCAGTATAATTCAATATTAAAACAAAAATTAAAAAAATAGTAAAAAAAAAAAAAAAAAAGTAAAAAAATAAAGTTAAAAAAAAAAAAAGTAAAATAGTTAAAAAAAAAAAAAAAGAGGCAAAATTAAATTCATTGTATATGAGAGGACATTTCTTTACTGTGAGGGTGACAGAGCACTAGAACAGGTTGCCCAGAGAAATTATGGAGGAGTCTCCTTCTCTAGAGATATTCAAAACCCACTTGGATGCCATCCTGAGCAAAGTGCTCTAGGTGATCCTGTTCAGCAGGAGGGTTGGACTAGGTGATATTCAGAGGTCCCTTCCAACCTCAGCCTTTCCGTGATTCTATGAAGATGAGAAGTGCCAGAATCAAGACTGTGTTTATAAATATAATTCAGCCCCTTCTGTACATTATGACAATTTTTATTTATTTTTTTTTTTTTTATTTTTTCTTCCCTGCAGAATTTCAGGAAAACAGAAGGGACCAGGCTGAAAAATGAAACATGATGTAGGAATGATGGGGCAATGAAGGAGACTCTTGCCTCAAGGTGCCCTAGTTCATTTGTAGCAGGAAGTAGTAAACATTGAAGACTGCTGGAGATGATCACTGTAATTGTATATTCCTTATTTTCTGAGTGTCTGTCTTAAGACATCTGCAACTTAAGTTGCAGAACTGCTGTAAACTCACGGCTGCGTATGAAGTCAATGGAAACTGTGCTGAAATATGTGAAAGCTATGCAATATTAGAGACAGATGAGACAAATCCCAAGTGCTTCAAGCTAAACAACTTAAAAGTAATAGTTCTTTAGACAATAATGTCTGTGACTCTCAATCCCCATCTATATAAAAAAAAAAAGATACAAACAAAGTCTTTTCTCACAGTGTTGTCAGAACACAGACATTATTGTTTATGAACCACTCATCTGTGAATATGAACCCCAAAGTAAAATCTACAAGGAAAACCAGTTTGGCCACTGTGGAGGTAAAGAATGTTCATCCAAACTCCTCATGGCAGTGTTCATTAGGGCAGCATTGTGAATTCTGCACAAACTCTATGCTGCATACATGGGGAGAAGCAGCAAAAATAAGATGGGATTTCAAAACATAATCAGAATGGCTGCAAATGAAGACAACCTCTACTTTGATTCTAGCATCATCTAAGTAGAAAGTAATTTAATGTACAATATAATAGGTGTTATACTAACACAAACTTATTTTTTTATGTACAAATTGTATGAAGATAATGTTATACATCAAAAAGTTTTCTTATTTTTGAGGATTAGCTTTAATAGTAGATTATTGTTGCAGGGAACACCTAAGAAAGAAAAGTCCAGTCTTGGGAGAGTGAGAAACCATTCAACACTCGAACCACACCTCTATAAAAAGGTTGGAAGGTGATAGGATTATTTTTCCATTTCTTTCTTCTCTATTAATGTTGCTGGATTCATGGAGATTACTGGACAAGTAGATGAAATATGCCCACTCTTTCATATCACAAAGCTTACTCTTATCAAAAGTTCTTTCTGAATGCAGTTAAATGTTTATTTTTTAATTGATTCAAAACAAAGTTCAAAACAGAACACACAGAGAGGCATACTTAGCATTCATATCAATGTATTATTTGTCACACTTTCTTAAAGTGTATACTGACTCTCATTTAGATGCATATGTCTATTATGTCAGACCCAGGCTCTCTCTTATTTCATAAAGAATGCCAGAATCATTTTGACGAAAAGGTTGGTTTGCTTCCTTCCTTACAGTTTTTCTTTTCTTCTATTTCATCATTCATGGTGAAACACAGCAAAAAAAGTGTTAACAACATTCAGCAGTCCCAATGACGAGGATCATGTACTTACAAAGACACATGCTCATTTTGTTATTACACAGTTTTAGGTCTCCTGAAAATTGCATATTACAAAAAACATCTGAGATATGTTGACAGCTAGCAAATACTCTGAAACATTGACAGAGAGAAACAATATACATTCATCAAAATGCATCTGTAAGTCATGCATATAGTCAGACCATTGGAGCCCTGCTATCCAGTGTTCTTCTCAAAGAAACCCACTCCCTATGAGTCTGCATTATACAATTCCCACAATAGCTTTTCTAATTAAACAAACCACTTTACACTCTTAACAGAGTACTTGCATTGTGCACTAAAACTTATGAGTCTAGAAGCTATCTGGGGTATCTTATGATTCTTATGGGGAGCAGTTATCTAATAAGCATATGCATTAATGCAGTTTTTAGAAATGATATTCACTAAATCTTTTGGGCTTGATATTTTTACTGCACGGCTAACAATTCTGTGTGTTTTAACCTATCAAGCAGCAGAGAAAGGTTGTAGAAATTCCTGACCTTCCAGTTTAAAATTGAATGGTTTCAGCTTTCTTTCAGCTCATTCTAAATCCCTTTTCAGTATCCTAAGATATGTTGTAAGCTATCTGAAAAGGATTAATAAATCACTACCCCTCTCACCTTCACTTTTGCCTCTCCTTGTGTTCTACTTTTAGACACTGCTGTTACTGTATCCTCTCAAAGTTCAGATGGACGCTTTTGTAAGCAAAGACCATGTCTTCCTATGAAATCCAATTCCCTTCTTCCCCTAAAAATAGTAATAAAAAAAACATACCAAGAAAACAGAAAAAAAAAAAAAATATATGATTCTGACATGCATTACTTCTAAACACATCTGTATGAACCCAGTTTCCAAGGAAATCTGTCAAAGGACTAACAGAATACATACTCTGGCAACAATATAAAACCTATGATCTCATAGTGAGGCCATAAAAGAAAATGGGGAATCACGGTTGGCATCTCAGCAATGCCTCCTCTAAGGATAAATCAGGGGTGCAGGTGGTGTGATCAATGTGTTGCCTGCAACCATAGCATTGCTCCACATCAGGGGAAATGAAGTAGGCAGGTGTCCCCATCCCCATGCAATTCCCTGCTGAGCACACTTTGCCTCAGACACAGACACAGAACAGTGCTCAGGTCTCCTCCTTGGTGTAGACCAGGGGTGTCTCCACAGAGACATTCCACAAGCCAAATCTCAGAACACCATGTTCTGGCCGTATAAATCCATACACTACGATTGCACAGTGCTTGCAAAATTGCATGTGTTGTTCCATGGCAAGAGAGAAGATTCCTTAATTCCCAGGTAGCCTTAAATTACTAGCAAGGCTCAAGTTCTTATTTGCTGCAAGATCAAGCATGCATTCCTGTTCTATAGGATGCAGTAATAGATGAACTCAGCAGTCCACCTATCATTGCTGGTTTCTTACATCATTCTGTCAAAGTTCTGCTATTATAGAGCCTGGGATCAATTTTAAATATAATTATCCAGTACAGGAAGGCTTAAGCTCTTTAAAAGTTCAGTTCTAAATTCAGCTAATCTAAAATGTAGAAAAGGTCAGCATGAACAAACAAGGAGAAATAAAACAATAAAAGACAATCCCATTAAGTGAAGAAATTTAATAGAAAAAGTAATCTATGCATATGTTTCTTTATATTGTAAAATGAGAAAACATGTCCTGTACTTTACAACAATGAAGCATGGCAGGTAAATTTTAAAGCAGTAAAGGCACCAAAAACACAGCTGCTAAATAAAATTCAATTTTAATCAAAGATACTTATGTTTAGGAAGCCATTTAGAGGCAAAGGAGACTCCTGCCATTTCTTCATTTATTTTAAATGTATTAGGAGTTAATTCAGTGGGCCAAAATTTCCAGAAGCACTGTAATAATGTGCTCTATTACAACAACATGACCACAGAACACAGCATAAAAATCATAGAAGGTAAGGTGAAAAGTATCTTCTATTTAATTTTCCTGCTAATAAACAATGTGCCTCAAAGCACAATCTCAAGGGTTTAGTTTGGTTTAATTTTCAATGTCCAGAGAGAGGGATATTTCATCTGTTCTCTTGAGATTGTAATCCACTTCCTTATAAACTTTTCAGAATCTTTTCTTGACATTCAGCCTTACCTCAGAAAAAAGCAATCAAGTTTGTCTCACAAGAATTCCTTTCATCTACCCTTAGTGCCCTGTGACTGTGTTTATCTAAATAGCAAAGAGTCACCCCAGTAGAAAGATGTTTCTAAAACAAAGAAAAAGTATGGATTCTAAGAAAATAAATTAATTTATTCTTATTTTATTTTTGTTCTTCAGTGAAATCATAACACTCAACTTGAAATACAGTACTTGTAGAAAATAAGACCCCATCAGGCTCTCTCCCTGAAGAAAAATTTAAGTGTTAACAGAGAAAGATAAAACTTTTGGTCAGATCTTAATCTGATATAAAACTTTCTGTATGCATTAACTTGAGTACAGGTCAGCCAAGTGAAGATCTGAGGATTTGGACCATTAGGTTAAACACAGTCTTTGGAATGGGATAATCATCGTTGATTAAACTTTATCATTTGTATTATATAAACGTCTCTGAGCACAACTCTTTCTGGATATTGCTTAACTTCTTCTCATAATGATTTTGCACTGTGAAGGGAGCAATATTAGGTGAAAGTGGCACAACAACGATGAACAAGGATTTGTTCATGCTAGTATGAATATTTTGACAATGTAAATTTTTTGGATAAAGCTCATAAATGTGTGAAGATAACTACTGTTCTTTTCAGATAGTGGCTAATTTCAAGTCTTAATATGAAATTACATGAGTATATCAAGTCTGAGAATGTTTCAGAGACCACAAAAGTAACATTTTTGGCTAAATAAGTAATTTATGTTTTATAGAAAACTTAAGAATCATTTTCAACCAGGTGAGATTTAGGGCCTGAAAAAAATAGTTACAGAGGATCAGTAGTTCACGGCTGAGACTTCCACATATCTTAACATCATTAATATCTAGTGAAGATCAAGTTCATAAGCAATGGACTTAGAAACCTTTTGTACTTTACGTCACTGAGCCTTCAATCTCCACCCCAAACAACTCGCATTTTCCACTTGCATAAGTGAAATCAACACATCATACATCTGGAAGTAAGCCACTTGGAAATAAAGAACTCACATTGTATACTTAAGCATCTTATCAGAAATCAAATATCTCAGGGCATATGTCTGATGAGGCTGCTGCTGTGACAGAGAACTTTCTAACTGGGTTTATAAATTGGCTATTGCCATCAACAACACAGTGTAAGAAATGAATTAGATATAAACTTCAAAGGAGACGTGTTGCCTTGATAAAACTGTTTGTTTTCCAAAGTTTTTGTCAATACAACATTATATAATTCATTCTTATGTCTCAAGCCCACTCTCTAATTCTGGCAATGCGGCACCATTTACATGGTCCATAAGACATTGCAGTAGCAACATAAAGCCGTACTAATTGCTTAATTGAATGCATAATCAGTAGTCCTAAGGAGTTCAGTAACACCACTTGCATAGATAAGGACAGTAAAAGTACAGTTTTTGCAGGAGAGTTAAGGAGAAATGATGACAGTCAAGGACTTAATATATTAATATATTGTGTGAACTGTACCTCATAAGTGGCTTTTGAATGTATGATTTTTTTTTCAGAGGAAAATCTTTAAAAAATAAAAACAACTTTACTAAATAAATACAACAACTTTAATAAAACTCTAAAATGAAATGGCATTTTATATCAAAAGATATGTTCTGTAAAACTAAAAATAAATAAATAAATAAATAGATTTTTCAGAAAGATTTTTTTTCTGATCAAAACGCTTTATATTATTGATTTCTGATCTCCACGTGAAATTTAAAGATCATTGAAATACAGTACAAATCAGTAAAGTATTTTTATAAGGGGAAAAAAAAAAAATAAAGAAAAAGAAATTTCAGAAATTTCAGTGAAAGTACAGATTTCCTTGCTCATGCAACAGCCTTCAGACCTTATAATAATGATCTTGGTACATCTATAAATATCCATATAGATATACACATATATGAAGGAAATTGATATTGTGTCCCTAATTATGGAAGTATGAGCAGAATATTTCTGAATAATTGCTGAATGAAAGAAATTGGTAGTTGTCTGATCTAAAGACTTCTGCTATGATCAGAAAAGAGTAAATTCAAACAAGAACCCATCTTTGATAGTGGAGAAGTACATTCAATGGATGATAGAAGAGGAAGTGAATGAATGGACCTCCTTTGGACAGAAACTCCTGAAGGAACATAGAGGCAGAAGCAGGGACAGAAACAAAGGGCCCATTTTATGATTATGGAGACTACACTTGGGGTAAGAACAAGTAAAAAAGGTATTATTTTAATAAAAGGTAATTATGTGACTTGTGTATTTTTAAAAGTAGAAATGTGAAATACCTGCCCCCTTCTGAAACTCAATAGTTACAGTAACAGTTTCTCAGAAGCACTAAAAATCTCATTGATGTCAGCAACTCAAGCAACCTTTTGAGGTATTGTGGTATAAATCAGTTTCCCAATGTATAAGAAAAAGATGATTGTGGTAACTTCAACAGTGTGAAGTATAAAAAAGTCACGTAAGGGTTCTTGAAAGATGTTTATAATAGAAATGCATTTTATAGCCTATCATTTAAGATATTCACACAAGTTATTGATGTTATGGTTTTATAGTCAGATGGAAATTAACAGAAGATTTAGTTTGTGAATGTCTAACAGTAAAATACACACAGTGCCTGAACTTTAAATGAGACTTTGCAATAGCAATATCATCTGCTACTTGTTAGCAAAGCTAATGGAAATATAAAAGTTTATTTTTTCATAGACATGATGAGGAAAAAAAAAATCTTTAGAAAGGCTGTGAAACTTAATTACTCTATGAGCTACTTTTCATGTCTGAGTTAAAGTTAAACCATTTCAATTCCTATTTTCATGATTAGTAGGATATTCACTGTAAAGAAATAAAAGATAAATTCTTGATCTTTATCACCCTGAACTTCTTACTATAGTACAAGATTTCTCTCTAATTATTAGAGAGAGTCAGCTTTTCCAAGCTTTCAAAATATTGATAATATGCTAAGTATAAAATAGACCATATATTTAACTTTGCTACTAATCTACCATGGCAAAAATGTCAGATTAATTAGCATTTGATCTGTAGAATGTATAAGTTATGGTCTAGCTTAAATTTTTACTTTCAAATATACAGTTTTTGTGAATACCAACAACTTTTTGGGTATCAGTTCTCCACCAAGCTGTGATAGGACTTGATGTGACAGTGTACTCTCCTTCACAACCTCCATGCTTAAGCAGAGAATCCAGCCTAAGCATATAACCATCACTTCATGATGGAAGTGTCTGGTCATGATGGCTGTACCCTGGAGGCAGGAGAGACAGAACACAAATAGCCAAGGTCCAGTTTAAACAATGCACACACCCCCACCCTTCCAACCCTAACCACAGCACTGGCCAAATTTGGAAGAAAATAACATCTGTATGCAAATGTGACCAAAAGTCAATCATCTTACCCCACAAAGAGCGAGCAGCCCAGAAACCCTTTGTGCTCTGCTGACACTACAGCAGGCTGCACACCAGGACCTCCCCTTGGGCAGAGATGCCTCCCAAAATTACTTCTGCAGATTGAGAGGACCCTTACTGCTACAGAGTCAGTAAGCAGGCTGGGAAAATAACAACATGCTAATGCACTGTAATGGTGCTTTATGATCACTCTAAGATCTTAGCTAAGTAGCATACAGGATTTATGTAATTCATATAATCTTTTAAACATAATCCGTTGACCAAATCTGGGACTAGGAATGGATTCTGCCACACCTAGGCTCTTTATCTCTTTAGTTCAAGGAGAAAGCAAGGGGGTCTGAACATCATAACTCAACAGAAGAGACTCCTTGATGCAATGTTGCCTAACCTAGTTCCTTTTATGCAGTCTTCATGTAGTATAATGTCTTTCACTTAGCGTCTTTGAGGAGTATATAGTGTGTTTTATATAGTGTATGATTATGAATATCTTCCAATTATAATCAGGTGTATCTTATCATCAAATCTTTAAGTCACATGAGCTTTGTTGTCAATAAATCGTATTGCTGTTTCACTCTTTCGAGTGAAGTACATATCATTCTTCTTTTCCTTTTTCTACTGTGACACTTGGTAAATAAAAATCAGAGGAAAAAAAAAATGACTTTAAGCTGTCCTAATGTGTAATGGAGCAAATATTATAAGCAATGATCAGACTTGTGGATAAATGGACATTTCAGGATACTCCTGGAAATATCACAGCAAGAGTTTAGTCTACAGGCATGTCTCCTCTTTAGCTGATGCTAATATTAAGTGGTAACTGACATCAAGAGGGAGTAGAATGAGGAGAAAAAAATAAAAATAAAAAAATTAGAAGCAGAGCAGTGTCTGGAAACTTAAAATTTTCAATAGAAAAAATGATGAAATCAGAAATATTTGGTTTAAAGTAAACTAAAGTAAAGTAAGAATAACAAAGTAAGTTAAGTCTAACCAACTACTTCTTGCACAACCAATATATTTCATATTTTGTTTTAATTTTCCTGACATCTTAGCACACCTTGTTGTCCTACCAAAGTGACCCTCCCTGTTAGCTTGCTGAAGCGAAAATCAGGACAGAAATCACATAGCTTAATGAAGAAATTTGTCTGTCTTTCAAAAAAACAAACAAACAAAATGATGAGGAACCTGCACTGAGTGTGCTGTACATGACTGTGAAGGCTTGTTCTGCTCAATAGCCACTCAGATTTCGATCCTACTGTTTCCTCTCCAAGGAAAAGTTAAGTATGTACTGGGATATTTTACCTTTTTTTTTTTTTTTTTTTTTCTTCAAAGAACAGAAACTTTCATGTAACAGCAGGACACGATTTTCATGCAAAATCTAAATTTAAAATGATCACACTTTTTCACTTTTTGGATGTGGTACTGAGTTTCCTAATCAACTTCCTGTTCATTACAATATCCCCTTTTTAATCTAGTGCCTAAATCAAATTTATAATGCATTTACAGGCAAATGCAGATAGGAATAGAATCACAGAATTGTTTGTACTGGAAGGGACCTTGAAGATCATCTAACTCCAACCTCCCCTGCCATAGGCAGGGATGCCACCCACTAGATCAGGTTAGTCAAAGCCCCATCCAGTTTGGCCCTGAACACCTCCAGGGATGGGGCATCCACAACCTCTCTGAGCAGCCTGTTCCAGTGCCTCATCACCCTCCAAGTAAAGAAATTTCCTCCTAACCCTCTTTTAGTTTAAAACCATCCCCCTTTGTCCTATCATTATCTACCCAAGAAAAGAGTCCTTCTCCAACTTTTTTACAAGACCTTTTTAAGTATTGAAATGTTGCAATGAGGTCTCAGACCCTTCTCTTCTGCAGGCTGAACATACCCAACTCTTTCAGCCTGTCTTCATAGGAAAGGTGCTCCAGCCCTCTGACAATCTTCATGGCCCTCCTCCGGACTCACTCTGAGAGGTCCACATCCTTCTGGTGCTGTGGGCTGCAAACCTGGATGCAGTACTCCAGGTGGGACCTCATGGGAGAAGAGTAGAGGGGGACAATCACCTCCCTCGACTTGCTGATCACACCTCTGCTGAAGCAGCTCAGGATGCAACTGGCCTTCTGGACTGCAAGTATACACTGCCTTTCATCCACCAGAACCCCTAAATCTCTCTCTGCAGGGTTGCTTTCAAAGAGTTCTCCCAGTCTGTACTCCTCTCTGGGATTGCGTCGACTCAGGTGCACCAACTTGCACGTGGATTTGCTAAACCTCATTTGGTTCACATGGGTCCACTTCTCCAGCCTGTCCAGGTCCCTTTGAATGGCATATCTTTCTTCATTGTTATCAACTCTACCACTCAGCTTGATGTCATCTGCAAACTTGCTGAGGGTTCACGCAATCTCTCTGCCATTGATGAACATATTGAAAAGTGACAGACTACTGAGGGACGTTGCTTGTCACTGGCCTCCACCTGGACATGGAACCATTGACCATTACTCTCTGGCCTTTGAAGAAATTCCTTACCCACCAGATGGTCCACCCTTCACAGTAGGGACTACCATTATCCTTCACTTGCATTTTATATTTCAAACTCATTGTCCATTTAAAAAATAAAACCTGTACATTATTATAGAGTGAATATTCAAATAATATATTTGATCATCAATTCTTCATGTTAACACTGCTTCTTCTTGTTAACACTGCTTATACTAACCTTCAGTGAAACATGTAAGCTTTCAGACTAGAGCCAGTGATATATATGATTAATTTCAATATCAACAGTAAAATTAAAAGACACTAGTCTGCATGGAAGAAGCAAATGTATATGTTTTACTTAATGAAATGGATCATTCAATTATTTTTAAGAAAAATGAAACTATACATCCTTGCTATACCAAAAACACAGAATTCTACATTTGTACCCACTGAAATTTAGATGATGTATGGGTAGGTTTGACATTGCTTTGTTTAATACAGCTCCTTGTTTGTTCAATCTTGTTTCCTATGGTAACTCATACCCTTACAGGCTCATCTCTATTCTTTCCGGCTTTCATTTTCTCAGCAAGAAATTCAAGAGAAAATTCATAATATTTTGTTATGTTGCGGTGGCTTAGCCCCATCGGGCAGCTCAGTATCACACAGCTGCTCTCTCACTCTCACCAGGTGGGATGGGGGAGAGAATCATAAAGGTGAAAATGCAAGAACTCTTGTTGAGATAGACAGCTCACTAGGTAAAGCAATAGCCATGCATGCAAGCAAAGCAAAACTAAGAATTCATTCACTATTTCCCATTGGCTGGCAGGTGTTCAGCAACATCCAGGAAAGCAGCGTTCATCATTCATAATGGCTTCTTAGGAACACAAATGCCATCACTCTGAAAGTCCTCCCAATTCTTTTTCTCTAATCAATCTATTATTGCCAAGCATGATGGCATATGGCATGGAATATCTCTTTGTTCTGTCGGGGTCAGCTGTAACGGCTGTGTCCCCTTACAGCCTCTTGTGCACCCTCAGCCTCCTTGCTGACAGGGCAGCATGAGAACCTGAAAAGTCCTTGACTTAGTGCAAGCACTGCTCTGCAACAACTAAAAACATTGCTACGTTATCCCCACTATTTTCTTCAAAAATCCAAAACTTGTGTGAGCCTCTATGATGAAAATTAACTCTATCCCAGCCAAACTCATGATATACGTTTTGCAGCTAGGATAATAATTCTGTTTTTAGAAGAGCACAAAGTATATATGTGGTTAATGTTTCAGTATTTTGCTTACAGCTGAACCTGAAATAATTTAATACTAACCACAGAAGGAGGTAAGGAACATTTAAGGCTAACTTTATTATGGTTAGTGGACCATGTTATTAAAGATACTTTTTTAAAGAGACATGTTTTTCAATTTCTGTTGACTGTTATGTTGAAAGGAACACAATGAATATTGATTTGATTGCATGCTATGGGTTTGACCTAGATTTAAAATTGTTAACTACAGTAACTAAATATGGAACATTAACACAAATAGCATATACATGACTGTACAATAACAGAAAAAAGAATGAATGAGCTGATGGAATTTCCATTCTAAGCTGGCAATACCCAGTCTTCTGCCCACCTTGTTCACCAGCTGCAGAAAAGCCTAGTCTCAGCTGCATTCATATGCCTGATATGTTTCCTGCTCAGTTGGGCAGCAGGCTAAGGACAGTGATTTGAGGTAGAGCACCTTCCCCTGTCCTTTTGACAGCTGGTTGCATGACTGCTTGTAAGTGAATGTGAATAACCTCATCTTTTGGGAAATACAAGAGTACTAACTGGTGAATTTTATGTCAAATACATGGACTGAATTTTGAGCTTTACCTTAGGCAAATTCAAATATTCTTTCCAGGCATGGCAAAAGATGGAGTATCTGGAGTTGTCTTAGCTTGAAATGGTTTCTAAGGGACTTCACATACAGAAAATTTGCATTATATAGCTCTGCGATTACATATTCCTTCTATGCATGTATTCCTTTCTCTTTTCCCAGAAGATGGATATAGATTATCTAGGTAAATGTTTCTCTTTAAAACTTTTTTGTCTATGGAAAAAAGTCAATCCATATTCTGACCAACTGAGATTAATAGGAAATACATTCTTTATAAGCAGAAATGAAATATTTAGACATCAGAAATTCTGTATCTTCTTATCTTCATTTCAATAATAGACCAGAATCATGTTAATCACTCCAGATAGAAAAACATATTATATTTTAAATCCTTTTCTTTGAAAATCTGTCATAATTGGCATTTGATCTAGATTGGATCTGATGACAGTTTTACAAACTCAGTCAGCCAACGGAAATATTAACCACTCCTTATTAATCCTAAGGAATTCCTATTTATGTAACTTCAGGATGCATTTAACTCAGAAACATATTTATTTATTTATTTATTTGTTATTTGTTGCACATGTTTGTTATGGAGTAAGCAAAGATCAGCTCAGGAGATCAGATGAATTAGCATTAGAATGTATTATATCACAACCAGATTACCATTATGGGACCCATAGAAATAGATATTATTGATCTATCACAATTTCTATAATTAAAAAATAGCTGCTCTTGATTCAAATTAAGTGAAAGATTCTCATTTTTAACACATTATTTAAGACTTATTTTAGTCTCCATCACCATTATTTTCTTCATCTTTCATTCAAAATATTTTGAGGTAAATGGCTGCAAATTTTAATTGTTATTTTTCAACATTTTCTCGAAATAGAAAAACTGTGTAATAGGAGCAAACAAAGCAAGAATATATATTAATTAGAAGCAGGAAGGCCATTTGCATTTCCCAGACTGCCAAACAAACTCAGATATCATGCTGGAGACCTTTAACACTAAAGTGGCTTTTTTGGGACAGAATATAATAAAGATACTTAAATACAAAGACAGTGATAAATTATAGAGACATAAAGAATACTCTGCCATGCCTTTTTTTCATGACCATGGTAAAATTATTTTGTTTCTTTAAGGACTTCTAATCTTACAAACCTTACAAATCCTGATTAGGTAGCTCTGATTCATGTTGAAATCTAAGTCTAAAAATCATATGAGTCTTCAAGTCCTTCAATAAACTATGGACTTCCAACATCGTAAGACAATAATCCTGATTCTTATTTACTCAACAGAAGAATATGTCATGTTTTATGAGCACAGCACATTTTTAGTATTATCACCATTTACTGAAGAGAAATGGTGTGTCAGAGAGTATATCTGGGCTACTTTCCATATAGCTTCACATTTAAGGAAAAACGTTTAAACTTCCATTACACAAACACCAAAAAAAAAAAAAAAAAAAATCAGAAAATTTTATAAAGAAAATGCAATAATGTTTTATATGAGATTTTGCCACTGCATAAATCATAATGTACATTTTATGAAAACACTTGTTTCAAACTTTCACTGTGGTAAACACAACATTTTTTTTTTCTTTAAACTCTGAATGCCTGTGTCACTTGCTCCCATAATGCACAGACTTATTAACAATATGGGTGAAATCCTGACACTACTGTAGTTGCGGGGAAAAGTACCATTGGCTTCAAAGAGCCCAAGACTTTAAAACTGAAGGACAGAAGAACAAAAATATATTATAAGGAAGGTGAACTATTATAAGCTGGGGCATTATGAAACCCTCTACCTTCACATCTTTTTTACATTGCTGTAAATAGAGCACTTTTGAGCTCTGAATTTATCATTTATTTTTTGACCTCTCTCAATTTCAACACAGTGAGAAATGACTGATGTTCTCCTATTAAGCACATGATTAACTTCTAAGAGGAGATATTCATAACAAATCCAGGCAATTGAGTTGAAGGGCACAGTAATCGGAAAGCATATAAATGGTAGCTTTTTCCAGAAGAAAGCAAACAAAATTCAGCAGTAGAGTAATGAATTTTAGAGTGACCATGAGCTGCTAAATGAGCACAGGTGGCTGTTTCCACAAAGAAAGCTATTTGTAATAAACTTTAAATTAGCAGGGGGGAGGTATAATCTTCAAATACTTTTGAAATCTCACAAGTGTGAAAGACTTCATACATCATAACTGAAATAAAGAAAGGTGATTAATAATTGTCCTTTACCTAAATGAGCTGCCAGATGCACTGACTCTCAAGTGAAAAAAAAAAAAAAAAAAAATCTTGAAAAAGTAGGTATTCCTGATGCAAAATTTTTCATGTTAACTCTAGTGAGATGGAAGTCAGCATTTGTTAAGATCTCCACAGGAAACCATAGAATTACTTAAGGACTTTTGGGTGAAAAGATAGCTGGGTTCACTGGTTTTGTTCCTCCAGTGTAACATCTGCATAACTCTCATTCATGCATAACAATACGTAAGTAATACTATTGACCTGAACACACTTATCTCATATGCTTAAATCATTTGCTAAATTCAGGTTCTAAATTTGCACTTATTATCCCACTGTGGAGGTAAACGTTACTGTGGTACTCTTTGTATTTTCTAGTTATTGTGATGTTTAAAATTGAACTAGCTGCATTTATTCAGGTTCTTTGACTTCGTCAACTTAACATGTATTTGGAGATATTTTCTCAGATTTGTGTGAAAGAAGGTTGGAGAAATTAAGTCTTCCAGTCAACAGATAAAAGCAGAAGACAGACATAATCTTTCAGGTTCCGGGCAAAGCTGTGAAATTACTACAATGGCAATTAGGGATTATTCAGATGCAGGAATCCTGGCAGGAAAAGAGTGGTGTTACAACAGAAGGATTTTGGAGTTAACACAAATTTGAAGACATGCAAAAACATTCTGGTAACACACTTGATTTGTAAAGCTCCACTTCACTTTGTGACTGTGGCCATATTTTCCACATCACTGCTTCACTGGAAAAATCTGTTTTTAAGATGTGGTCAGGAAAGAAAAACAGCTATGGTGGTACCAGACTACTATGATAGTTTGCTTATAGCCAAGCATGCAGAAATAAATCCTTTCCTCAGGTCTTGCTACCAGACATTCTCTTCTATAAAAAAGAACACTAAAAGCCTTCTTTTCTTTGAAATTATTTAACTCTAGTTTTAAACATAGAAGTAGTTTTTTGCACTTCCTACAACCAGATATGTTTTACATTTGTACATGTATGTAATACGCATGTAGTACACATGCATGTGTTACTATTTTTTTGTTATTGTATCAAATTACTCAAAAGAATTCAAGATTCATTCAACATGTTGATGAAATCTTAAACACATAAATGTACATTAAGCTGAAATATATTAACTACATGAGATGTTATCAATTGAGTAAAATGGGTTAAAGTATCACTTTCTTTCATTTTCAGATTTTACAATATTCATATTTCTTCACCCATGATCTTATTTGACAAGCATGTCCTTGTGGGGCACATCACTTAAACCATGAAATTTATTTTCATGTAAAATTTTCTACCTAATAGCTATATCTCAATCTTATTTCCATAACAATCCTTTAAGTTAGACTTTCTGTAAACAGTATATGGGAAAATTAATGCTCACACTTCACAAAAACTTTTAATATTAAAAATATCTATTACCAATAATAAATAGTATGACAGTTTTCATACTGAAATGCCTCTCAAAAAAGACCGTGTCAGGGTTTTTTGACATTCATAAAAGGTGTTCAACTGAGTTTGAAATAAAAAAAAAATATATATTTATTTTTTTTTTTTAAAAAGGAGTAAACAAAGCACTGACTTTTACATTAATAAGTAATGCCTATGGACTTCATTGCTAATTAAATTAAATAAACCTCATATTATCTATCTCTACAGCTTATTGCTCTGGTAATATTAATGTCAGCATAGAGCTGGACTGAACACTGGTCTAATCCAGTGTATATATTTTTTCTTAAATTACCTGTTGTCAATATTATTTATTTTTTTTTTAGAAAGGACTGAAGCTCTCTGCTAAGTGCTGAGAAATGCTACTGAGTTATTGTAAGGATGACTTTTTGAATCAACACATCTTCTCAGTTTTGTACAAATCTTCAAATTCAGCTTTTTAAGGAGAATGTATCAGACTTCATGCAAAACTGATTTTGAAAAATTACTTTAGTAATAATAATAATAATAAAACACTAAGCATGTAAGTTGCATTTCCTGCAACTGTATTTATTCAGAACTGATGCAATATTCATCCATCTGGATTCAGACTAAATTAAATGACTGTCCTGAAAACCACTTGAAAGAGCAGAGAGTTTTTTGTAACTGAATTTTGTTATATTTGATTTGTGGCTACCAAGGGACATCTTAGAAGACGGTCAGGTGTCCTTCTTCACCACTGAAGGTTTAAATAAATTCTGCAGTTGCCATAACCTTCTTAATTCTCATCTAGCAAGGCAAGTGATAAAACCAATGTATTACACCTGACCTTAGGAATATCACTCTTTGTGAAGTAACTACTCCTTCATCTTCTGCCTATTTCCTCTTCTAGATGTAATTGAAGAAGGGGCTGTTGAGCCTGGCTGTGTTCTACAAAGTCAAGAACAAGCCTCAAGGTTTGCTGCAGATAAAATGTTCCCCAAATGCCATTTGCAAGAATTCGTGTCACAGGTCTACTGCTTCAGTTCTAAAATATTACTGAGAAATATTTAAGTTCTTACAAAAGTTTATTAGACAGTAATGATACTCAAACTTATATAAAGATACTATACTAATATAAAATAGCTTTTCCATCTTGATTTCACCAGTGCTATGCAGACTCATAATTGCTAAGATACCATTTATTTTCTCACACCCACCTCCATCTAGTCTTCTCTGTTTTAAAGGGTTAAAACAGAAAAGATGTATATTGTGAAAATACTTAAATATCAGATTCATGTCAGCCTGAAGAAGTATGGGAGCTGTCAGCCAGAAATAAGTATGGGTAAAACAGTAAAACAGACAGTCCTCCTTCTGCTGGGATGGTAGCTGTTTTTGAGATACACCTTGGCGAGGAAAATCTATCTGTGATAATGATTTATTATCTTACTTCATTACTGTTAGTTTGGTTAATTATTGGTTTCTTTGGTTACTTCTTGTTTCAGTGTTTGCCACACATTTGTGGCTAGATAACTATATATAGTCTGGAGTAGACCAAAAGTTGTTATAGTCTGCATTTGTATTATAACTTGGTCCAATGGGTTTGGGTCTTTAGCATAAATTGGTGCTGAGGACCTAACATCGATATCATACACACCCTGGGGATGAGGGCAGGTGCTGCTTCACAGTAGGTATAAACCGAACATATGGGCTAAAGACCCATCTTCTAGTTTAATTGTATCTCAGAGAAATTTACCTTGCATGTTCCATTATTGCACTGCAGAGTAAAACAAACCTCACTAAGGAGGAGCGATTGGGGAATTTTTATATAGCATGACCTTGATCCCAATTAGCTTATTGATTCATACACATGTATTTCAAAAGAATAAGAAGAAAAGTGAGGTCTGGAAAAGGAAAAGTGATATAGTATTCTTTTTCTCATTTCTAGGTATATTTCAACTCCATTAAAAAAAAAAAAAAAAAAAAAAAAAAAAAAAAAAAAAAGGATGTCTTGTTCTCAGATACCACTATGCAACTTTATAACCTATGGGCCAAAAGGATATCCCTGAATTGTCAAGAAGAGGACAAAAAAAATCACTAAGCAATTAACAAAAGTGCATGTCACATTACACAGTTGGAGTACTTGAAAGATTAAGATGAGTTCTTAACCTTACGTTAGGCTTCTGTGGTTCTTTTCCTCAAGGCACCTTTAAAACATATTAATGTCTTTACTGAGTGTTATATTGACACGAGCAGTTCGTTCCTACTTTTGATGTCTTGGAAAAATGTATTTAACATATTAGACTTGAGTGTCTGAGAATGGAACTCTACAATATGTGACTTGACTTTCAGAAGTGTCAAGTACAATCTGACTTTTGTGAATGAGGAGGTTTACTTTGGTAATCTCATGAGAACTAGATTATCTAGTTTTTAATACTCTATTTTCAAAAATGGATTTGTAAAATACACAGAATCACAGAATTTCTAGGTTGGAAGAGACCTCAAGATCATCGAGTCCAACCTCTGACCTAACACTAACAGTCCTCCACTAAACCATATCACTAAGTTCAACATCTAAACGTCTTTCAAAGACCTCTAGGGATGATGACTCAACCACTTCCCTGGGCAGCCCGTTCCAATGCCTAACAACCCTTTCGGTAAAGAAGTTCTTCCTAACATCCAACCTAAAACTCTAAAACCTAAAAAGGACTGTGGTGGTTTTACCGTGCTGGGCAGCACAGCGAATTAAAAACTCCCCTGGCACAACTTTAGCCCATTCCCCCTCGTCCTGTCACCAGGCACATGGGAGAACAGACCAACCCCCACCTCACTACAGCCTCCTTTAAGGTACCTGTAGAGAGCAATAAGGTCACCCCTGAGCCTCCTTTTCTCCAGGCTGAACAAGCCCAGCTCCCTCAGCCGCTCCTCGTAGGACTTGTTCTCCAGACCCCTCACCAGCTTTGTTGACCTCCTCTGGACTCTTTCAAGCACATCGATGTCCTTCTTGTAGCGAGGGGCCAAAACTGAACACAGTACTCGAGGTGAGGCCTCACCAGAGCTGATTACAGGAGATTCGCCTTAGTCCTCTGTTTTGTGTTGATGTGTTTGTAAAAAGATATTTTGTTGTCTTTGACGGCAGTAGCCAGATTGAGCTCCAGATGAGCTTTGGCCTGACTAATTTTGTCCCTGCACAGCCTTGCAACATCCTTATAGTCCTCCTCAGTGGCCCGCCCTTTTTTCCAAAGATTATAAATCCTATTTTTTCTCCTGAGCTCAAGCTGCAGCTCTCTGCTGAGCCAGGCCGGTCTTCCTCCACACCGGCTTATCTTTGGGCACGTAGGGACAGACTGCTCCTGCGCCATTAAGATTTCCTTCTTGAAGAGTGCCCAGCCTTCCTGGACTCCTCTGCCCTTCAGAACTGCCTCCCAAGGGACTCTACCAACCAGTGTCCTCAGCAGCTCAAAGTCAGCCCTCTGGAAGTCCAGTACAATGGTTTTACGGGTCTCCTTCCTGGCCTCGCCAAGAATAGAGAACTCCACCATTTCGTGGTCACTCTGCCCAAGACAGCTTCCGACCACCACATCTCCCACCAGTCCTTCTCTGTGAAGAGAAGGTCTAGCGGGGCACCACCCCTGGTAGGCTCACTAACCAGCTGCATCAGGAAGCTATCTTCCACACTCCCCAGAAACCTCCTAGACTGCTTTCTCTGGGCTGTGTTGTGCTTCCAGGATATGTCAGGGAAGTTGAAGTCCCCCACGAGAACAAGCGCTGACGATTTCGCAACTTCTGTCAGCTGCCTGTAGAACTCCTCATCCGTCTCCTCATCCTGGTTAGGCGGTCTATAACAGACCCCCACCGGGACACTAGCCTTGTTGGCCTTCCCGCTGATTCTAACACAAAGGGACTCGACCTTGTCATTCCCAGCCTCGAGTTCCACAACATCGAAAGATTCTCTAATACAGAAAGACACACCACCACCCCTTCTGTGCTGCCTGTCCCTTCTGAAGAGCTTATAGCCAGTCATTGCAGCACTCCAGTCATGAGAGTGGTCCCACCACGTCTCCATGATGGCAACCAAGGGTAGCCTGCCTGCTGCACGATGGCTTCCAGCTCCTCCTGTTTGTTACCTATGCTGTACCCATGTTGCCCATTGGTGTAGATGCACTCCAGCTGGGCTATTGCCTTATTCCCTGGCCTTGCCATTGTTCCCCCTGGCACAGATCCAACAAGCCTTGTTTCAGCCCCAACCCCCATCTTACCTAGTTGAAAGCCCTCTCAGTGAGCCCCGCCAGATCCTGGCCCAGGATCCGTTTTCCCCTTAGAGATAGGGACCCATCTGCGGCCATCAGGCCGGGTGCCGAGTAAAGCACCCCATGGTCAAAAAAACAAGATTTCTGTGCTGGCACCAGCCTCTGAGCCATGTGTTTATCAGGTGGGCTTTCCGTGTCCTCTCTGTACCCCTCCCTGCCACCAAAGGGATGGACGAAAACACCACCTGTACTCCTGCTCCCTCCACTAATCGCCCCAGCCCCCTAAAGTCCCATTTGATAGCCTTGAGGCTTCTCTCTTCAATGTCATCACTGCCCACCTGGACTATCAAAAGAGGATAATAGTCAGAGGGGCGAACCAGGTTGGGAAGCTTCCTGGCAACGTCCCTGACCCTGGCCCCAGGGAGGCAGCAGACTTCCCTACAGGTAGGGTCAGGCCAACAAATAGGTCCCTCTGTTCCCCTGAGAAGAGAGTCTCCCACAACAATAACCCTTCTTTCTGTCCTGGTGGAGGCAGTCCTGAGGCATGGAGTCGACTTCCTCACCCTAGGCATCCTCCTGGGTAGACTTTCTACCTCTTCCTCAGCTAGCGGTCTCTCAAGCTCCAGGGCCTCAAACCTGTTGTGTAAGGGCACCTGGGAAGGCGGGGCTGGAAGGGGAGGGCATCGCCTGTGATGTTGAGCAGGGACCTGTCTCCATTCCTCCTCAACTCCCAGGTCCCCTCCCTCTGCCCGACGGCGACAGAAAGACATATAATGTAATGCATCATAGAATAATTGCCCAATGAATCATCAATATAAAACTTAATAAGGGGGAGTTAAAATTTCTAAACAGATCAAAGAATAAAATTAAAATAAAAATATGATAATCTGATCACTTGGGGAAAAAAAAAAATGGTATCCCAAAGACAGGCAGTATGGCAGATGGATTTGTGATACAAGGTAAATTAGGCACAAAAATCTAATATCATAGATTTTAATTTACCAGGAAGCTTAAGTGATATTATCTCTATTACCATTGATTGATTGGATCTGCTGCCACCATAAAAGTCTCTGCTGAACACATTTATGAATGCTCCGATTTCTAACGCAGAAAACAATAACAGTCAAGAAATAAATAGCAATCACTTGGAAATATAAAGCATAAGCCCAGTTTTGAATCTGTGTTTGGGTTTTCTTTTGGGTGTTTTCTCAGGTTTCTAATATTATTGTGTTGTGTTTGTTTTGTGGTTTTTGTTTGTTTGTTTGTTTGTTTGTTTGTTCTTCCCTAGATGCGTGATGTGTACAAGTATCATAACTAGTTAACTAGTTAGCTACTGTGGTCAAAGAAAGTCTTCATGGGTACAGAAGACTGATTTCTGGTTTACAGAATTTTTGTTTGTTTGTTTGTTTGTAATGTTTAAAGATCAGAGATCTAAGTTGAGGTTTAAGTCTTTCTATTCTGGGAGAAAAATCATAGATAAAAAATAATTGCTGAAATTAAGAAGCAGACAGATGACTGATTGATGCAGAATAAGATTTAAGATCTCCTGAAATCTAGATTGCTTGTCTAGCCTGTTCAGGACATTAAGCTGAAAAGATGCGGTTTGAATATGTGATTGAATATTTTGTCAAAATAGCTTTGCCTTCAGTATTACTTTGGTTTGTTCAGAGTAATAGAACTTTTCAATTAATTCTTTACTGATATGTTGATTTTACTGGTCATATAGACTTGTTCACAGTAATTTGTCCTTTGGAGGAAGAAAAAAAAATAATAATAATAAAATTAAATTAAAAAAAAAAAAGCAGGCGTGAAGAAGACACTGATAATTTAGGTAGTAAGCAGCATATGCTTGTGTCTGACTTTTGTTACTGTCATTCAACAATTATCTGCTTAGTTGCTATTACTAAATGCTAACTAAATGCTAATACTTATCAGTGGGCTATTGGTGATAGGAAATTGCAGACCAAAGATTAAAGCTTTGAATTTAAATGAAATAGATAGAAGAACACAAACAAGGTATCTGAGTTGTTGGCAGTAACTGTACGACATCATTTTACCTACAAAGTGGTATTTAGGTAAGCTCTGGAAAAATAGCAGCAGCAGCGGGCATTAGTATACTTTTTTGTCTTACTTTTTGTGAATCAAGGAAACTTAACCTCTACTGCAAATCACTCTATTATTAACTTAAAAAACACTTCCTTTTTCTCTTTCCTGACTCTCAGGGTCTTATCAACACACTTATCAGTTTATCAGCTGAAACTGATTAACACTTAATCCAAATGTCACCCTTTCCAAAATTGGATTTATTCACAGAAGACACATTAACTTTTTCTTTATGAAAACCCATGCTTGACTTTTCTTTCATTTCCTTCTGGGGTGCATTTCTGTTTCATCCTAGCTATTTTGCTGCAGGCAGCGGTAATATATTCAACTGGGGTCCACCTATCCCTGTGAGTCATAGTAATTGGCTTTGCAGTATGCCATCAGATAGAATGGTGTAGGCAACAGAGGGAACGCCACCAGTCTTCTGTGTTCTAGAGATTTTCTTACTCAGCTGGGCCCTGCAAATACTTAATGCAATGAAAAAGAAAGCAAAAGCAAAAGAAGCAGAAACAGAAGCAGAAACAGAAGCAGAAAAAAGCAAAAGAAGCAGAAACAGAAGCAGAAAAAGCAAAAGAAAAAGAAGCAGAAACAGGAAAAAAGAAAAAGAAGAAGAAAAAGAAGAAGAAGAAGAAAAAGAAGAAGAAAAAGAAAAAGAAAAAGAAAAAGAAAAAGAAAAAGAAAAAGAAAAAGAAAAAGAAAAAGAAAAAGAAAAAGAAAAAGAAAAAGAAAAAGAAAAAGAAAAAGAAAAAGAAAAAGAAAAAAAAGCAAAAGCAAAAGCAAAAGAAAAAGAAAAAGAAAAAGAAAAAAAAAGAAAAAGAAAAAGAAAAAAGAGAAAAAGAAAAAGAAAAAGAAAAAGAAAAAGAAAAAGAAAAAGAAAAAGAAAAAGAAAAAGAAAAAGAAAAAGAAAAAGAAAAAAAAAAAGCAAAAGCAAAAGAAAGAGAAAGAGAAAAAGCAAAAGCAAAAGCAAAAGCAAAAGCAAAAGCAAAAGAAAAAGAAAAAGAAAAAGAAAAAGAAAAAGAAAAAGAAAAGGAAAAAGAAAAAGAAAAGGAAAAAGAAAAAGAAAAAGAAAAGGAAAAAGAAAAAGAAAAGGAAAAAGAAAAAGAAAAAGAAAAAAAAGCAAAAGCAAAAGAAAGAGAAAAAGAAAAAGAAAAAGAAAAAGAAAAAGAAAAAGAAAAAGAAAAAGAAAAAGAAAAAGAAAAAGAAAAAGAAAAAGAAAAAGAAAAAGAAAAAGAAAAAGAAAGAGAAAGAGAAAGAGAAAAAGAAAGAGAAAAAGAAAGAGAAAAAGAAAGAGAAAAAGAAAGAAAAATTTCTGACAAATCAGTCTTTCTTCATTAAAAGAGTGTATTAGATGTAGTTGTCAAGGTCATTTGCAGACAGAAAGGGACTACTAGTATCAGCCAGTTCCAGCCAGCTCTGATGGACCCACACAGCTAAGCTCCTCAGTCTTCTGATGGTGGCATCTCATAGAATACATATTTAAGAAAGCACAAAATACTGCATAGCAGTGAGGCAGTGAAACGAAGTGTAAGAAAGAATAGCTTTCCCAGAGAAGTTGCAGATGCCCCTTTCCTGGAAGTGTTCAAGGCCAGGTTGGATGGGGTTTTGAGCAACCTGGTCTAGTGGGTGGCATCTCTGACAATGGCAGGGGTCTTGGAACTACTTGATCTTTAATGTCCATTCCAAACCAAATCATTCTATGATTCTATCATTCTATGATTCTATGATTCTATGATTCTGTGATTCTGTGATTCTATGAAATGTGGCCTGTGGAGAAACCACACAGGAGGAGATTTACCTTGAAAGGACTGCAGCCTGTGGAGAGGACCTACACTGGTACAGGGGAAAAGAGTGGGGAGGAAGGAACAACAAAGAGGAAGTGAAATGAACTGACCATAATCCACCATTCCCCATCCTCCCTGCAATGCCTGGTTGGGCAGGAGGTAGAGGAGTATGGACTTAAGAAGTGATGATGTACCTGGGAAGAAGGGGGTTTAGAGTTGAATGGTGAGAAACAGACAAAAACTACTTTAATTGGAAATAAATTACACAAGTCAAGACTGTTTTGATGATGATCATAATCAGTAAGTGACCACCCTAGCTTTATCTCAACACATTAACTTTTCAGTCTTATTTTCTCACCTCATTGTTTTGAGTAGGCAGAGTGAAAGAAAGGCTGGGTGGGCAGCTGGCAGCTGGCCAAGGTCAACCAACACCACAGACACTTTGCACACAGACATTGCACTAGACAATCTTTCAAGATCCCTTCCAACCCCTAACAGCTTAGCCTAATAGGCAGAAATCACATGTATAAAAGTTGATGTGTATTATTGCAATGATGTCCTGTGTCAGTTACTATGGGCCTACTGGTACTGAACATTAAAGTAGGGGAGCAAAATTTTCCTTAAAAACTGCCCATACTTTCTATAAATTGCATAATAATAAGAAGTCTCAGGGCTAGAAATTATGTTTAAAGTGCATATTATTTATACAGGGACTAGACATAATCACAACATTAAAAAGTATGCAAGGTTGCATAAACAAATGCTCAGCTTCCTCAAGCCTGTCCTACCTGATAGAACATTTTGCTTCCTCAAATTAATTTTTTAAGGCTACTTTCAATATTCAGTTAACTTGCAAGCAGATAAATATTCTACACCATGTAATTTTTGTGCTTGCTGGACACTTTATCTACACCCAGTTCCAAATTAAAACAATTTTCATTTATCTCTTCGTTTGAACTTGCTGATATAATTGTAGCTGTTGATGATTCATATCAGACTTTGCCTGCACCTTGCACCAACATCTCTTCTCCCTTTGCCTTCAGAATTTCCCTTAACCTTTTTTTAATGTTCACATTTTCCTCTTACTGCCTTGGTGAGCACTGCAGCTTTTTCACTTTCTTGGATCCTAAGACACTGTTACAAGTGCATGCAGACATGCATTCAGTAAACTAAGTTCACCCTCAGAAGGCTCTAGGAGGAAAAAAACATAATATTTAAACAGCAACCATCATTCCAGAAAACAATTTCTTACCAAAGCTTTGCTGTTGTGTTCCATATTTTAAAATTCTGAAATGGGGCATAAACTAGTTGTTTGTATATTTTTGGTAATTTTGGGACATAAACAAGTAGTTTGTACATTTTTGGTCATTTATATTGGCCTGTTGAGACTGCAGACTAAAACACACTTTTATTAATTCTAGGGGAGGAATGAAGAAAGGAGATCACAGAATGGTTTCTATTGGAAAAGACCGTAAAGATCATCTAATTCTAACACCCTGCCATGGGCAGGGACATCTTCCACTAGACCAGGTTGCTCAGATCTTTAATTATCACAAAAGCACAGGCATGTTGAAAGGAAGTTTTATAATTGGCCCCAGGGTTGAGGTTCATACATCAGAGAATAATTAAATTTCATTGTTAAAATATGTAACAGGCCCCAAGCCACTAAATTAATTAACTTTAGGAACGTTATTGAGCTAGAATTTATAATCAAATAGACAGACGGTATTTTAAAAGCCTCTTTAGGCATGAAGTTTAGTTTTATTTTTGAGGAATTTGATGATTTAAAGATTGGCCAGCATTTATAACTAGCTTGTTGATATTCTGACAGTAGTGACTTATTCTTCATTTTGTTAAATATCAACCACAGCTCTACTCTAAGGATATATTTTCTTGATATTATTAAGCTTATTTAACAAGTTTCAACATACTGTATAAAACAACAACACACCTTTCAAAGCTCATATCCTTCTAAATTATACATGGAACCATACAATTCTAAACACCCTCTGAACAGAGACAAGAAATCTTCTATTTGACCTTTAACAGAAAATTCATTTTTCCATGTATATGAGGAAAGCTTTATATTTTTAATGACATTGTTAAACACTGTTTTAGTGATAGGTTGTAATTCTGATTAGACCCATGTGAAGGCATCATATTTCAGAATGCTAAATTTTAACATTAATTTTATATAGCTCTGAGAAGATTCAGTTTCACTTGAGATTTAAAGTCAAAGAATGTCAAGTAAAATTAGCTAAGCCATGTGATTTCTGAAGTTAGCAGTCAGAAAAGAGAAGTCTAAATTTTTTCAGAGTTCCTGAAAAATAATGATTTTGCCTTTATTTTTAGTATAAATATTTTTGTTGATATTGCAAGGAGAGGACAGAAATAAGAATATTGTTTTCCAAATAAGGAATGAAATAATATTCTCCTTTTCTGATATTTATGATGAAAACAAAACAAAACAAAGAAGTAGCAAACAAGCCCACATCTTCTAAATTTATTGAAATTGATATTTTCTTGTTTTCTTTCAATTTGCCTATATTCACATTAACAACTTCAAGAATAGGACTCAAGAGTTCTTCTATCAGTCAAAGTAGGGAAGATCTAATAATGGTCCTATCAATTAAATGTTTAAATGCTGAAGATCATGGTATGAAATCTATGTTTCTGAGTAACGCACATTGTCAATAGAAGAGAGAAGAATTCAGAAAGGAAGAAAAGGGGATGATTATCCATATAATAAGAAAGTCAGGTTTCACTGAGTTGCTGGTTACTTAGATGAACATTCATATCTTATAATGCAAAAGCTGAATATATGTCCTTGATGGAATTAACAATTTATATTTTTAACAGGAGTATTGTCCATCATATTTTCTTCATATCACTCCCATGTTGTGTATCTTCAGTAATTTACAATAAAAATACTTAGAATAAAGTCCTCATAGTATGATAGACTTGTGTAATGGTTTGGGTTGCAAGAGACCTTAAAGATTATTTAATTCCAACCACGCTGACATGGGCAGGGACAACTTCCAGTAGACCAGGTTGCTCAAAGCCCCACCAACCTGGCCTTGAACACTTCCAGGGATGGGGCATACGCAGCTTCTCTGGGCAACCTGTTCCTGTGCCTCACCACCCTCTGAGTAAAGAATTTCTTCCTCACATACGTTTCAATTAAATTTTGAACACAAACAGTTTTTACAGGTTTCAAAAATGAACTCATCTTTCTGTTTCTCATTTGGAAAATAGGGGTAACCACATGGAAATCAGAACAGTAAAACCTTCACATTCAAAAACCAGTGCAAGTAACAAAATAAAGATATTATAGTCAGACAAAAGTATAGGCTGAAAATCCTGAGCTAGAAGCAGTATATTTCTGTAATCATGGAACCTAACAGATACAAAAATAAAAGACTACATTCAGAAAGAAACTTCAGATCCTGGTTATGGATTTGAAATGCTTTTTGATTTAAAAAAAAAAAAAAAAAAAAAAAAAAAAAAAAAAAAAAAAGCCTGGAAGTGTGGAATATTGGAATATCTGCCAGGCAGAAAAAAAGAGAAGAGCTTAAAAAGACAACTATGAGCTGGTTTGCCAAGTCATTAAACAGCAACTTTTACCCCCCTTCCTTCTAAACCATGTACACACAAAAAGTATTTCAGAAACAGACTTCAGAATTGACTCAAGTTCAAAGTAGCTCCTGGGAACAGCTCTTCCCAAGCACCTCACTTCTTCAAAGTGCTAATGAGGTAGAAAGAAGAATTTACAAAGCAATTACTATGTCCAAGAGATCAAGTATGGCAAATTCCAAGCTGTAGGATATGTTAAAAACAAAAAAAATAGAATTAAAAAAAAAAAAAAAGTGTGTAAGAGAAAAAAATAAATGAGCAGAGATAAATATAGGAGGGAAGGAAAGATAATTTCACCATTCCAAATAGCAGGCATTCTACTCTAAATTAATTTGTATCCATAGATAATGCAAAAAGAAGGGCATGACCAAGCTGACCAACGCAATACCTATGATGGAGAATGGCATGAGAAAAGTGCAAGGAAACTACAATCCTGTAAAACTAACCTCAGTCCCAGGAAAGGTTATGGCAAAGATTGTCCTGGGTGCTGTTGAAAGGCAATTAAAGAACAAAGCTACGATCAGGCATAGTCAACATGGGTTCATCAAGGGTAAGTCCTGTCTTAGTAATTTGATCTCCTTCTACAATAAGGTCACTTGGTGGATAAAGGGAAAACCATGGACCATCCCTCACAGCATCCTTCTAGATAAATGGTCCAACTGGGAGATAAACAGGTTCACGTTATGCTGGTTGATGAACTGGCTCAACAGTAGAGCTCAAAAGGTTGTAGTGAACAGGGCTACATCTGATGGGCAGCCGGTCACCAGCGGTGTTCCCCAGGGCTCAATTCTGTGTCCAGTCCTGTTCAATGTTTTTATCAATGATCTGGATGCAGGAATGGAGTGCATCCTCGGCAAGTTTGCTGATGATCCTGAACTGGGAGGTCCTGTTCACTCCCTGGAGGGGTGAGAGATCTTGCAAAGAGTTCTGCATAGATTGGAGCACTGGGCGATTACTGATGTCATGAAGTTCCACAAAGGAAAATGACAGGTTCTGCACCTGGGATGGAGTAGCACCGGCCATATGCACAGACGGGGAGACAAGTGTCTGGAGAACAGCTCTCCAGAAAGGGATCTGGGGGTGCT